>NW_022280045.1:9073292-9088374 GCF_004355925.1 Anarrhichthys ocellatus
ACACACACACACACACACACAGCACATCAATGCAAACATCTGGACCGCTCTTGTGTTCTTCTTTCAGAGGATGAGTGCTCTTCAGGAGCTCCAGCTCTTGGAGATCATGTGCAGCTGTTTCCAAGAACAAAGCCGCGATACCGTCCGTCAGCTCATGTTCTCGGCCCTCTTTAGTCTCCAAGGCAACCAGGCGGACGAAAGTCGCATGGCGCTTTTAGGCAAGCTGGTCTCCATGGCAATCGCTGTGGGCAGGGTTCCCATCTTGGAATGTGCTGCTACCTGGTTACAGGTGTGTGTTCAAACTAACCATCACACTTAAATGTGCTTTAGGGTTTGTATGTGTTTTGAGTACTATTGTGTGGGATGTATTTCAACTACTTAGTGCCTCGCTCTGTTTGTGTACTATGGATGTACTAAAAGACAATATGCCTCTGGTTATGATTCCCTCAGAGAACCCACCGTGTGTACTGTGTGCGCCTGGCTCAGGTTCTAGTAGACGACTACTGTAGTATGGTGCCGGGCTCCGGGCCCACGCTGCAGAACATCCACAACGCCAGCCCACGCTTCTGCTGCCAGTTCATCACCGCTGTCACCACCCTCTATGACCTCACCACAGGTTGTACAAGACAAATGTACAAAAACATCTAAAAACTGGGACCTAAAAACTATCAAAAGAGATTCAAGATCTTACATTTTTAACAACATGTGCGTATGTGTGTTTTCAGAGGAGCTCACCCCTCCTTTAGAACTCCTCCAGATGATCGTGTCGTGGATCCAAGATGACCCTGGTCTGGTCCTAATCAACTTCCTGAACACGGCCCTCTCTGGCAATCAGCCAATCAGCTCACTTGATGTCACACCGTTAGGGGGGTTGGTGCGCTGGTGCGTCAAAGCCCCCCTGGCCTACAGGAGGGACAAGAAGGCGGGGTTAACCAATGGCACCGCTGAGGGGGAGCCAGAGGTGGGGCCTCTTTTCTCTGCTCTCCATCTGAGTGTCCTACAGGTGTGTGGTGTGTTTTTAGATACACTTACCTCACAGTATACATTTATAAGAAGTGTACAAAACACTTCCAACATACAAAGTGAAGATAATCAAGTTGTTGCCTGTCTTATGCCTCATGTAGGTCCTCATGCTTTTGCCAAACATACTAAATGAGAAGGGGCTTTACGGTCGCCTGGCGCTGCTCCAGATGGAGTCTCTGGCCGCACTGACCTCGGACCTCTCCAGGCTGTTGGACCAGGCCGACAAACACACTCACACATCGTCCACAGATGCACGTGGACTGTCTCAGCTGGCCCTGGACCGGCTGGCTCAGGCCCTGCAGGTGGCCATGGCCAATGGAGCTCTACTCTGCTCGAGAGGTAAGGGTGAGGGCTTGTCCGGTCGTGCCTCTCGTGGTTGACAGATTATTTGATTCTGAACAGAACTTATATACTTGAAGCTTCACGTTTCACATCCTGTTAGTATTTTTGTGATTGAAAATGAAACAAGCCGAATAGTTTCACAGTTTCCTAGCTAGTGTGTTTTCCAGCTTTATAGGGACTGAAACACAAATGAACATCAGGCTTCCACATAACTTTCAACAAGAAACAAGAAACTGACTAACTGGTTTCATCGGTTGTCATATTGATTTTTTTTCATGGTGCTGTGGTGGTGATCGAGTGCTTATTTCATGCTGCTTGTCTCTACAGAGGACCTGAGAGCCATCTGTTCCCGCCTGCCACACAACAAGTAAGAACCATTAACATCGCTCCTTTACTTTGGAACCATTTCTATGGTTAGCTGGTTTCAGCTAGAGCTAGAACAAGCTCAGCATCGGCTTCAGGATCATCTACCTATGCAGAGTATACCTTCATGTCTTATTACTGTGTTACATTATGTGCACGGTCACACTGTGGACGGTGCACATTAATTCCACACGCACTTAATGTTGTTTGTTTGAATAATGTAAAGAATATATTGCATATAAAAAAATTCTGAATTATTTTCCATGTTTAAAGTAGCATGTTTAAGGGACAGTTCGCCCAAAATGAAAAATGCACATTTTTCCTCTTACCTGTAGTGCTATTCATCAGTCTAAATTGTTTTGGTGTGAGTTGACTAGTTTTGGAGTTATCGGCCGTAGAGACGTCTTCTTCTCTTGACTATAATGGGACTATATTGGCTTGTGGTGCTCAAAGTGCCAAAAAAATACATTTGAAAAACTCAACAGCAATGTATCTCTTCAGAAATCATGACCCAGTTACTCCACAGACCTTGTTTTGAGAAGTTTTATGTCGGATGCATTCTCTTTCTGTTGAACAACACCCACCCACCGTATCACAGCCCAGAAGGAAGTGTGAATTTATACTCGCTACTGGTAGCTCACCTGTGCACCCCTGAGCTAGCTAGCGGGACAGCTCGTCCATGAGAAGATGCACGTTTCCTTCTCCACTGTGAAACGGCTGGCGGGTAAGAAAATAGTTCCTAAAAATGCCATCTAGTCCCATTATATTGGAGATATCTCTCTGGGCAATATCTCCAAAACTAGGCAACTCACACCAAGACGATCTAGACTGATAAATAGCACTACAGGTAAGAGGAAATCATATATTTTTCGATTTTGGGGTGAACTGTCTATTTTAAGAACAGCAATCTAGATTTTAGGACAGAAATGGTTACATCGTCAATCCCACGTAAATCAAAACTGAGCAGCACTCACTGACAAAAGAGTCACTAATTTAAGTAAAGTAAGTGTAGTTGTGATGGGGGTCCTTTGTATGCTGGATGTTTCTTAAACCTCGTCCTTTGTTGTGATGAATAACTTGTGCCTAAAAATGACGAATGAAGACGAATGAAGTTTTTTGTTTCATATCAGTTATTCTCTTTATGTCTTGCTTTCCTTCAACAGTTTGCTCCAGTTGGTGTTGTCAGGCCCAGTGCTGTACTACAACAACATCCACACGCCTCCACTGGCCTTCAGCCCGCACGCTGCTCATTCCCCCATCGCCTCACACCCGACACACCCTGCGCACACACCTTTAGCCACCCATCCCTCCTCTCACCCTCAGTACCCCGCTCAGCCTTTCATGGCGGGGATGTCGTTCCCCTTCCGACCCAGCCACTAAAAGAAATAATGTCGAGCTTGTTTGCAGATGTGAAGCTGTGTGTTTATGTATGTGTGTGTGTGTGTTTGTTGCTGTGCATGAATGAATGTATGTGTGAGTGATGTATTATGTGTTATGATGTTAATGAGCAGATTTGCTTCTGCTGGAAGTCTGTGAGGCTAACACGTTTGTCCAATAAATATTTTTTTACTTCACTTTTGATGTTGTTTTTCATAACGACCACTTGTGGGCACTGTTGTCTCACTTCCAGCACACCAGCTTTCAACTTCCATGTACTTCAGGACTTCATTTGAATTATTGCAAAGTACAATATGGCATGGAAAGAGAACTCTGCTATTGCTTTATTATACTTTATGCACATTGTATGTGCTGTTTTTTTACTGTATTGATCAAGCGTTAAAGAGCTCTTAATTGTGGAAAAATATCAGAATAGATCAGTTAGAAAAAAACAAACTGCTTCTTATAATTCACACCAAGCAAGACTCCTACATTTAAATGGAATACACATAAGGGGAGGTACAGGAAAAGCTCTAGCATGACTGGACCCATGTACGTGCAGACATACACACCACCGGCGGCTACAGGCTGAGCACAAATGGCACAAATATCGGAGACTAGACTGTTCACCTCTGTCCTAAACCAACGTGACTCATTATGTAACCAAAGATGTCAGAGTCTTTTGGAGCCGAGCCTTGTGTGGTCAGACTTGGCCCTGTTTTTAGATAGATAGCATATCGTTCATCTGCAGCACACCAAAAAAATAGAAAAGATGTTCAACCCTCCCAAGAACCCCAACTGCTCTCATCCCGGATGAGAATTGCATCATCCATAGTTTCTGCACAGCATCAGTGACTTCAACATTTAAGTACTTTCCACATTAATACAAACATGAATTGGTGATTTACTTCAGTTTCCGTAATCCTAATGGGCATGTGTGTAAATCTGTCTTTTTTTAACCTACTTCCTGATATTCTATGCATGCTCTGTGTGTGCTGAGAAGGAAACGAACAAACATAGTCAGTTGTGTCCTTTGTGTACTCAGTATTGTTGCCATAATTATCAGTCATTGCTTCCCTATTTAGTTTACCAGTAATGTCTCACAATGGTGCAGCTGTAATTTATCTAAGACTTCCTGGAACTGCTGTGCCAAGAGATAACAAGTCTCAGATCACCTCCATCTTCATGTGAGCAGCACCTTGGATTCCAGATGTCACCTCACATTGTCTCTCACAAGTGTACTGTGTCAGGCTGATTGTACTGCGTGAACTGCAGATTGTCTGTGGGCTTCCCCCTGCAGAGCTCATGGGCGGGACAGTGATAAGGGTATCTTTTCTGGTTAGGCTGGTGGAAGGCGACAACAGATAATATTTAGGTAAAAAAGGTGGGATCGAAGAGAGAGAGAGAGAGAGAGAGAGAGAGAGAGAGAATGTGTGGTCGCACACTTGATCAGGCTTTCAGATTCTATACATTTGTGTCGGTATTGGCAAAATCACTTCAAAAAGACAGATTACACTTTCAAAATGATCTTTTACTTTCAAACTAAGATATGTGAAGGTTTCATGATCATACGTGTATTTCATGGTGTGAACAAAGCTCACAATGGCTCTACGGCACCTTGTATATGATTGCCTAACTATTCAACCTAAGTTTGAAAATTGCTTGACACCAAACATGCTGGTCAGAGCTGGTTCTGTCTGTGCACGGTTATACTGTATAGTTATAATGGGTTCTTGGTTTGGGTTGGTCCTCTTCCCTCTTGCAGGTGTGCGTTGTGGTTGCGTAGGACTGTCTGTGTCAGCAGCTGCAGACTCATGCTTTCCTGTAGGAAAACAAACTCCCAAGGCCAAACACCAAATCTGAATCCTTGAGAACTCACTTTTCCGAGCTAACCATAAACCAGATGGGTGAACCTTTATTTTGAGTCCGTCTGAATTCAACCATGTCAGTCATTAGCCCATGCATATCTGCACGCACGGCTGGGGCTTTCATCAGATGCATTTCACAATGATGTTTTATGCTTCAAGTGGGAAACCCTAAAACTGATTCATGCTTGAAAAAACACAAAGCAGAAACAGAGAAGATAACAGAACTGTGTTTCAGTAACTTAATTTCCCTCTAGGTTGTTATTTTGCATACTAGAACACAGGTGTTCAGTGGTTTAACCCACTTCCTCTGCCATCAATAACATAACAGCAACAGCCTGACAAGATAATTAAATGAGCACCTGGTGATTTGAAAGTGTAAATGAATACTTTCAAAAGACAAAGCATACAAATAAATCTCTGTCACCTTGCTTTTCGGAATAAGTATACTGTAAGTAAATGTGTGTACAGCAACAAGCTGGTTTTGTCAGATCCTACAACATAGGACTTTGTCCACAAAAGATTACAAGTCCAGCTGTGCTTGACTCGAGACCACCCTCAAAGAAAGGATCACCGCCACCGAGTTTACATCCTGCAAAGCCTGATCTCATAATTAACTTGACCTCAGAAACAAACAGATCTGACAAGTCTCTGTTTTTGACACCAAACAGTTTTTAAATGGGATTTTGCAGCATTATGGGAAATGGAAGACATTTCCCTCTCACACAGGTCTGAGCTCCTCCGAGATCAGGCTGGGTTTAGTACAGCTGTTACATCTTAGTATTATAGCCACTCATCTCGGTTTTGTGAAAACAATATGTAGAAGGATTTAAACGGTTTGACTTCCCTGTGTGTTTTGGTGTAACACTGACAAAGCTAACATGTTGATGTTCAGCAGGTAATATTTACCAGGTTCACTACCTGTCACGGGGCATGATGAGGACTCAAGCGCAGACAGTCAGATGCAGTGAGAAAAGGGTTTTAATGAATAACAAACACAACAGGGAATCCAAGGACGAGACAAGAGACGAGGGGGGAAATCCAGCAGGACGAGGCAGGGCAGGCAGACTGGGAAACCGGGAACAGGACGAGCAAAAACAATGATCTGGCAGTGGGTGACTGGGAGGCAGGAGTTTAAATAGTGGCTAGAACAGGTGAGGAGAGTTGTGCTGATGAGGGAGTGTTTGATTAGTGATCAGCGGCAGGTGAAGGGAGTTAGACTGGTGCTGAGGGAGTGGCTGACAGGTAGAGTGAGGAGCTACAGAAAGAAACACACAGAACACACAAGGCAAAGCCTGATCGTGACACTACCTTAGTTTAACCCGAAAGCATGCGCACATTTGCTAATTAGCAACACCATCATAGAGGTGTTAATCAAATGATATGATTTAGCATTGAGGTTATAATTAGTGGTGCTGCTGTGCATTATGTTTCTGATATTCTTCCCCTTCTTGTGTGTGTAAATGACGAGGATAAAAAGATAAGAAACCTATAATTGAATTAAAACATTTCCGACAATGTAAACTAAATCTGAACATTATGAGCTTCATAACGATAGATGTTATGGCAGAGTTGTATTGGACTGCATTAGATTGTAAAGGTGTGCCTAATAAAGTGGACACTGAGTGTATTTCTCTATGAACCACAACGTCCACCTCGTATGGCGAGGTGAAAAGTCACGTGATTATCAACGCCAGCAGGAGTTAACCACTGGGGACCTTAAAATGTCTGCACAAAATTTCATCTAAATCCATCAGATAGTTGTTGAGATATTTTAATTGGTTTCAAAGTGGTGGACGATGCCCTTTGCTTCCTTAGAGCCACACCGCTAGATTGGCTAAAAGTCTATTTTTAAATCAAGCTCATTCACAGATATTATACAACTTCAGAGGAAGTCAAGAATGCATCTAAAATTCCTCAATGATGTTAATAGTTAACATGTATAATCTCTTATCTCCTTGTCCCACAACCGAGGGGATACTAGTCGATTACCTGTTAACATTTAAAAAAACAAGCACATTTCTTGTGCTTCTGCTTTGGACCAACAGTTAAATGCTCGTCAAATATTACTACTTCATGGTATTTGTTTGAAAAAGCGGATGTTTTCACCTATAAGGAGGGAACTAAGGTGTTGCATGAGGTGTTTCTTAATCATTTCAGCACTGTTGGTTTGGTCTTGCAGCCTCCTGGTTCTGTGTGTGCATACTGTACATGTGTTTCTTAAAAAATTAAAATAAATCCCAGACATTTCCAGTGAAAGTCCAGAACCACCTTCACCTTGCAATATTATTATTATGTTTTTTTTCCTGAGAAAACCTTTCCTGCACTGTTTTCGCACAGTTGGAGGATTGTAATAGTGCCATGAGTGGCAGCCTCCGATATTATGGACATTTGTTAGCTCGCTGTGCTGTTCACCTCTAACATGTCTGACTCAGAGGTAACAATTCAAACAAACAGCACAGGCTAAGGAGCCATTATTACCTGTTGCTTGACACCAGCCAGTGTCAAGTAATGACACAGACAAAGGAGAAGATTCAACCTGCTGACAGTCTCTATGGTGACTTTGCATTCTTGGCCTGTGACTGCAGGAAACTACGACGACGACTTTCTGTGAAAAATGCAGTTGAACTTTCAGAACTCTAAATCTTTGAATGTGAGACCGCTGTTTCTAAGAGAAGACCGAAAATAAATTCCTATCATGTCCACCGTTTTGTTTAGCAGGAGATATACGGCAACTTTATTGGGCACGAACATGCGTGTTCTAAAAACCAGTGGACTTCAGAATCAGTGAAACAGTTTGCACATAGAAGCAATTTGTCTTTGGTTTGGTGCATAACAATCAATTCAGTGCAAAAAGTCAAGAAAGATAATATTAAACAGAAAAAATCTGTAAAAGAAAATATGTTTTAAAATGTAAAAATATATCTGTTTTTTTAAGTGGAAGCGCTGTGGAGTTTGTGCAGGAATGTGCAAAAGTTCACAGTATAAAATAAGATTTAAGGTGATTGTTGTTGTATATAGCTACCTGGAAATTAATGTAGATTCTCACATCAGCTCCGTTTTATGTCACTTGACTTTTAAAAGCAATGATGGAAAGCGACCAAAGATGTGGAAAAATTATACTGTGGGAAAATTATTAAAATCTGAGCTCAGACCTCCCAATGACTGGTTTGCACTAAACATACACCAGCAGCCTGGCAGCAGGCATAAACATGTAATTACTGAAGACCCAAAAGAGCAATTATATGGACAGCAACACAACCTTATTAAGGCTGTTTTGGTTCAAGAATCAATAGTTAAAAGTGAAGGTAAATAAATGTGATTGCAAAACCAGCTATCAAAAAACAACAGGAACCAAGTTTACAAAGATTTACGAATAATTTACCAACACTGGCGTCTGCTTCAGTTGTGCCCACCACCAATGCCCAATCCCAGGAGCTCTTGATTTGTCAACCCTGTCTGTATGGACATAACAGTGCATTTTTTTCTGTTGAATAAAGGCCAATCAGACTACGTCTGCCCTCGCACTAAATCATTTACCAGAGTTGGATCATGTGTATATTAGAAAAAAGAGCCGAAATGGCCCCAGACAATTTAACTGGAAAAATAAAATCTGTGCGTCTGACTTAGTCAGCACACCAATGACCAAACTAAATAGGCCCTTTACTTTCCTAGAGCTGATATTTTCACAGCTGCAGCATAAAGAAAGCACTATTTTGTGGACTGCAAGGTCTGAAAAGTTACCAGTCCTCGGCACACTGGTGTTATGTTTGTTCTCATTTCAAGGTGAGCGGCAGATGGGAGTCGTCAATTTGTCTGTGACACACTGGGGTTCATTCAAGGTGATCCTTGACTGAGGTGACCCCTAGGCTTCCAAACTAAAATACTGGTGTGGTTATTTATATTGGAACTAAAAAAATCTAGTCTACAATATGCAACATGAACGGTGAATGTCTCATTATTTTTAGGATGTATCTCTCCTGGTATGGCTATTATATTCATAAAGGCCTTATGGACTATTATTCTCCTATGGGCACATTTAAGAGAAGCCATCGAATAAATATAGTGGAGTCCAAAGCGCACTTTTCCCTTAAAAATGTAGTGAAGTAGAGGCATTAATTAGCACAAAGGGGAAATATTCAAGTAAACCTGTCTCAAAATTGCATGTCAGTAGCTGAATATACAGGTTCTTACCATACCTCCCACCACTGATGGTGACCTTATTTCAACTTCTGGTTTTCTGTTTGACCTCAAACAGAGCAGCATTGTGTTATTAAAAGTTAAAAGTTATCTACTGGGATATATAATCACCTTACTTCTCCATTAAAATGAGTGCAAACATATGTGGAAAGAAAAAGAGACGTGCCATGTATGTAAACCATACTGAAAGTGTCAAAAAGCACATGGAGCCCTCATTCATCAACAAACAGGATCTCACACAGGATCTCGCGATGGTCTATCATTCGTTTGGCGCGAGAACAAGGCAATGCCGGAAGTGACGTCCAAGCTACGCCTAGTAGTAAGCGCCGGCCAATCCGATAGCTATAACTGGGAAGAAGCATGGTCAAGGGCACCGGCTGAACCACACCAGATACCAAGAAAGCAGCAAAGGGGAGCAACTTCGTGTCAAGAGCTGTCACAGAAGACGTATTTTTGAGCTGTGTGGAAGAACAGGTGAGAGTTTTATCCGACACATAGCTGCTAACGTTAGCTAGTTCAAACCGAGCCGGAGGAGCTTATTGTACTGAAATATATAACGCTAACACAACTGCGGAAGGACATCTAGTTATCCCTTTGTGTTTCTTTGGAGAGTGTGTTTAACAAATGCCAAATACACTACATGTGTTTCCCGTTGCACGCTAACGTGGACGCGTCCGAGCACGTTTTAATTATGAAAGCTTAACGTCACAGCATCGGAAGACGGTTACGCCACATGTCCCTTGTGTTGAAACATGTCTCCTCTCTTCTTCTTCATTATGTATGTATGTGTATATATATATATGTATGTATGTATGTATGAATCGTTATTCACAGTGTTGGTTGCCAATGCAGCGAGGGCCGCCATCACGAGAGAAGCGGTACTCTCGTTCAAGCGAACCCTGCTGAGCTGAACACGAGCTGGTGTCAGATCCTTGAATGACACTTGCTCGTGGGTCACCGTGTCAGTAGGTAGACATTACACTGTCCCTGTTTACTGACCTTGACAGACAGCAATAGGCTGCTGCATAGATGAGCTACCTTCACTACAATATGCATAGCTGTAATCTCATGTCTGGACTGGAGTTTTTTTTTAATAATCCAACCTTGCCTGTGCATATTTAAGTGAATGTTGACTGTAGCTTTGTCAACATATGGTAGAACTGGAGCTATATTTGTTTATGGAGGAGTTGTCCCGAAGGCGGTATCCTGTGATGTCTAGTCTATTTCAACACAGACTAGCAGCATGTTAACTTGAGCTGTTGCCTTCCTGTGTCTTAAATAAAAGAAACAATTATTAATGTGATTTAAAGTCACAAACACCGTAGAAGTATATCTCATAATTTAGGATAGAAGTGTTAAGAACAGACCTGGCTGTAGTGGTATTAGTCATTTGTACTGAAACCTGCACCATAGTAGAAAAAGCTGCAATGACTCATCTTCCTCTCTGCATAGAATGAAACCACATCCTGTCTTGCACCTCATGTCTATATTTCAGCATGTGCAGCTCTTTTTTTTTTTTTTTTTTAAGAATATGTATGCAGGCCCAATACTTTGGGATTTGTCCTGCCTCATGTTTCCCCATCAGCTGCTTGGAGCTTTCCCCCCAGTGTGACTCTCACATGATGTGCCAGAGCACAATGACTCCTCTCCTGCTGCCCCTGTTCTCTTTTTCTCACCATTTCTTTCTTTCCCACACCTTACTGTGTCCTCCCCTGTGCCCTTTGTTCACGTGACAAAGCTGGAAACAGTGGATGAGACCAGTCTGATGTAATGTTTAAAAGTTTTTTTTTTTAAATGTTAATGATTACTGGGGATTTTAACCAGAGAAAGCGTTTACATTGAAGGGATTCATTGGATTAAAAAAGTCTTTGAAAATATCTTATACTGGTTTGTACATGTCTATATTTGCTTGTGTTAAGCCGTATAATTGTGACTTTGTCAAGTGTGTATTCTACAAGGTAAACAGGCATATTGGTTCATAAGGATGGACTTGACGTGGTTCTGTAAATTTTAATCTAAGCTTGGCCTGTCTATTGCAGGTTGTTATATTTCCTATGAAGACTATTATTAACGTGTAACCCCTAACCCAATGTAATCATTTTTAACATATAAAATTTGTGTCTACGTTATTTATACATGCCGTAATCTCGTGCTATACATGGACTGTATTCTGTTAAAAAAAACGCACTTTGATTTAAAACGTTGCTATTTCCTGACGCTTTATTCGTGTTTCCAGTTAAGGCTCAACCACTAGTTGGACAGAGTTTTCACTTAATTGTATGCTATTTGGAAATGAGGTGCCCAGAGTACTCTACTCTCTTACTGTAACAAGAGGAAGTCCATGAGGCTCTTCTTGGAATGATGGAGTGAGAAAATCTCTTTATACGGTTTTATGACATGTGACAACAGATTGTTCTTGCAGTAGTTGAAATGCTCCCACAATGAGAGGTTAGTAGGCAGTTTGTTTTCCAACAACAGCTGACTATACAATTAAACACGGAAGGTGTATTAAGAGCCGGATTATTTGCTGATGGCAAAGCCCTTTAGACAAATAGGCCAGGTCTTTAACGCCACGATGATAGTTATTAAGTCATCGTCGTTATGGCAAATGCATTTATGGTTGCGCTGCCTAGTAATAATCATGTTGTTAAGGTGTAACTTAAGTTGTTGCTGAAGTGTAGTGATCATTGGTAAATGATCACGTCAGCATTATAAAATAACTACATTGTCTGCTTGCTAACTGGAGTTGGGTGTGTATGTTAGCTAAAGTTAATTTAGTAAAAGAGTCGATTCAATTCTTCAGTAATTGTGTAAAGGGCTGTTTCACCTCCGACCTCTTCCTCCCCCTCTCAACGACCCGTCAGAGTTCACAATAGTTCTGTTGTAACGTGAGGCCAAAAGTCTTCTTGCCACAGCTTCCATAACCTACTTTTTATGAAGCTATTGTTACTTTTTTCAAAGGGATTTGTTCAGTTACTAAGAACCCTTTGAGGAAGCCATGTTTGATCCTAGATGTTCACCTTTCAGACACTGATGTTAATCTGCCTGCAGTCCTTCAAGTTGAACTTTCTTAATTAGAAACTATTTCCAGTCTCTTGTATGTTTTTGCTTTTTTTTTTTGGAAAGTTTTATTTTCTTTCATTCGATGTGCGTTATTTTGGGGAAAGAGAACGGCAGGTTGTTTCACACCTTTATGTTATGTTTTTTTAATTAACTGCTAAAATGAAGTCTGTGCTCCTTTAGCGTTAATGTCTAACGGGTTATTCCTGCAAGTGTCGTTCCCAGAAGGGCGTGACTCCAGTCTGCTCTCACTATCTCGTTTGCACACACTTGGCTAAAAAATGAGTCAATGGAGATACAAGTCGTGGTTCAGAGAATGCTACAAGCAAAGTGACTCCTTTTTTAAAGGACGTTTGTTGAGGGTCTTGTTTGTTCCCATTTATTCTTGAATTGTGCTCTGTTTTATATTGCTAATATCTATAGGTCTCAACTGAAAAAGTGGCTAATCTGATTAAAGTATTAGGGCCCGGTATGTTTGGTATGTGAGATTAGACATCGCTCTGCCCACCTTAGAGAGCAATTGGCTTCACAAAGCAGCTAATCCTGTTCTGATACCATTTTATAAGTGCATATCTGTGATGGTTGCGTGCAAAGCAGGCTATGAAAAAGAACAATGTGAGGCTGCTCTTATTTTATTTTTTTTTATTTTGTGACCCGTAGGTGTAATGTACTTGGTCGTATCGCCCTCAAGGTTGAAGAAGTGAAGGGAGTCCCGGGGTTGTCTGAGGCCGTCCCATGTTCTAAAGTTAGCTGCACTAAATATAATATTGGTAGAGCTAAGTTATTGTGCTGCATGGTTCCACACATGGCTGCACCCTCATTTTGCTTTATTGTCGTACACTTGAAGTACACGGTTAGGTTTTTATCCATGCTGTTGGGAGCTCAGCAAGGCCATGTTTTGACGCTGCAAGTTAGTGATAGCCTGACTGTTTGTTTGTCTCGCTTTTGGGCATTTGCCCACACGGCTCTCCTCACGCAATGTGCCGTCTAGGATCTCTTTCCTGGAGAGGAAATTGGCCTGGAGGGATCATTAAGAGTTTCTTTCTCCGCCTTTTGCCTGCTCGCCACACATCAATCTCTCCGGGCAAGCTCGGCATCGTTTTGTCTGTTTTCGGTTTACTTTTGTTTCATTACAGAAGAAACTGAACAAATAAAGTTGTTGGTCTGTTTTGAATATGTGGTTTCTATCCGAGTCTACTTTCAACAATGTTTTTATTTGGTCCAAAGTTCAGTAAGTGTGGCAATGGTTAAGGCCATATAATTCTCTACTACAGGGCTTGATAAGACCGGGGTTGTTTGAAAAGTTTTGGTCTGTTTTGTTCTTTAAAGGTCAGATAGGATAGAAGAGGTCATTCTTTTCTGTCAAAGAGTCCTGAATGCACCTTGTTGCTGAGATAAGAATTGTGAAAGAGTTGCTTTGCTTATGGATTAAGAAGTTAGAAGCTACCAATTTGGCGTTCCGTTTTCCACATAATCCATCCACCCTAAGACGACTAGCATGCTACAGCTAATAGAGAACTGGTGCACCGCCAAGACTTCCTGGGTGAAACTTGTGCTCCAAAATTTCTATTCCTCTTGTGCAAATGGTAGAAATATATGGACTACTTTGTCATTGTTTGGGTCACCGGGCGTACCGAAAGGTTGTCTTAAACCAAATGTCCTGTACTGAACGGTTGGGGACAAATACACATAGGGGTACACAACTAATGCATACATTGTATTTGGTTAGATGTGGTTGTTCATCTGATGTGTATATAATGACATGTATAAGAACTGTGCAGAAAAGCATGAGATATGACAGCAAAGAGATGCCGGTTTTGACCCGTCTCAGCCCCGTGTGCTGCTGAAGCTTCATACAGAATATTCTCCCCTGAGGGTTATCACATGCATGGCTCTTATTCCACTGATGGTGCATTACAATAGTTACGAAAATATACAGCTGACCTGGGTTTCGGGTCTTGTTACTCTGTTAAATTGAAACCTTGCTTTGATTGGCTCTTATTTTGAATCCAAGCTAGTTATGCTGTTGTATTCTACTGGCGGTGGAGTTCATGGAGTCTGTGCTGGACACTGGCCTTTTGTGCCTCGGAACAGTGCTGCCTTTCAAGTGCGCAGCAAAGGAAAACCCGTGGATGTTTGGACAAAAGGTGGGATGTGTTCTTTGGACACTCCATTATTCCCACAAGTGAAACGGTATCGCACTGTATAGAAATAAACACTTGAATTCCACGTAAAATCCATATTTTGAGTATAACGCTCATCCCTTGTAGACTTGAAAAATGGATGGTTGAAAAGGGTATTTTATCTATAGCCACTTCATTTACAGGGAATTTAAAACTCATTCCATCTTCAGGCCGGATGCTTCACTTATACTTTCCTTGTTTGTTTCCCTTTTTAGACTGAAGCAGCAATGGACCAGGCAAGGTCAACAATATCCAAAATTGTGAGTATTACAACACAAATCCTCGAATAACAAGCTTTGCTCTGAGAAATTATCTTTCAATTATTGCCTCTTCTCAAATGAGTGTTATTATAACTGCACTTGTTGCACAATTGAATGTTCTTTCATCTTGGGAACAAATAATTACTTTCACGTTTCGTCAACACCATGCTGATTGATATTTAGGCAGTGTGACGTGAGAATATTTTCACTGCAGTTAATGTTATAATATATACTGTGTATTTACAGTTGTGTGAAAAAGTGTTTGCCCCTTCCTGATTTCTTATTTTTTTTGCATGTTTGTCACACTTAAATGTTTCAGATCATCAAACAAAGTTAAATATTAGACAAAGATAACACAAGTAAACACAAAATGCAGTTTTTAAATGAAGGTTTTTATTATTAAGGGGGG
>NW_022280046.1:0-62743 GCF_004355925.1 Anarrhichthys ocellatus
CCCAGGAGTTTACTTTTTAGTCTGAAAGTAGTTTGTGATTCTGAGGAACTGATGATATTTTCTTGTGTTTAATGAGGATCACAGTGTTGCGTGCGACCGTTTTAGGAGTGAGGGTTCAGCGTTCTTACTCTGTCCCATAATTGTGTGTTTGGTTGTTTTTGCACCTTTTCATAATTTTACACCCTGACCCTAAATACCCATTTTCTTAGGAAATGTGGATGGCAAAATGCTTGCCATACTGTCTAACAGCCTGGACAACATACTTCTGACAAGCTCGCTATGCTGAGAAGGCCTTCGACAGGGTTGAATAGGGCTTCTTATTTTACACATGAGCCAAATTTGGTATGGTCCATTGTTCCTATGGATTAACTTATTATATATACAGACCCGATAGCGTCAGTACTGTGTAATGGAACTCTCCATTTCAGTTATACATTGGGCACAAAGCAGGGATGCCCGCCCCTCTCTTTTTCTCCCTTTAACCTGGAAGCTCTAGCTATTGCAATTTAAAAAAAAAATAATCTAGTATTAAAGGGGTCATAGCAGGTCACCAGGAGCATAAATTATTCTTATACGTGGCACATGGTCATGTTAAAAGTAACCCCTCTTTGACTTCTGAATCATCGGTATAGTTTAACTCTGAGATTGGAATATCCAAAAAGCCATTCTGACCTCCCAATATCTGAAGCAACATCACAATCTGCCAAATACAGATTTCTGGAAATATCTCCAGCTTAAGCATCATATTATTTCTTTAAATAGTTGTCTAATTATTATGATTATGGCCTACAATGCAGTTTAGGACCAACCATTCATATGGACTTTCAGGAAAACATAATATTTGACACATAAATTCCAGGAGAATATAGTTTGCCAAAATCCCCGTACCAATGAGGACATCTAGTGCCGAGCATGAGTCACATACTGTACATACAGTGTCTATCCCTAATTTTAGATTTAGCCTGTGAGGAAAACTCTCATAAATGCTGTGCACATTAAAATAGTGATGGCCTATCAGGGAATAATCAACAACCAGAGAACAGTTAGCAGAATCATAATTGTTTTCAGCATTTTAAGTATTCACATAAACGTGTGCCACCCTACTGTTTTAGACTGGAAACGATCATTCTCGTTGAACTATATTTTGAAGGTGTGATCGTTGGTTCTGCAGGATTTTATTCTGTGCAGTTGTATGCTGCTCAAACTTTTGCTCTTCTCTTTTAAGTTCCACAACGTTTGACCTTTGGAACGTTTGACCTTTACCCCACTACCGGGAGCTGATCAAACAAAATGTTTGGATGTTCTACAGATCTTTTCTTGTCTGTTTTACTGCCAGTGGCTCACACTTCAACTCTCTACTCCACCTTGGCCAGGTTCCATTGTGTCTACAAAGCTCTCCCTGGCTGCCTGTCTCACCTCATCAGACTAAGGTATTCAAAGAACAACATCTCGGCATGTCTACAATCATTCTGGCTGGTAACCAGTCACAGCAACAATTTGTCTGGCATACATCAGTGTAAACTGGGATCGCTCTCCAGGATTAATCTGGATTAATTAGCATCAACACCTTCCATTCATTGCTTCAGCACCACATGCTCCCTGGCCTCTCACATCTAGACCTGCTACCCTGTCTCCTACAAAATAATAGGTTCCCATAAAACTAAACTGCACCGTAAATTTTTTGTTTTCCGGATTACGGTTGCAGTTTTAAACAGTTTGAAGCATGTGGTTAATGTTGTAAATTAAAAAAACAATATTCAAAAAAATGCTACAAAGCAAAAGAATTGCTTTAAATGACTACGAAATTTCGACAAAAAATGGACACAAATATGCAGCAGTCTCCTGGGTGAAAGTTCACTGTTTTTTGACCCATCCACCACCTCAACCCCCTCCACACATAGACTTCTGTGGACTAATTTGAAGTTTATTTGTGATGCGTAATCAATGACAAAAAACGTTTACCTCGAAACTTAAGTCACAATGTCGTTTCTGTGTATGGGAATGTCATTTTCATGAAACCTATTCTCGCCATCTGTCTTTTCCTAAATAACTGGTATCCAGGATGCTTCAGTTTTAGACCTTTGATATTTTACGGTTGCTACCATCTCGTGTGAAGCATCACTCTCATATTTGTTAGTTTAGCTGAGCTGGAAGAAACTGTCCAAGGCAACTGTCAGGAGACTCCATGAGGTCACTGTGCCCAGCCAAGGAATAGTCCAGCACTTAAACCCCTATTTAATCTTCTGATAAAGTCACGCTAGCTGTTTTATGCTAGGCTAATGTAGCCGTCTCCTGACTCCAGGTTCATATTTAACGGTCAGATATAAGAATGGTGTCTTCTTGTTCAACTCGCAGCAAGACAGTGAAAATGCATATTTCCAAAAATATTCCGTTGAATATTTTTGATTGTGCAAAGCTTAGCTGTGGTCCATCGAAAGGTCTAACTCGTGGCGTTGTGTCCACACTTACAAAAAAACATATACTTTACTTAAGACCAAAACTGCTTTTGTGGAATTGAGAATGTTGCCTAAACATTTGTTAGTGCAGTTATTTTTCACACAAAGTCGTCAACATAACCTAGTGGCTCAAAAACTCTGTCTAGGTCTGGAAGGACTTTCCAAGAGAAAGTGGAAACAGGGTCTGCAGAGCAGGAAAGCCACCAGGAACCCCCAAACCGCATGCACAGTTCAATGCCTGCACATACACAGACACACACACTCATAACACAGCCTGCAGAGATTGTTAATGTGAGGTCAAGGGGTCGGTACACGGCATGTGGGTGGTGCAGTGCTCTGATGAATGCCTCCCCTCAGAGACACGCATCTCTGCAGAGAAGGACTCATCAAACCAGCGAAACATTGTATTCAGAACGTTTACACTCACAGAACAGGTCTGGGGCTCCACAGCCATGGTCACTGATTTAAAGGGAGGGTCAGTGGGAGTTAATGTCCCAACTGCTGAAAGAAATGATTGTCATTTTGATGTTGCATGTTTGTGCACATGTATCATTCATGAGAACATACAGTGTGCGTTCTTATACACGAGTGTACAATCCTTATAGTGTCTTGTGAGTTTTCATGTTCAGATCAGAGGCTCAGTGTTCATGTGGCCCAACAGCCCACGTTCATTTACGTAGAAGCAGTAACCTCAAGGATAAACCCTCTTTTTTTTGATGACATCTGTGGTTTCTTCTCCTTTCCCTTTTTGTAAACTCCATAATCTTTCCTATGAGGTTTTGGTAACTTTGCCAAGCCAGTAGTTTGTGCTTGTCGTACAGTGCAGTTTGCTTTTGACTGCTTGTGTTTTAATTATACATTCAATAGCTTTTGGCTAATCTTACAAAAAGAACGCCATCTGGATGAAATCAAGTGTACATTAAACATAAAATATTTCAGTACAGTTTTCTATGTAACAGTTCTGAAATAGTGAACACGACAGCTGAAGACTTCTCATCGTGTTAAAAACCTTGATTCAAATTATTTTGGATGACAACATTTAATCAGCAAGCCTGCCATCTTGCTGAGACATTATTCACAATCTCTGGCTGTACAGGAGACATTAAGTCTGTACCCTGAGCTTATGATACAGGTGAACAAAATGTATATAACTGCCAGGGCCATAGCCGACGTGATTAGTCCAAAAGCCATGCTAGTGGCTCTGTGAGGCTGCACTTTCTTTTTCTCTGAGCTAAAAGCTAACTGTAGCACACAAACATGTTTACAATCATGATGTTAACATGCTGATGCTAAGTAGGTATAATGTTTACCTTGTTCACCATCTTAGTTTAGCAAGTTAACACGCTAAAATCTTGCTCGAGTTCGTCATTTTGGCCGTCGACATCCTGGTGTTCTGCAACCAGGAGTGACCCAAAAGGGTGGAATTAAGTACACCCAAACACTGAATATGATAGTTGACCAAAAAGTCTTTAATGAACCCTTTGAAAGGGTTAAAGGTAATAACTACTGATGTTACTAAATCAAGTGAGAAGTAGGGTCATTTTCTCATAGACTTCAATACATTCAGACTTCTCTTTGCAGCCAGGGGAGTCGCCCCCTGCCGGCCAGTGTAAAGAATGCGAGTTGAAGGCACTTCCACATTGGCCAGTTTTGACCTGATGATGGCGCTTGAGAAAAAGTTATTAGGGTTCATGTCGGTACATAATTTCATGGCGCCCATTTTATAGTCTGTAACCAACTGAACGATTCAGACCTGCCATGCTAGCGTGGCTAAAAATATCAGAATCACCATTTAAAAAATACAATAAGCATGTAATAATTATGTAATTGCAAAGTGAAAACTCCTTTAAGTCATTATACGCTCTCCAAATTTCCAAGAATACTTCCAAGGATCTTGGTGTATGTACTTCTTACACTTCAGGCAGGTGGTTGGCTTTGGCACTGAATGATTTATCAAAGGGATCCTCAGTCACTGCTGTCAGGATCAGTGCTGGGTGGAGGCTCAGTCTGTAATAGAGCATAAAAGATCGCATGTTATTAGAGACTTGTAGTGTATTTGTTGATGGGCTCTGGTGGAGTTATGTGGTATCTTCCCCTCTACTTTGCCTCGTATGCTCACTGCCAGATGATCAAGATATCTTTCAGCTACTTACTAGCTTTACCACTATTTTTAGTTTTCGTATTCATTTTCAAAAGCATTCAAATCCAAAATGTATTTAGTCTGTAATTAAGACGGCAGACGATGAATTTAGATCATTTTTGACTTTTTTATAGTTTATTTGTATCACCATTAGTTGTTACCTCGACAACAATTACTCTTGCTGTGATCTGTATATACACTATATGGTGTATTAATGACAAATACTTTTTACATTAACACAATGTAAAGTAAATAAAACAGTTACAATATCACCATTACAGCCACCAAAATGTAATTAAATCAAAATACATGACATACAGATATTTAATTACTGTAAAACCTACAATAACAAAAACTTAATTCATTTGCACATCAATATTTATAATATTTAATGTGTATACACATAAAGGGTTAAATATTCTTACTATTCCATTATGATTTGGCGCTTCCCCTCCCATGATAGGAAAGAGTTAAAGAGCGAGAGAGAGCACAAGTGTCAAGTGTTTTACAGGGAAGCATGACTTGTAATATCAGTTATTATACAGCCAGGTTTCCCAATAAAACCATCATCTCATGCAACACATCTCATTACAGCTTCCTCCTCAACAGCTCCGCAGGATATCAGTGTCCTAAATCTGACCGTGCCAAGGATAGCTGTCGTTAAGCGTGTATGTATGATCTGTATATCAAACCTAACCTAACTTTTGTGGTTGAGGTTTAGACATCCAATAGAGCACACTGACCACGGATTTATACCAGGCCGACTATTTTTGTGTGACTATTGGTACTAAATGCATCCTACGACCATATCCTTCTATCATGTTGTTTTGTGGTCAAAACCTCACGTAGTAGATCTTTTCCCTAAGCATGGCAGTTATTTGGTCGTAGATCCTGAAGGTAAAGGAAGGAAGGAAGCAAAAGTTCAACATTTTGTGAAATATGCTTTTCTTTTTATTTTCTAGCGGAGAGCTATAGCTGAGAACATTGACGCCACAGTCATATCTGTCGGTTATGAAGCCGCAGCCTATTAGCCTAGTTTAGCACAACGACTGGAAATACGTTATGTCCCATTTTGTTTAATGTTGACATAAATCAAAGTGTAAAAATGACAAGTCACTGGCCACAACTGTTAACTCTACTGGTTATCTGAACGAATTGAACAAATTGTCATTTTTACATCTTCGTTGTTGTACAGTTTAAACAAACAAGATAGATCATGTTAATTATTTTGTTACCTTTGGACAGAGCTAATCTAACCAGCTGGCTGTAGCGTTGTATATAATGGACATAATGTTACTGATCGTTCTCTCTGCGCAAAAATATCAAACTAGTCCTTTAAATAGTTTGAGTCAGGAGAGCAAAGCATCTTGTCACTTGAGATCATTTCCTCTTAGGTGCCCTGCGGAGCATAAACAGCCAACTAAATAGCTGTCGGGAATTGTTGCCATGAACTAATAAACTATTTTAATGTTACACTCGTTCTAAAACTATACATACAATCAAAAAAGTGTTTCACAGTCAGTTTAAGTGATACGTTTAGTGGGTGATTGGATCAATTGGACTTCCTTCACTCTTATCAAACATGCCTGTGGTTAGAAGCTTTACCTTAAGTGTCTGTAACTCTCTGGTTGCTTTCTAGCGACTGCAGTCGTCTGGAGGAAAGTGTACCTCAAGCTAAGGTCAGTGAAGCAATCTTCTCTATTTCTGCTGGCCCCAGATCAGTGGTCTCATTGTCCTCCCTCAGAATGTGATCTTAATCTGACCTGAATAGAGTTTTGTTTCAAGGAGGACTTTCAGCCAACACAGACGTGAGACACACTGCAGTAAGCTGCTTTTCCACTGTAAGGGAGGTTTTCATAGCTCTGAGATTTGAAGCTTCTGCTAGTCAGCAGGTTTTACTGGTGTCTTTTATCTGTGGGGATCTAGCGGATCTTATAATACTTTTTATTGGTCTTTTTGCCAGAACTTTATCTTGTGTTTATACTTGTCTTTTACCGTTTTCAGTGGATGTTAACAGCTTCAGAAAAAAAATGCCTGTGCATATACAGTCTATGGTCTGTGTAGTCCATTGTCTTGAGAAGGACAAGCAACTTTTCTGTAATGATAGCTCTGACTTGGTGTGCTCAGCTATGCGAGCTCTATTCTTGTACCAAATTCTTCTGTCTGTTGGATCAGTGTCCAGAGGACTGCTTTTAGGATTATCATATTTTTCTAACCCTCTTATTTACTCCCTTGTTTGTTCCTCTTTTAACCCTGGAAGAGGCTTTCTCACTTTCATTGCTCTCCTCCTCACAACCTTTTGCATGTCTGCATCCGGACACCAGAGACAGAGAGGCTGCTGGACAGACCAGGCGCTATGAGCAGAGTCTGTTTCCTGTGGCTCCGTGGATGTTTTAGGGCCCTGTGTGATGTTGCTGCCCGGTCCACTCCTCGCTGGTCAGCTGCTACGTTAAGAATGCTGGATGTATGCATCTCTATTTTCAAGTCAAAGGGTCTTCACTCATCTCATCTGGCTTTCATCCATGACAACCATGCCCACTGCCGGGAGAACAGTTCATTCTTAGGGCCACTCATCCCATTTTACACATGGAGATCACTTTGCTTGTCCTGAGGAGTATTAGTCAGCTTGTGTACATTTGCATAATGATGAGGGAGCTTTCCAAAGTCTGAAAGTATTCCTGACAGGCCGACATCATCAACCCCGATGACGTCATTTAGGTTATCATGGATTGGGCTGGGAGAGAAAGCGTTACACGCTGAAATGAAAGTTTGAAAGATGTTTCCATTTACCATACTAATGAAAGAAGCTATCTAGTTGTCAATATTTATAGGTATATTTGTCAGAATATGTGATTAATTAGGGGTATTACATTACTTTGTCAGAAACTGTGAGTATGAAGCATGATTACATATTCACCCTGTTGTATGGTCCATGAACCATATGTTCTTCGCTTTTTTTATTTTAAAGAAAATGTGTCACACTAGACCAGAAAACACACTATTGCTAGAAGCAACATAGATGGTAATTTATCATAAAGGTTTTCCATATATTGTGGTTCTTTTGTAAACATCAAAAAAACGTTTTTATTCCACAAGAAGGTTGGACAGTCCAGCTGGCATTTTCTTTACACTAACCACAAGCTGGCCAAGGATGTATAACAGGGTATGGAAACTGGGTGAGTTATGGAGTTTAAAAAGTAGAACAGAGAAAACGGGGGAAATGGCAAGATGATGATGATGATGAGAGATAAATACATGTAGTAAGTACATGTAAGAGTACAAGTATGAGTTTATGATTATCCAGGCTTAAGAAGGTACTGTGTGTAAAGGTCTTTTGTGTTTCAATCTGGTTACTTAAAATGCATTTCCTATCTCCTTCTGTCATTTTCACCAATGACTACAGTTTTAGAAACATTTATTGAAAATAAAAGTCAAGTTATACCAGTTCTTGTGCTGGCTGTGCAAGTATGAGTTGTATGAGTATGGGTTGCAATATTTAGCCTCAGGGGTGCCACTTCCTTTAATACATGTTTACAGTTTATGTTATACATACAGTGTGGACGCACCAGACGCACCCATGTGCATTCCTTCTGACCCTGTGGCAGACTGAAGATAGTCTTTTAATGGCAGGAAGGGCTCCACCCTTATAAGTACAAAGTTGAAGATTTTATGAATACAGTATGTTGGATACTGTATGTACGCGTTTTAGTAAATGAGCCTTTATTTCATGTCACACGTTTCAACCCTCTAACAGTGGTGCTGTTTCTGACCATCGAAGGCCAAAGGCTATGATCTAGCTGTGTCAAAATACTCCCATATGGCAACATAACGTTAGCTGCAACATTTTCAAAGGATCAGACAAAAAAATGGAAATGCTGGAGTTGTTTCCAGCACTGCACAAGCTACCTGATTAACAAAGCAAAATGCAGTATTTCAAAGTTATTTTTCCAATCTGTAAATGGATGTGACGAATGTGGAAAGTACATTTTTTTGGAATGGGGAATTTACCTGAAGCACAAGACTGTTGTCAGATTCCCGAAGCCTCTGGATTAACGTATCTCCATACATCACCAACTGATTGACACCTTGTGGACACCGTGTGCACCTGAATTATCATAAACAATGTTGTGGTGTGTCATGAAATGACTATACATACACATGAGGTAGAGTAGGTTGTCATCCAATTACCTAAATCTCCCTCTACAGGTGTCAGAAAAGCATTGTTACCACTTTAAACATGAGAGTTACTTTGCGTTTAACACATTAATAACGGACATAATCTAATTTCTAAACAATTTTCTTGAGAATAAATTCCTTATTCAGTTAAATCCAAGGATTTTAATTCATATAGAATTTGAGGACAATATTGACACATAACCTGGATACTAACATACTGTGTCATCCTTTTCTATATGGTACGTTTGGAAACAATTAAGTACTGTGCAAATGACCAAAAGTGATGCGGGTGTTTGCTACATATGAGCACGTAAAAGACATACATGTTCACTTAGCGAGAAGTACCCTGTGCAGAACAGAGTGAGCATTTGATCCAGTGGTGTGGGGGCCATATTTTTTTTCATCATGTAGAAAATATGAGGACTCCATGCAGACTATCACTAATCATGTGAAGGAAGGCGTCTCGTACACTGAAGGTGCTTTCGATGTTTATGTGTCGGAACGTAAACAGATGAGAGAGTCAATAGGCCAGGCTTAGGGTAGAGGAAGGAGTTAAAAGGCTCATCTTTCATCTCTAGTTAAATGAAGCCTTTTGATGGATGTTTTCTGTGAAACGAGTCTCAGTGATGCCTTAGTGAGTGCCCTTCATAAGGCAGAGCCCTGGCTCTACACAGGCCTGCTGTTCTACTGGGAGGCAAACACGAGGAATTCTCAAAAGTCCATCTGTCTCTTTCTGACCTGTTTGGATTTCTGCAGGAAGTTCAGCTAGGAATATAGGTGTGACTGTACTATGACATTAATGAGTTTTGTAGAAAGGCCCCATTCAAAATAGGCCATGAAAAAAAGGAGAAAAAACCCCCGGCCCCACCGGGATTTCAGTTGAGCTTGCATCCTGCCTGCCTCTGAGAGGAAGGAGTGAAATCAAACTTTATAAACTGCACACTTATCTTCTATTTCAGTTGCTGGAACCAGAAACAGCACAGGACAATTGTCCGGCTGCCAGTTTTTTTTATGGATGAAATAACGTCTTCTCCCATAACCGGAAGCAAAAAACAGAAATAAAAAAAGAAAAGTGCGCATGAACTCAGAAAAGAAGATATAGTAAATAGACATAGACGAAGAGAAGTGGCCAGAGGCTTTTTTACAGACTCCAGCTTTAGACAAGCCTGTAATTAAGGTTTGGTTTACTGGGACAAGTGTGGCGGTTTAAGCCAGAAGGCTTCATATGAGACAAGGCTACATAAGACTGAATCCTTGTTGGGAAATGACAGTGGCCTCCGCCTGGTTGCTGGCACCAAAAATACACAGCTGGAGATGGCTAAGCATTGGGTTTGGGAACGTATATATAAAGTTAATTATTGTATATGCTCAAAGAAAAATATAGTAGGCTGTTGCTAGCTTCTAATTTTCTTTCTGTCTCTCGACTATTAGACTTTCAGTTAACAAGCCCTCTCCATGTAAGCGGACTATCGGATTGGATTTGTTAATTCGATTCTTGTTTTGGAAATATTGCATTTTTTTCCACTGTTTTTAAGGTCATATGCATCTTGTTCTGATTTATTTACAGAAATCTTGTTGTAATATTTAACTGTGTTGTGTGCCAAGTTGCACTACTCCAGATCTAACTAACTGATTCTGCAGCATGCATTATGCACATAGAACCACCAGAGGTAGCATTGTTCTTCCGTGGAAGATGAACATTTGCAGGCTGATCTGTGAAACGATCGATGAAATCTACACTTTGAAAGATGTATATTTCAGTTTTCCTGAGAAGATTCAGCATGTTCAACGCAGGTTTCTAAGTTTGAAATGTTGGTTGTGATGCGGCTGGTTTGTCTGTCAACAGAAGAAACGCATCTTATTCCTCCCACACTTCCACCTCCACATAAGGGGTCGCACATTTTATGTTGTGGCGTGGGCGCAGTCACCAAACCTTCTCTCAGAGCCTTCATTTACCTGGATACAGGAAAAATGGAAGATAGTGACAGGTTGGGTGTTGTGCTAAAAATGAAGAGGCAGGAATCAAAAAAGATTATAATGAATGAAACGAGGCTGCCTCATGAAATGAAAGAAAGGGGATCCATCTAATTAGAAAGGAAGTGAGAGGGAGATTAGAGGGACAACAATAACAATGGGAGGAGATATCTAAGTAAGATAATCATATAAAAGTGACAAAGATCACATGAGAGGCAGCACTGTGCCCTTCTTCTCCTCCTCTAGACCTTGGAGCAACTAACCATGAATCCAGCTTTTGTGATGTAACAGTGTATTGACCCTTGGAGGGGCCCCAGACCAAAGAGGGTGTTTACTCGAAACACGCAAGGAGCTCTAAGCCTTTCACAGCCTCCTGTTCTCCGAGAGGGCCAGCATTCGTTGA
This sequence comes from Anarrhichthys ocellatus, assembly GCF_004355925.1. Lineage (NCBI taxonomy): Eukaryota > Metazoa > Chordata > Actinopteri > Perciformes > Anarhichadidae > Anarrhichthys > Anarrhichthys ocellatus. The sequence continues at coordinate 11,150 of NW_022280046.1, forward strand.
CTGCCACTGGAAATGGCACCGGTCTTTCCTTGGCTCACTCCCTCCCTCCCTCCCACAGAAATAACAGAGGTGCATAGAGACTGTATTCAATGTAAGTATAAGTCACTCCACCTCCAGTCGGTCACATGTGCCAGAGCCGCAGATTAAAATTGCTCCATGTACAGTGTGAGTCCAGTCCAACACAAAAGCAAGTCATGAGCTCTGAGAGATTGTTTGTTTGTAGGAGAATCTTACTTATGACTTCTGTCATTAGCCTGGACATCAAGACCAATTCACTCTTTAATTGTACATAGTTGAACCAGTGTCACCAGCTGACAAGGGAGATGCTGATTTTTGTGCTACAGCATGAAGATGCAGGAAAAAGTGCACTTGTTGTTAATTTCTCTACATAGAAATCTGCTTAAAAACAATTTCAATAATGCATTTAGTTTGTTTTTTGATCACTATTTAATCACTATCATTGTGTTTGTTGTCCAATTCTGTTTTTACAGTTTCAGATCTTCAAAAAGTTGGAAGTGTGTTTAGCTTGCTACAAGGACTGGGTGCTGAGGATGATTGGGATGCCACAAAAACTAGAAACCAGCAGAAATGCACAGTGAAGACAATGTGAGGCAAGATGGGGGAAATGTGCAATAAAAGCAGTTGCAGTGATGTTATGGAACAAGCTCTTTTTTATTTCCACGTCATTCATTCATACTGTGTTGTAATTATTTCCTAAATATTTTGATGATATACTACTCGCCTCAAAGCTTGCATCTGTTTTAATGCAGAGTTTTAAAAATGATCATTTCCAGACACAAACACTTATTGAGTCATAAAACCAGAATTATGCAGATTTAATGTGACAGTCTTTGTGTTTTTCATATTTGACTCTGGTCATTTCCTATTTGGTAATGGTTTACAAGACATGGGATGATGAAAAAATTGTAATAGGTGCTGTTGGAACGACAAAAAAGCTGCAAAAAACATCCTCTACAAATCAGTGCAATTGCAGTGCTTTTAATCAACTAAAATATTTTGGCATCCTCCAATCCAAAAGCCCCTCAGCCCTTTTCACAGATGTCCTTGTGGGCACATCATGTTGGGCTTACGCTTACTGCTTTCTCACAGAGTCACTGCATCCATTCTGCTGTATCATTATCATTTATATGCACTCACAGGGACGTGCTGCAGTGCATTCCTCTTGCAATGTTAAAATACTTCACTTATCTTACAGCAAAAGCACTAAAAATAAGGGTGTAAGGACAGAGGAACTGTTTTGTTTATTTCTGTGGGTTCTCAAGAACAACACAACAACAAGACCAATAGTTAACAGCCAAATTGTGACTCTGGACCAACTGACCAAGCAACAGACTAACATTGCTGTCCTCAAAGCCAAACTGTTGGCGTGGCTTAAAAGTCGATGGAATCCAGGGAAATGGAGGCCGTGTAATTCAACAATCAGACCTTGAAAATGGGAGCAGAAAGCCGCTAAGGGCATGGTGCAGCTCTCAGATTAGACACTTTAAGAATTAAGGGGTGAGAGCAACAATGGGTGCTTATTTGTTCTGCAGAAAATAAGTATGCAGTCTGATAGAATCATTATTTTCCTCTTATCCTCCAGCCATCCCACATACTGTGTGATGGTTAGGCAGCAGCGTGGAAGATGTCTGTCTTTCATACCTAAATACACTGCAAGTCAACGCAGGAAACCTAAGTATTATCCTTACTAGTATTTGTTTTGGCTGGGGAGCAAATGGCAATGTTTGATGGGAGAATAATTGACAGTCTGGTACTAAGAGGAGGAGAGTGTGAAGGGTCCCTGTGTTAGTCTCGCCAGAGAGGTGGGAGAGCATTTATATAGGACCTGCCGCAAATATCTGCTTTATTAAAGCACTATTGAATTATTGCTTGAAAGACGTGGTCCTCATACTGTCCAGCATCTGACGCCTCACCTTAGGCTACCACATTTACTTGGAACTCCCACTGGGGTGTATCTCATGCACCGCCCACTGCCCACTTCAAAGGGCACTCAAATGCTAAATGAGCAGGCAAAGGTTGGCAAATGAACGTTTGAAAGTCAGGAAAGTACCACCTTGTCAAAGCTGCAGGCGAGCATCTTTGCGCTGGCATGAAAAAAAACTAGCTGACAAAGCAGCTTTGTTCCATTTTTTCCATGTTTTTTGGGCTTTTCATTCAGTCACTGCTGTTCACAAAGCTTTGGTTTTTATGGGAAAAATACCTTGTATTTTTATATATGCTCCAACATTACCATTTAGGGCCATTAAGTTCAGCTAGAGGCATGTTTATGGGATGGGATGACTTCCTTAATATTTTTCAAACTACACGAAGGGAGGATCACAGGTGTCAAGATGATGGAAGACGAATGGGGAAAAAGCACAGAGCAAAGTCTTCCTCACCAAGTACTTTAAAGTTGCCCCAAAGTCTCCTAATAGGATAGAATAAAAAAAAATATCAGTGTGGTCTTTATTCCCACCACTATGGGATGTGTGGCTTGGCTTAGCTCTGCACAGAAGTACAGATTTAAGAAAATTACAGTATTCCAAAAAATCCCATCTGCCAACCAAACTCTGTAATAATATTTAATGATAGTTAAGGGTTAGTAAATGGTCTTTTTAAACAGTTGTTAGGAACAAACGTCAAAATATATATATTAAAATTCTCATATAATATAATTATAGTCAAGAAAGGTTTCACTCAATGTTGACAGTAAACAAAATGTGTATGACTGGCTTTGTGAGAGCCATGAAGTTTTTTACTGCCTTTAATTGTAAACCGAATGATGTCTCCATTGTGCAGTTATCTCTCACAAAAGACTCTGTCAAGAAGGATATTTTATTTTAGATCCTGAGCTAAACATTGCTTGTGTGCTTTATTTTGGGTTTTACCTCTTGAATAACACATTGTCCCTTTTCATTTACTCTGTTTGAATGAAGGCAGTTGTATCCCTTTGCAATAAGATAACTAAATGTCCTTCAGAATGAAAAGCCTCTTCATGCAGTAATCCAGCCCTCCAAATGGAGGAATGAACTTGGCCTGAGAAACACAGAATGACAAGCATTTTTCAGTTGCTATTTCTGCTCTTTTACATGATATAAGCCTTCCTATTGCTTGCCAGAGGAAATTAAATGTTTATTATATAGCCCTGGGGGCTCCTGCAGCAAGAGTTTTGGTGGACTCAAAGAAAGGATAAGCTCTTCCTCTCTCCCCTCCAAACTTGGCTTCCTCTCGTGGCATATGAGAGGCAGGAGGTGGAGGTAGGGTCACAGAAATAGTAAAAGAGAACCAGCGGAAGGTATGAAAGAGCAGAAAGAGGGGGTAAAGGAGTTAAGATTGGCAGCCAGAGCTCAGAGCTCTACCAATCTCCTGCATGGGGCCTTGGCCTACGTGCTCCGCTTGCTGCAACAAAGCTGAGCACAAGGGCATCTCCCCAAATAAGCCCTCCATACTCACCTGGGACATCCCTGCATGCAGCATGTTGGAGCCTCATGCCCTCCTCACTGAGAAGTTTCATTTGAATGGATGGATCCCAAATCTGTTCAATCTTCCTTTTCCTAGAGGTTTTGATAAAGGAAGACCAAGCTGGTAGATTTAGAAATAAATGCATTTAATGAGAGTGAATGAGGAAGGATTGCCCAAGGGTTTGTTTTGCTGCAGGAATTCAGTTTTCTCAATAGCAGATTTGAAAAATGAAAGTCTTCTTATCTGTAAAGCTATGAGATATATGCTAGAGATATCATTAGACTGTGCTTCAAGCTAGAAGAGGTCCAATAAGCCCCACTTTGCTGTGTAAGGACTCTAGGCTCCAAGTTGGGGTTTCTTTTTAAGAAGAAATGTTCTGCCTGGCCATGCTAACAGTGATGGCTTGTGTCACCGTTCGGAAGAAGAAGTTGTCTCACTGGTGTGGACGGCACACAGGGTCATATGGCCCCATGACTTAGGTCCATAGGAAAATTCTCCAATTTCCTGCGACCACAGTGAGGTAGATAATATCACGTTATCAGAACCATCTGAAAGTGATTACAAAGCACAGCCACCGGCCTGGAACAGTTTTTCTTTACAGGGCTGTTAACTGCACCAATTCACCCACACACACACAGTGCACAGTGCACAGTGTGGTTGCACACAAACAAACACAAGTGTATTTGAATGTGTGCACACAAGCAGCAGCATTTCCCTGCATTAACCAACCTGGCCTCAAGTTTTTGCGCTTAATTCTGATCAGAACACTCATCAGAGCTCAGCTGGTCACTGTCATTTGGAGGAAAAGTTAAAGGAACAGTGTGTAGGATTTAGGGAGATCTGTTGTCAGAAATGGAAAATAGTATCCATAACTATGTTTTCATCAGTGTAACCACCTGGAACTGTGAATTGTTGTGCTTTTGTAACCTTCGATTCTAGAATGAGTCCTTCATATCTACATAGGTCTTGGCTATGGGTCCATACCATAGCTACGCAGGTCCTGTTTACGGAGTTCGCCATGTTGCACTGCCATGTTTCTACAGTAGGCCGGTACGAACAAACCAAACACTGACTCTAGAGAGCTTTTTGCATTTTTATGTTCCCTAAGTGGTTTTCCAACATGCTTGGAAAAAGGGAGGGGTGAGCAGAGGGGTATTCAGTTGGTTGCAATCTGCTACCTCACCACTAGATGCCACCAAATCCTACAGACTGCTCTTTTTAACATCTTGGGAAATGTCTCTTTGCTTTCTTGATGATGAGAAGGTTGATGCCACACTGATATCTCTCCTATGCTCCAGAAAAAAACAGTTTGTACAACATGTGGTCTGACCGATTCAAACGTGTTTAGTTGCTCTGAATAGCCACACACTCAAAGGTGGAGTGAAAAGCCGGCCGGCATGAAATTGGTGAGATAATCCTTTTAAAATGTAGATAACGACTCTCCTGGAAAGCTTTCACAGTGTTGCAGAATTTGTTCTGTAAAGTATGAAAGCTTCCTTTCTCACCTCTACACCAATTGTTGCCTAAAGTGGCCTTGAATGTTTGGTGTTTGAATGTTGGTTTATGTTTACAGAAGCTGTCTGATGTTCCGAAATGCTGAACCGTTCCTGTAACATCTACAGCAGCACCTATAGAGGCTACATCAAAGACATATAGCGACCCTCCTTGTGATGGGGAAACAGTTCAGGTTGGAGAAAAAATGTCTCTATCTGGTCATTGGTGGAATCTGGGATAGAAGTGTGTGTGTGTGTGAGGGTGGAGAGGAAGGTGGGAGTGAGGGGAGAGAGGGGAGTAGTGGAGCGGTAGCTGAGAAATTTGAGTGAAAGACCATCTGTTTGGGGGTATCTGGGGGTCTGAGGGAGTGACACTTCCTGACCACTTCTGAATAATGTCAGAATGATGGAGACAGAGGAGCTTCAGGGTAATTCAAAAGTTGAGCGGAGCTCGTCCTCAAAATGTTCAATACCGATCTTCACTGATTATCAAAAACATAGATGTTCTACTCCTAATCCTCCACGATTCCCTGGAGGCAGAGTAATACAGCTCTGTTCTTCTGTTGTGGAAATATTGTATTTCTCCCTATTTGGCTTGAGTCAGGAGGGAGACGGAGAGTGGCTGATGGGGGGGGGGGGGGGGGGGTGAGCCATCTCCGGGATGCAGAAACACTGAGCCTGGTGTGGGACCTGGTTCCATTGGGGGAGTGGATACAGCATCATAATGACCAAGCCAAATATTTGTGTAGTCCATATTCTGAGAGCATAATGAAGTCCTTTTACGGAGGGCATCATTGGAATCTGGACACTGATTCTATGCCAGAGAGAGCAGGTTTCATGGGCCCTGCTGTTTCCACTTAGGCTACCCAGGTCTCTGGTGGCCCAATCCAAATTCAATACAGAGCCTTGTGTCCGGAATAACAATGAATCAGTTTGACAGAGGATAAACAGTGAGTCGGAAATTGAATTTGGAGGTGAGTTGCACACTCAGGTGGGCTTTCATTAAACTGTGAATAGAATGGGAATTCAGAATAAGGGTTTTGCCTACTGTACATGCTGTCAGGGTCAACCTCTTACCGAGGGAGGAGCTTGAAAGCAAGAATTTCACAGCACCCAATCCAGCCAAATTCTCTTTTACATCTAAGACCCTGCATTGCTGTGCACACACTTACAGTATGTATGCAAGTATGTATTCTCACACAGATGTGGACTAACTTTCTATAGTTTGTTGTGCCTTTCTGATGGTGCCAAGTTGGTCCTGTGTCAATATTCTCTTTGACTGCCAATAAATGTGTCAGGAAGGAAAAGAGGAAAAAGCTATACAGCCCAGGACTTTTCTGCTCAACTTTAACATAGTGGAAGATCTTTTTCCTGCAGGGGGAGGGTGGCAGAACATTATGGTTCACCTTTTTTTTAAAAGCAAGGCCCTCTTCAGTATTATTATTTTATTTGGATCCTCCCCCTGACTTAAACTGCAACACCCTCCATACTCCCACAATATCTCAGAGTAATATATTACTATTTAATGGATACAATTCACTCTACCATTCAGAACCAAAAGTGAGTAAATGAAAGCAGTTCAAATGACTTATTGCAAGTTTAAGATGGTGTACTCTAATTTAAACCTCAAATTTTCACATGGCCAAATTTTCACCAATTAGCAATTGGTAAAATGATGGGATAAACACATTGGAATATTCTGCATCCTGTTTACCAGCCTTTCTTTATTTTTTAACCAAGAGCTGTGTGTTGTGATTACAGTAAATGTGCATAATTTTAGCACCACAACACCTCAACCCTGAATACAAAAACACAGTAAAAAAAAGTAGCAAACACTGCAGAAATCAATCTAATAACAGCACATGTTCCGGAAACTCAACTCGATATTTCACACTTCAACAAACTTGGTTTTGTGTGGTGTTGACACTCTGAATCCAGGGTAGCCAGGTATGTGAGCCTGCCCCCAAAAGAGCTTGTCTCCCCCAGCAGGTTATTCTGGTGTTATTATGAGAACTCAACATGCTCATTATGGTTGTGGCACTGCTTTCGGGGTGGCTGTCTACTCTGGTGTGCCAGCAGTGGAAATGCTTGTGGTGAAGGAATGACAGGGGGAGAGAAAGAAAGAGAGACAGAAATCCAGGAGAGAGAGAAAGGAAACAGGAGGATCTAGCAGACAAAAACACACAGAGACAAAAGAAGATAAATGAGTCAGCATAGAGTAGGGAGTGACATAGAAAAAAGAAAAGACAAAGATAAATAAAAATAGAAAGAGAAAGACCGTAACACGGAACTGAGCGTAACATAAATCTCACCATAGAGCTTGTTTGACCACTTTCCACCCCCCAGTGCATCACCAAACCGTCCCTATACACAGGAAGGAGACAGAACCAGGAACACAAACAAGTGGACGCAACCACCTGTAAAGGAAAAACACAAACCACAGACACTCCACATACACACACATGCATGTGTGCATTCACCCACTCGGCACACACACACACACACACACACACACACACACACACACACACACACATTCCTTGTATGAACAGTCTTCTTGTGTGCAGTGGAGCTGAGAGAGACAGCACTGTCTGGTTCACCGCCACCACCTCCATAACCTCTGCCACTGCCCGGAGTGAAAACACACCTACACAGAGGTGACTGTCTTTACAATCTATTTATTTGTTGGGTGACATGAGGTTATTTCATGTCCGTACGTGCTCTAAAAAAGCCGCTGTTTACGTTACTTTCCTTAGGTGTTTGAAAAAGTAAAAACTACTCGGAGAAGGTAATAAGTTTAATAAAATCCTTGTACTTTTTTAACATAATTTCAGTATTTTATACTACTTATGGTCTTTGTCACCTGGATACAATTCTAAACCTGCTACTTATATAAAACAGCGGCGCCATCCAGATAAATATAAAGCATGAGAAACATGTGAACACCCAACCAAGCCAAGCGCCCAATTTTCTTAGCTTTTAGTCTGCAAAACACTGTATTGGTTGTTTATATGTACAGTACACAGCTCACTGTAAACACTGATATCCAAACAGCCTGTGTTGCTGTTACTCTTGCCGTGCATCAAAGACCAGTCTTGTGTCCTCACTAGGCCCAGGCTGCAATTTGGGCTCAAGGCGTGGCCCAGCACCCTTTGGGCTGTGTCCGCCCTGCGCACCAGTAATGACCCCTTCCCTATGGGGAGTGTTTGATCTGGGCTGCCTGTGTGCTTTAGCAGGGCCTATTTTTGGAGTGTGGGGGGGATAAAGGGAGCTTTTAGACTTGGTGCCAATGACCATAATTAAGAAGCTCAAAAGGGTGGCAGTGAGCGTGCTAGCAAGCGCAGAGGTTGTAATTTTAAAGAAGGGGGCAGAGTCGTTGTGGCTCATTGGAAGTACATGGGAGGGTCGGGTGGCACCCAGTGCTGAAACACAAGGGACGGAGTGTGTGAAGGAGACTGTAAAGAGGATGTTAATGACTTGCGTCCATTAACAACCGCCCCTGAGGCTGGCTTACCAACGGCCTTAGGCTGAAATGCAGAGAGATCGCCCTAGCTGACACACGCAGTCAGCTCCGCCCTCACAGAGTGTCAATCAAGGTGACCTTTCAGTGCTTAAGGCCTCTGACCAGTCTGCTCAAAGAGTGAGCGCTAATAGACCCAAGTCACTAACATCGTTATTCTGTAGCCTCCTCAGCTAGTTGTTTGCCCGCTGGTGTTGCTGTGTGCAGCATTCACGCGAACAAGCAGCTTGCTGTAATATCAATTCAAAGAGTTTTTGGCCATGTTCACTCAGATTTTGTGAGATTAGGGTGATACGATCCTCCTATCAGGAACCACTTATCCACTTCAATTTTATTCAATTACCATAAAAACAGAATTACTACAAATTATAAGTTCATTTTTGTGTTTTTGGTGCTCACAGCAAAAATTACCATTAAGAAATTCAGCTGCAACATCTCTCTGGAGAAACTATGTTCCTGTTATTCTGGACAGTCCACAGACCTTCCTCTGAGCGGTTTTCATCTGAACCGCTCGAAATTAATAAAGTTCTCCATTGCTCTTAAGTCTTACCGCATCTCTCCCTCAAAGAAGTGGCTTGAATGACTCAAGGCCATCATAGATGATCTACAATCACTCAACTTGTTTCACACACTGAGGGATAATTCGGTGGATACTTGAAGGAGAGTCTCTGGAGGAGAGCTGTAGGCGTTCCTGTTTTGGCAGTGTGTGAGGCGCTGCCCATGGTGTGTCACCGTGGTTCATTCATGTGGTTTACCGGGGCATGGGGCTCTGGGTAACATCCATGTGGCCACCCCCCCTGGAGGAGGGAGGCGTGTAGTTGCACGATGCAACCGCTGGGCTTGTAACTTGACACCTGGCCGCGCGGTGCATTTGCCGTCGCTTTACCCACAGAAAGCCTATTTAAAAAGGAAAGGGATGAGTCCAACGCTCCTGACTCCGTAACCCCCCTCCAAAAGAACCCAGCTTTCTCGCCGGCTGCGCGTCCCTCAATCTGGATCGGCATAAATGAATGAAACACAGGGGAATATCGACAGACAATCGCACAGGAAAACTCTCTGTCAAACCAGCCTGCCAGAAGGGATTTATGTCGGGCTTGACAGGCAAATCAACATGAGTTTTTTCCTCTGGAACTTCATCCCAAGCTTGTCAAATGTGTAAAACGGCGACCGGTGTCTTCTGCCCCCCTTGCAAAGGAGTCACGCTGTGATTAACGGTCAGGTTTTTGACTGCCAGGACAAATGAATACAAATGAATTTAGGCACCCGAAGGAGAGATTGCAGAACCTCTCATCTAGACACAAAGTGAGTACCTTTTCATTTATTAGACTGTGTCTGTGTGCTTTGATGAGAGGCTGTTGGAAAATGCTGAGGTGAGGCGGATCACTGGCGGGGGACTGAGTTACAATTTAAGGAGCTGCATGCCCCCCATGTGCGCTATCTGTGATGTGCTGGCTGGCTGTGGTCCAGCTCACCATGTAGCAGCGGTGTCCACTGGGGACTACTGAGGCTCTGTCTGCGGTCGGTTGGGACCATAGCTGTCATTTGTCATTTGTTTAACATTTACCATAACTTTGCCAAAACGAGTCAATTTGTCCAAAATGTTTTTCCCAATGAAATGGACAAAATAGACTAATCATAATCACCAAGTTTAAAAAAAAGTTGTAATACCTTTTTTTTTTTTTACATTTGTACTTTTGTGCAAGACAGGTTGAGATTGCTCAAAATTCAAGTGTTTGAATGTTTTGTTTGGCGAATACACAGCGGGAGCATGCAGGAACTTTGCCATGTAATGTTTACTAAACTGACTCATCTGAGCAAGCAAAACACGCAATTATTCAGACCCATAAAGTTTCATGAGAAGTGTATCAGCATCCTCTGAAGCGTTTGTGAGATGCTCTCCATGTTTTCCCTTTTACGCATGCAGAGTCCACAGTCACATTTACGCAGGGGAATCTTTTTTTAAGGTGGACGACGTGTCTCACTTTCAACAAAATACGTTTACTGCTAAAACTGTGACATGAACTTTTGCAACACTTTTCCAGACATAATCCACTTATCAATATATTTAAAGGAACATCTGCAACTGACATGCGTTTTAGAGTGAAGCTCAGTGGAACATCTACTACTCGGTGACATAAAATGCAGATGTTATATGCATGTGTTTACATGACATTCTATTGTAATATACTCACGGAAATATTGGGTCGTCACTTCGCTGCGTGTTGACTATTTTAGGGAAGTGCATGCAGCAGCCAGCTGTTACACAAATTACTTTAAAAAAAAAAAGAAGTAATTCCTCCATTCATAAATCATTCATTCATTTAAACATGCACGCGTCGTTCTTGTCTTAGATCGATATTTGGTTTTATTGCACAGTGAGTGAGAGATTCAAGTTTGAAACATCTGTAGTATAAATTGTGCATGGATCGCTGAGTAGAGTCTACCTGCGAGGTGTCAGCTTCATGGAACACCAGACACACACGTGTCCACGTGGTGTCGCCCTTTACGTCTCACTCCTGGCTTTTTGCACGCAATTAATCTTTTGCAGGGTGTAGGCATATTTTGACATTTTTTTAACACTGAAAAAAACAACTCCAGAGTTTAATATTTAAAATATGATAAATAGCCACTTGGATACTTTCTGGGTCAGAACCTGTTGCTCTAACTTGAATGATAAGGTTCATATCCAAGTAGAGCAGGGTATCATACAATTTAATGTGTATCTGCTTTAAGTCATTATACTAGTTGGAACAAGACTGATGTAGCTCATTGGATGTGTAGAAATTGGTCAGGGAGTACATTTTTACTATTACTAGACTGCAGAGAGAACAGATAATGAACATTCAAGTACACAACTTGTCTTAAGATATGTCAGTGGCCCTCTCTTCCTCATCAGCCTCTGTTAGTGTCAGCCACTCAGTAGGAATTTTCCACTGGGTGTGTGTTTATGTGTGTGTGTGTGTGTGTGTGTGTGCTCAGGAGGCAGGATCACCTTTGGGAAATCCTTTCAGGGAATCATTGAGTAGTCCAAACTGGTTAAAAGAAACTGAAACTATAGTGGCTTCTCAGTGTGAGTTTTTTTCCTCAACCTTTGACTGGTCACTGGCCTACAGACAAGCTGCTATTTGAGTGTGTGGGGAGGGGGGGGTTTGGTGGTCGAGGGGTTAGAATGAGAGTTTATACATGGGCAATGTAGGTTTAGGAAAAGAGATAAAGACAATGATGCATTGAGAGAACATCAGCGTTGAGGAAATTACAGTTTTCATCTGACGATTGCTGCTGCAGATTGTACAATGTGGCACCAGATATCCACAGGAGTGGATTTCTTTGCCACATTGTAACCAACATCCAGATACTCTGACTCACTGTCTCCATCAGTGTGTTGCTCAGTCACACTCCTTTGTATCCATATCTTTCATTAGATGACTATACTTTTTAATAGCAAATGACGTGTGTGCTACTCACAGTTAAGATAAGAAGATCACGGAGTACCAGCAATACAGAGCAGCGTTCTTCTCCCTTCTCTCTCCCTTGTATAGGTTAAACTGTCTGCTTTAATGGAGGACTCAGGACGAGTTATTGTTCATCTTGGCCTGTATTTTGTCCACTCAGCTTAGCTGAGAATTCCCTTGGGGAGTCCTGTCAGAGCTCACTGTTGCAGTATGAAAACCACACCAGACTGGGTCAGTGTACAGATGTCAGCCACGCACAAATCCACCTCAGTGCAACCTCCTTCACATGCTCCACGGAAGAAAAGTCACAACCCGTCCCATACACAGATCTAAACAAGCTACCGAGAACTTTAAAAATGAAAAGCCAAAGAAAACAGCGCCGTTTCCCAGGAAACATGGTCCAGTTTGCACAGATGTAAACAGCCCAGGGGACACGAGCAGAGTCGTTTTTGCTGTAATAAAAAGTAATCTCAGCATTCATGACTCATGTTCAATAAGCGGATCTCTCCTCAGCTGATAAGACACTGAATGAGACTGTAACCAGCTGGGAGTCTGGGAGAGAACCACTCACTCTGACACACACATTCACACACACACTCACACGCGCACACACACACACACACACACACACACACACACGCACGCTCTAAGCATCCTGAGTAACCACAGCCAGCTGTGTGTGGGGTTGATTGTGATGAAGCTGTATTAGCAACAAGGAACTGGGAGATAGGCAGACATAGGCACCGTCACACACACAAACACTTGGATATGTATACACACCCTGATTATAATCATTGGGTCATCAGAGGGGGAAGCAGCCACTGGTTAGTGCGGAAGTTGTTTGCAGAAATATGTCTAAAGATATGTTATCCTGGGATGTTGCAGGTAAATATGTTACCGTCTTTCCCACATTTGATGTGTTTGGAGCCCACAAACCCGACTGCCTGCTCTACTCTGGCCCTCCAGCTACAGCTGCTATACACATTTCCTCCTCCGATGTGTGTGTGTGTGTGTGTGTGTGTCTGGATGTCCTCCAGTGGTAAACAGTGGCTCCCCTGCCTGTCACCAGATCTCAGTCCCCCGCTGAGCCCCTCAGTCCATTTTCCAATCTCCTCACCTGGAAGCGGTGAGGGTGTTGAGAGAGGCCGCTTTGTTTTTCTGTTCTTTTGTGTGAGTGTGTGTGTTGATGAAGAAGTCTACTACAGTATTTCTGTCTTTCAAAACAACATGGAACTGTGTGTGTGTGTGTGTGTGTGTGTGTGTTTTGGAAGTTGTAAGTGCTTTTGCAGAAATCACTTCACATGGTATTGGAATCTCCGAGTTTGTTTGACTTTGTGTGTTGGTGTGATCTAAAAACAATGAGTACAGAGTATTATACGATATATTACGATACTCTACTATATTCTATTCTTTCACAATACTGGAGTTTTGTATTCTTACTGTAGTTCATAATTGTGTGGTCTATTGAGACACAAGCAATATATTTCCTAATGACGGCTAAATGCAAGCAAATCCGATATAAAGGCGACCTTTATGAAGGGATTAATGGTTTTATTAATGGTTAAGAAATCATTCACTAATGCTTTGTAGATCTGTTCCAAGCATTAATAAGGACAAATTGCCTTAGACTTGCCGGACTTTGTCATCACCTGGACTAAAATCCATCTCAACAACTTTATTTACACTTACAACTGCAGACTCGATGATTATTAATCAATAATGACTTATTAACATCTATACCTACGTACTATATGAGTTATTAGAGTGTGAGAAAGCCAAGAGCCTTTATTAATAGATTACCAGAATATATACCTGTATATTTACCAAATAGAAAACACCAGCCAATAGGATTTTAAACAACCTTGCAACCCAACTTTCTTTATGGCTTTGATAATAAAGCATTCGTAATGGTTTGATTTGTTGAAGCTAATAAACAGCTTCTTAAAGGGACACTCAATTATTTTAAGAGTTAAACAATTGTATGATTCAATGATTCAATGATGTGTGTCTGCTGTTTCTTTCTAACGTCCTCTCTTCTCTTCCCCCAGGAGAGCCCTATTGCTCTGTACCGTATTATATTGTACTTGTTACCTGGGACTTACACAAGTACACTCTGAAGGTAAGACGTGACTTAAAGTCACTTCCACTTCTCTCAATTCAGTCACTTCTCTTAATCCCCTCTTTCTTCTTCACTGAAACTTTACCAGTGGAAAAAAACTGTAAACTTTATTTGAGCACTGGGGGGGGATTTATTCTTCGCATATTTGGTCATTGCCCAAGCACGTAAACACATTGCTATGAGAATTGGGCCAACGGTTGCCATGACGACAGGTGTTGAGTAAGCTGAGTGAGCAAGGGAGTGATCAGATCATACATTTAAAGCTGACCATTGCAGAGAAATGTTCTCTACCGAGTGTCTAAACTTTGATTTACAGCATTCCGTAGACGGGACGTGAAGGAGGTCCTTTCTTAGACACAAAATAACCTCTATATTCTACAGTAACAATTTATCAAATGACAATGTGTCACACCTCCTCTTGCTTTACGAAGCTTTACAGCAAGTTTCAGCTCATTGATTACCTCCCTAGCGTCACAGTTTTGGTTCACTCTCACCGGTCTCATAGCATCGTTTTTCAACAGCAGCCGGCAGCTGTTTTCACTGGAAAGCTCTATAAAGCCATTGTAGACTATATCTGCCCAGCACCAAACAGCAGACAGACACATGTAGCGACTAGCTGGTGAACATAGTGGAGCATTTAGCAGCTAGAGAGACAAATATTTCCTTCTGGAGTTTGTGGAGACCAAACAGAGCTGAAAAAGCATGAATATTGGACTTCCATCAGCCAGGTGGTCTGAAACACAACACTAAATGAATGATAATGCTGCTCTGTAACTTCTGGATGTTTAAATAACCAACTGTGCGCTAACAAGTTTGCCATATCAAGTTAAAATGTGACGATATGTCGTATGTATTTAGCTGTTTTTTTATGTGATTGTGCAAGTAGAAATTGTTTGTTGTTTGGGATTGTGATCCCTTGCGCTTCATTTTGTACCAAATGGACGGTTTCCCCAGAAGAAAAGTTATAGATACAGTTCAGTGAATCGGCCCCTTCTCTACTCCAATTATCATGATTGAGACTGACAGGGAGTTCAATAGGCTCGACACGCAGCCACTGAAAACTGATGACCGACAAAACCAAATGTCATCTCGGTTCATTGCAACAAGGCTGAAACCTTTTTTTCCCCAATTCAAGGTCATAGCTCTCTAAATAAAAGCCTTGTAAAAATCTGTTCTTTTCTAAGTGCTGACTTTTTCTGTTTGATAAAAAAGAACTCCATTTCCTAAATGTAAATTTAAAAAAGACTTTTATGACATTTAGGCTGGGATTGGGTTACTGGGTGTCAGGCAGATCTGGCAACACTGTCTATAGCCGACATCACTGTTGCAGAGTGGCTGAACTCCCTGCTGTTGAATCCAGCGGTGGGCCTCTGCAGCATTTCATACTTCTCTCTCACCTTGTTTCCTTTCTCTCTTCACACTGTCAACTGTCAAATAAAGGCAAAAATACCTCCCCAAAAAATGTAAATGGAGCATTTGGTGTGCTGTTGGTTTAAGTTGCATTACATATTACCACAATGACCCCATTCTGACCAGGTTGTTGTTGCATGTAGCTCTACTGTCACCACCAGATAAAAGAAAATGCCAAAAAGTATCTTAAAATATGAAGAACAACAGAAATAAACTATATTTTCAATAAATCACAAATCATGATTCAAAATAGTGAGAATTCTTGCGATGTATTGCTGTGGGGATGATGTTTCCACTCGGATATCATAAATGGCTCACTATAGGCCAGTCAGCCAAAGAGAGATCTTTTGAGTGTGTTTCAAATGAATTGGTGACTTCATCCTCTACAAGGGATGACATTACAGACTGAAGAGCCTTGGACTTTCTCTCTGTCCTACTCGAGTGACTTGGCACAGAGCAAGGCTATGAACTCCAGCCATGTGTTGAACACAAGTCTGTCTGTGTGTGTTCACATACATTCAGTATTCTGTATATCTAAAACCACATGGTTGATGCATGCCCCAGTAATAGTCGTGGTATTTGAATAAAGGAGTTTGGCGACAGGAGTCTACGTACAGAAGAGATGCATGTAATGCACCCTTCTGCCTCACTGCCAAGTCCTGATGTCCTTTACTGCAGGAGAGACCACACAGAGAGAAGAATTCACTGTGTGGATGGGTATACACTGTATCCCATGTAGGTCATGTTTTTTCTGGCTATTTCATAAAGCCCTAATGTTTTGAGGCAAGGAAAATACTTACAGCCCTATACAGAGCATGGAAAGCACATAAAGAACTGACGGTATAGGAGAGGCCAGTCTACATTTGCCTCGCTTTGCAAAAAAGATGTGAGTGCAATATTCTATGAGATCAGATTAGAATGTGTTAAAACCTGGTATGCATCAGTAGCACTTAATAATTCCACACTAGACAGATTAGTTTCTGTTTTTGTTTGACATGGTGCATGTGAGAACTCAGCCGCTTCCTCCCTCCGGTCTAATTCCTTGATCACTACCACCACTACCAGGGATCACATTGCCGCTCTTCACTTTCTTTTTTTTAAACTTTCCGTGCAATTATATAAAGTCTGAGCCCCCCGTCAGCCGTCTAATGAAGCAAGCCTTGTATTATAGAAGGACAAGCATCTCATTGAAGTCCTTTCTCTCCATGGCTTACCAGTACAGCAACTGTTAGGACATCCCATCGGTCTTTCCCCTCATCTTTCCCTCTTTCTGTCAAATCATCAACATTGCGTGCCCACGTTTCTATCTTTTCACAAGCAGGGCTTCTATACACATGTCCCCATTAGGCAAGG
This sequence comes from Anarrhichthys ocellatus, assembly GCF_004355925.1. Lineage (NCBI taxonomy): Eukaryota > Metazoa > Chordata > Actinopteri > Perciformes > Anarhichadidae > Anarrhichthys > Anarrhichthys ocellatus. Next base: position 27,959 of record NW_022280046.1, read on the forward strand.
CCCAGTGACCACAGGTCATACTCAGCCCAGAGACAATAAAGATGTTGAGGGGCCTGGGTCTGAGATCACAGGTCATTATAGAGAATGAGCGCCGGCGACCCCTGAGACTGAAATGCTGAATAGAGAGTCAAAGTTGGCGGAAAGGCTGGAAACTGTATTCTGCCTCCAGGCAGGGAGATGCTGTACTCACTTGTGGTTACCGTGGTCATGTTCTGAATTTCCAAACTGGCTCTATTGATGAGAAAGACAGAGAGGAGCAGGGAAGAGGGGAGGTTTTCTGATGATGCCGATGTCCTTTCATCCCCTATAACCTTAAAACAAAGAGGCCATGCCTTGATACCAGCGAGGCAAACGGCACATATACTTTAACATACACAGCAATTACTCAGATCTGCTAATTGGTGTGGAAGTTATATAATTTTGCCACCAAATGTACATTTAGAATCTGAACTCTCTCCCTTGTGCCTCAAAATTCACAAACACGTATTGTTAGCTCTATACAGTATCCAACAGTCCCTCTTTCCTCAGAAGGGGAGTGCGTTGGCCACATGGTTACCAGGAGAGGATTAGGTCCTTTACCCCGTTACTAGCTGCTTTAGCCTTGACTGAGCTCTTTGTAAGTCCTTACAAAGAGTACAGTGAATGTGTAAATATATTTCCTGCATTGTTTTTTCTCTGTCGTATGGAGATCTACATTTCTGTAACTTGATTATCAGTAGAAAAAAACCCGCAAACTGCATCAGACGCTGGCATGCTATTGCTTCACTTTGCATGTTACAAGTCAGAGTTCTTATGTTTATATATAATGTTTATTTTCCGCTCGATGTAAACACCAACATTTTTTAAAGTGTATAGAACATTCATTTACCCTTCTCAAATAGCTGACAGCATGGCCCTTTCCAGAACAAAAAAACGACTAAAGACAGGAAGGCAAAATTAGTTCGAGATCATAAATTTGTAGCCACAATGCTTTGGCTTGGAGCTTCAAGTGACTTTGTGTTTGTTTCCCTTTGGAGCTGTTAGAATATGGCCACATTATTCTTACATTTTGGGGCGAGCAGCTCCTTTAAGAATTTGCCGCCCTCAATAGCAATAAACATGAAATATTTTGAGGCCATCTGTTGTGGTCTTGCTTAAAGCAGTTTTATGCTTCACCAGAGTCACATGGTCAAACGACACTACTTATATTGGAGAGAAGCGTGAGGCTGAAAACCGCTGACGTTTGAAACAAAGGCCACCACAGCATCTCTTTGCAACTATCCAGAGTCTCTTCATACTCCCCTATCATCAGCCTAGTTTTATGTCCCTGTGGACCTATACATAGTCATTTGTTTTGGCCTTAAGTTGCACTAGACAGCCTACAGAAGCAGTTCGGTCACCTCAAAACCCAGGGAGTTTATTATTCTTTGTATTTATTTTAATTTTGCTTCAATCCTCTTTTTTCTCCATCTCTTCACCCTGCAGTGTTTGAGCTCCATTACTTTATGAGCTGCTGTTCTGACTTGGCTGAAAGACCAGTCTAACATGACGTATAGCTATGATGCTGCCATGCCTGTCATGTGTGACAGCAAAAAAAATGGATTGGTTTTATTTTGTTAATGGAAAGGTATTGGAAACTTGGCTCGTGAGCCAGTGTAGTCAATCCAACCATTACCACTGGCAAACACAGCTAAAACATTTTGCTGATCCTCACTCCAGAATGTCCTATTAATATATTTAAGATGTTTAACAGTTTCCCTCAGCATGGTTGTTCTCATCCATATCTGCTAACTGTAAATGTTTGTGTGTGCAACTTATAATGAAATATGATAATACTTATTAAGGATTAATAAAACCGATTTATTTTGTAGGATAATGTTAAGTCTTTAAAATTAAAGAAATTGTAGTACATACTTGCCAAGTACTAAAAGAAAGCACATAATAATAGTTTTCATGTTCTTACTGTACTGATGTGTAACCTTCATAAACAAGCCTGCCATGTTCATTTTCACCTCTAACTCCATTCTCCCTTTTATGCAGATGTGGACATCCTCCAAAAGTTGGGGCTCAAGGGAGAGAAACCGTCGCGCTCGGTTCCAGCAGGGGTCATTCCATTCCGATCGGGAATCATCCTCAACCAGCGGGCGCACATTGAAACCCCATTGCGCTCAGTCTTCCCAGCGGCCATCTGGCCCAACCTGGCACTGGTCCTGAGTGTGCGCTCACACCGTGTCAACAGTGCTTTCCTCTTCACCCTGCTCTCAGGCCGAAAGAAGCTCCTTCTCGGTCTGCAGCTTACACCGGGCCATCTGGTACTGCACACAGGACCAAACACCTCGGTGGCACTGCCCTATGAGCCCCATGATGGTCAGTGGCACCAACTGGCGGTGGGAATTAATGGTAAGAGAGTGACTCTTTATGCCTCCTGCGGAGAGCAGAGTGTTCATGCAGACTTTGGGTGGGATAGTGAGGAAGGACTGGCTCCGGAGCTCCAGGGCTCCTTCTTGTTGGGGAGGACAAGCCAACAGCAGGCATCAGCACACTTTGAAGGAGCCATCTGCCAATTTGACCTGGTCCCTTCTGCACAGGCAGCTCACAACTACTGCAGGTACATTAAGAAACAGTGCAGGGAAGCTGACACATACAGGCCTAACCTTCCTCCCTTATTGCCTATCCTACCACGAGAAGCAAACATCACAGCTACCGCTGCTACCCCTAAACGTGGTGGCTCGGAAACGCCCAGGAAGACCACAGGGCAGAGCCTTGCCAGGAGTGTCGCCGCTGCTGCCTCGGCTGTCAGATATGTGGCCCCCACCCAAACAATAAAGCCCAGCCCTGGGACCATTCCTACACCCTTTCTGGTAACCTCAATGCCCGTCACAGTCCAGCTTGGTTTGGCCTCCCCGCCTCCCAAGGCCAGGACTGAGACTGTCACAGCACCACTCAGGACAAGAGTACCCCCAACTAAACCACCAAACCCAAGACCCACCACCTCTAAAGCTTCAAATCATAAACCCTCCAAACCCACTCCCCCAAAGCCCACTCCTCATAACAGCTCCAAAAAGGCAATTGCGGGAACAGACAACAACAAGAACCCTACTATTCCAGCCACTACAATCACCAAACCCTCTAAGACAAAGCCTGACTCTGCCTTATCAGAACAAGGTGCACTCCCAAAGAAACCACAACCCACCACAGCCAAGAAAACATCCCCGAAGCCTAAACTTACGCCATCCAAAGCCACTCCGTCCAAACCCAAAACAAATTCTGTTAAAGTTGTCCCTTCCAAACCAACGATATCCAAATTCAACCCTTCAAAATCAACAATCTCCAAAACTGCAACTGCTAAAACCTCCAAAGCAGTCACCAAGCAGGTCATCAAACCAACAAAGCAAGCCAAAACCACCAAGGCTACAGTCACCCCACGACCAACCAGATCTTCTTACAACCCTGTAACACCACCTGCTACTGATGACTTCCTGAGCTGGGAGGTGCCACCTACTCAGTTCTCCCTGCTGGCTGGACCTATAGGACAGAAAGGAGACGCAGGCCCACCGGTAAGCACCTCTGGTCTGTGCCACAAAAAAAGGCAAATTAAGTAAATTTACAACAGATGCATACATGTGCTTAAGCACTCTACTTTACTTTGATCAAGGGCTAGCTAACACTACATGCTTTAAGAATGCATACGTGCCTGGTGGACTGGTGGGGAGCACAGAAACGTAGCAATAAAAAGGGGCCCAGGCTACGGATGACTTCCGGATGAAAACCGGAATATACAGCATCATAAAATTGTTTCTGAAGCTGACCAGGTGCCAGTGTAGCACAGCTAAGATTGACGCATTATACCCTTTTTGGCTGAGGCCATTAGCCTGGCTATAGCACTAAAGGTTCTAGAAATTCAAAATTGATGGTTTATGTTAGTAAAGTGGGTGCTAGTGCTCTGGGGCTGGAAATAAGTGATCAAAGAGATATGTAGGTGAATGTAGCTCTATCTCCTTTCCCACAAAAGTTAGAAATCCCACCTTTCCCTCCCACCTTTCCCTCCCACCTTTTCCTCCCACCTTTTCCTCCTTCCTCTATGCACTGAACCCTCCAGGCTGGGTGTGACGTGTCAGGTCTGACGCCTTGCCGTCTCTGCACCAGATTCCTCTGTCATAGAGGGCTAGTGGAGGTCTCATGGCCCTCTTTCAAAGCTAGGTCAAGGGTCAAAGCAGTCGGTAAACACCATCATTCATCTTCCCAATTCAGCGCTAAAGTAGGCCATGGCCTATATCCCAAGGAGCGGGAGCACTGAGGCAGGCAGGTCTATTTCCACCTTTTTTCACACCCAGCATCTCGGTTGCATCTTGACTGACCACTTGAGATAGGGTGAGGAAACTGTGGCTGTTTCCTAACAGAAAATGTACATATGCACACTCACGTTTGTGCTTGGCCACAGAGCAGAGAAAAGAACTATGTTAACTAAACTAAAGTTTAGCCTTGCTTAGTCATTGTAGTGGTCTGTAATTTACCGCTGTAGATTGCAGAGGGCGGTGCATCAAGGGTTGGCTAATTTGCATCTACGCTGATGTCCACACCAAACTTGACTTACATTAAACCAAATTACTGCAATTTAGAAAGCACTGCCTGCAATCTCAATATGAAGCGCGTAATCTACCACAGGAAATAGGTTGTAGAAGGATGATTTAGGTCAATTATAAGGCAATTTACTGATACTATGTTGAGGCCAAAAAAACTTTTGTCAATTTATACCAAATATATGGTAAATGACAGCAATCTGAGACTGTGCCTTGATGTTTAACCATTGGAAATTGTCCACCAGCCAAGGCTCAGGAGTATTAACAATCTGTATAAATGTTCTAGGCTTTACGTATAAATGTTCTAGGCTTTACGTAGGAATGTGTATGTTTTGTCTGGGCTCTGATTTAAATGCAGTTATTTGACGTGATCATACATTCAGACTCACACCTTTCTGAGAACATTGCAGGGTTTAAACCGGTGCTTCATGTCAAAGTGAGTGTGTATTCGAATGCCTATGTGTATGTGTGTCTCTATGTTGCCATGTGGTGCCTCGGGAGATCCCAGATGAACCCAGTCAAGCTTCCTTTTCATCTTGTACATACACACACACTCACACTCTCTCTCTTATACATGCACACACATTTTGACAAATATATGAAAGTCAGGAGCCAATGACAAGTGTATTCGTTAAGGTTTCAGCCAACAGCTTTATCATTCATCACTTTTGCTGCCTAACGCATTAATAGTCTCCTACTGAAAGACACAATATAATTGGGATTTGGACTCCTGTTTCCACTGTGCTGATTTTGTACTCTGGCTTCCAGGAGAAACATCCAATGCAGGCACAGATATGGCAAAGTTCTCCCCAACTGAAGCACTTTTGGCTCCTCTCTGCTGCTTTAAAAAACTGTTCCAATGCACACCTGAATGTGATTTATATGCTCTTGAGTTTGGAGTTTTAATCTGATTAGTTTTTAATTGGAGCCGTACTGGCTGTGAGTTTGAATCTGATTTAAAGCCTAACTCTTATAACTCTCATAACTAGGCTTCTGTATTCAGTTAAATTTAACGTGCAAGCTGTCTGAGCACTGAAATGTTGCCACAATTAGAACTTTCAAGCAGTTTACTTTGAAATTATGCCACAAAAAAAAGAAGATTATAGTGGAGTTTGCAAATTTGTACTGTGTATTCCAGTAGTTTGGAATTAGAAATGAAAGCCAAACAAGCTAATTTAAGTAATCTTTTTTAAACTCTGAAACAATTAATCATACAGAACAGTATATAATTCAGATTCAGTTGCCAGGTGGCACGAATCATGTTCCAACTTCCTCACAGGCACAGTCAGCGAGTCTAAACCTCATAACTGAAAACAGCCTTTGCCATCAGACTGTGTTTGAAATGTGGTGATTGGAAAATGCGTACTGATGTGGGAATTCCATGAGACTGTTACCTCTCTGTCTGGAGAGCAGTCAACAAACACGTTCTCCAAGTAAGAATATATATAATATAATTTAATATATAATATAATAAGATATATTTTGAAGATGGACAGGTGCAAAGAGGAAAAGACAGTAGGAATAAACAAACAAACAAACAAGTGTAAGGAAGGAGGGGGTGGAGGTGTGAAGATGGACAGGACCATGTGTTGATGTTGACAGGTCCTGAGGCCACCAAAGAGCACCACACCTGTAACAATGGTGGTGTCAACCATGGAGGTCTTCCTGGAGGGGGTGGTGGGGGCCCAATTACAATCTTCAGAGCGATACACTAGGTCGCAGACGGACACGCTATGCGCACAATATATAAATGGCTGATCCCAATGACCTTTAAATTAGCTTTGTTTTGAAGTTGAAGTTGTTTTTGAAGTTTTGCTTTGTCTGTCTAAGTTCAAAGCCTTGTGAAAAATGAGCTGAGGAAGCTGGAGAAAGGGTAAAACTTTCACACTGCACTTTATGGTAGATGCTGCTGCCTTTTTACTAGATCCTCATATCTTTGTTATCTGAGGCATCAAATTTTACAGCATCGTAAAAATACTGTAATTCATTTACACTGAAGGAAACTATTTAAAATGTCGACATAGAGTGTTTACTATACATTTGCATCAGGATCCAGAGCACTACAGGTAGCTCTCGTTAGCCCCTCTGTTTTTCCTCACTTCTCCTTTTCCTCTTTTTTGATTAAAAGAAAACGAATGAGCACAAGGCTGATAAAGCCACACAGGGGCATTGAGTAGCTCAGGAAATGACCTGTTATTTCTAGTGTTTCTACGGTTTCCTGCCACACAGGCTAAGAACTTCCTGATGGATAAGGCTGAACTCTCATCACCTTGAGATGGAATGACTTCAGATGGACACGGTGTCGTTTCTGTGGAGGCACACTATGGAGTCTAAATGACCTGATGGTTTTGATTGAGTATGATAGAAGGGGGGTTGCTTAGGTATTGAATAAGATCATCTGAATACTGTCACTAAATACATTCTTTCTCTCTCTTCAGGGACTGCCAGGACCTCCAGGGAAGCTAGGCCTGCCAGGCAAGAGGGGTCCTCGGGTAAGTCTCCTTGGTCGCTCTCACACACCTCCAGCCACATCAAACACACTTCCATTTTTACCCTCTAAAACTGGTTTTATCTGTTGTTCGACCCCAAGATTTTTAATTCATATGGAACCATGTTAATAAGTGTGCCTTTATTTAGGTTTACTGTGGGTATCTCTCTGTGTGCGTGTGTGTTTGTTTGTGTTTTTGCTGCTGCTGCTGACGTAGATGTTGACGAAAGCTCATACACTAACGGACCTTAAATAAGCCCCATGGCAGAGAGGTGACTCAGGACGACTGACAGACATGGACAGAGAGGACTGTATCTGTGTGTTCCAGCCTAGATGGTAAAGTCCTGGACCATTTTATAAAGTTACAATAATAACCTGCCAAGCCAGGCTCCCACATGACTTTCAATCCCTCCCATCACCCAGCTCACACACACACACTCACATTCTCACACACAAAGTTTTCCTATGCAGGCAGATTGACCATATTCAGCACGGGGCTGCGAGTGCTGACCTCCCACCCCTAAGCATAAACAGGAAAGCTCCTATAAAGACGGCCTTTCAAAAGGCTGGCTGTGCCACAGGATGCCTAATAAAAGCACTGTAAACAGACAGACAACACATGGCTCCACTGCACTTTCTTCTCCTCACTGAGCTGTTGCAGCAGTCTGCACCAACACTTCATAGGAATCCCATTCTGGACTAATGAAAGGCCTCTTTCTCCGAGGCCGTTGACGAAATAAAGTCTCATTCGTGGGTCTTCTTGGAGGAATCCTCGTTTACGTCCTCTCTTTCTCTCTGTATAGATTCAGACAGACTTGTTTTTAAGTATGTCAACAATTATTGGCATTTGTAGTTTTGAGTGAAATGTCTCGACAACTGTTAGACGGATTGCCATGAAATTCGGTACAGACACTCAAGCTCCCCTCAGGATGAATTGTAATATGTTTGGTGATTCCTTCAATTTCCCTCTAGTGCCATCATCAGGTCAAAATTTAAATTTTCTCAAACTTTATGATCAAATAGCTACAAAATGAATGACATACCAGTCAGCCTCAGCTGTGCTTTGTGTTTAGCACTATTAAGCAAATGCACCAATATACCGTCAGATATATGCTTTATGTCCATAAAATCCGGTGTTTTTTTAAATTATTACTTACTGTTTGTGTCTGTCTGAGTCTGAGAAACGTTAAGTCTCTGTGATCCCTCCCTACTACAGATGTATAAGGAGCTCTTTGTCTGGCTCTAACTAAAGCTATTTAAGCCCTGGCAGCACCTCCCATTCCGTCTCTAGTAGCAGTTCCACATCAGGCCCACTTAGGTGGATTTCTAATGATCCAAATCAAATTTACCTGTAATAAGACTTTTTTGGGGGCTAAAAAGTCTAAACAGAGAGCTGTGTGAACTTGTTCAAGTATTATATAAGTATGACTCTGTGAGTGGAACTATTTCTGTGTAACCGAGTAGCAGCTTTTCTGAAAATATGCGCAATTTATAACTTGACGGTCTTAAGAACAATTTGTGTTTCTGTGACTTGAGGTTGGAGCTTGGACAGGTTTTGACTTATGGTTATGACTCAAACTTAGTCCTTAGTAAAGCCTTTCAGCCTGCTGACCTCATTCATCAGCAGTATGTATCACCTCACTTTGATTTACATCCTGGCGGCTTAGACGTGGCCTTTGTCAACCACAGAAAAACCAGCTGTTGAACTGCCTGTGGCATTGCCAGTGGAAGTGGTTGGTTTGCAATGTGCAAACAATGAAAACAAGCCTGTTCAATAAAGAAGCACTTGTAAAGGCCTTTGGTTTTGATGCCACTTTAACAGAAGTCGCTTTACAGTCATTTTGTTTAACGCTCACACAAGTACACACCAGCGCTCACACAAGAGTGTATACATGCTACAGCACTAATCCCATGCCCGTGTAGCGCAGACATATGTGGCCGTGTTTATGACCTGCCTATATAAAGAGTGAGACAGATTATGGAGCTTTCCTGTAAACAAAAGCATTTACCAAGTTTAATTGCTGCAAACACTGAGCTGCATACTTTACGCACTTGCAAACTTGCACTCACAAACACACGTCTCCCCTCTTGGCTAGATAAGAGTGTGGTTTTATTTTTGGGACGAGATTTTCACTTGTTCATCACTGAAATAAATCAACTTCAAATCTGAATTTACGCAACCTGCAGGCTCAAAGGTGGTGCGGCATGATTTGATTTGATCATAAGCATCATCTCTTTTTATGTCAAAAAATGAATTCCAGTCAGGGTGTTTGCTGAAGAGAGAGCTCTGCCAGATTTATTTTTGAATGACCTTCCGTAGCATCGGATTACCGACAGTCTGCATGATGACACACAGAGCACCATTGAGCCCACCGAGCACCACCCATGAACCTTCACCTCTGATCCCACACATGTGAGTGTGAGGCGCCGTCGCACAGCAACCACTGTCAGTAAAGAAGCCTTTGCTAGGTGTCCGTGAATACTCAGGGTGAGCCCTTTCGACTCTGTTTGTAGATGTATAATGACGAAGGTGTGAGAGGAAACATGTGGGGGATGCATCGCGGCTACACATGTCGGTATCTATCTGAAGAATGGCTGCACGTATTCGTCTGGAGCCCGCTGGGTCAAAAGGGTCTTTGTCTGAGGAAAAATGTCGGCCATCTTTCCTCATGCTCCCCCTACAAACCACGAAATCCCCCCAGCTTGCTTCACCTGCAAGTGAAGTTAATTCAGATCCCAGATGGACATTTCATATAGAAACCTGGAAAACTATTAAGAACTAAATGAGTGGAGTATTCTTCTTAAGGCAGGGTGTTGGGCGACAGATCAGCTTTTAAATGGTCTTTAAACTTCCCAAGGTAAAGTGTTTGTATGGATCTCTCCCTCTGAACATTACTGTAATAAGTTTTCACATACTCTGGTCACTGCATGATGTATTTAGCTTTTAAAAATATTGGCTTTTAACGCAAATAAATTCATATGGTTGGCTTTTTACCAGCTCAGCTTAATTCATTCGCCTGCTTCTGTTATTATGAAGTTTTACTGTAATTTATAGAGCACTGCTCTTTTCACTCAGAGATGGCAGGGCTGCTTGCGACTTTAACGAACGCTAAAAAATGTTCCTCACTCCTCAGAGGCAAAATTTAAAGTGTGTGTGTGTGTGTGTGTGTGTTGACTGGGCTCTTTAATTAAGAAGACGTCCAGTGGTTTTACATGCTGTTGATCTAATGTTAGTTAGAGCAATCATTTCTTTCGATTTTGACCATTTTGTCTCAACTTAGAATCGTAGTGAATTGCGCAGAGCTTGCAGAATTATTACCACAGGAGCCACAGTAACGCCCTGCGTCGCTGTTCAGATGTTGGTGGTTTTTCATTTGATAGCCCTCAGCTTGTGTGCGCCCCACCCCTGGTCTTCTCTAATTAGACACCTGTTGTGCGAGAGAGGGACACGACATGGAGGCAATAACACAGTACCAAATGTTGGTGCCAGCCCGTGCCTACCAGTGTACTGCCCAAGCTGCGGTACGCCACAGGGTTAATTTTGAAGCATGTAATTGAAACAAGTCTAGTTTGTTTAGGTTTATTTAGGGCATGGACAGCCTCCCTTATCACTGTCTGGACACTAACTCTCGAGCGAACGCCAGCTGAATACAAACTGAAAATGAAAGGGAGAAGAGAGTGTGGGAGGACAACAGGCAGCGTCTTGAAAATTCTTGGAATCAAAATTTGTACAAGTTAAAAACAGATCGGATCTCATCAATACAGCGTTATTATGTGATTTGGATTCATTTTTCTTTTCCAGTTTGGAGTGTGGAAATCATGTGTTTCACATCAGACATAACGACACCTGCACACACACTTCGTAACGTCCTGTTCAATCCTGTCTCACGTGAATCAGACATGACTGTCATCAAAGCGCCCTTTGAAAAGAAGAGCAGCTACAGCAAAAGGCATTTATGTTGTCATGTCTGCACACGACCAGTATGTCTGTTTTTGAACTTTGCTCAAAGGGCTTTTATTGTTGAGCTCTATAACCCAACCCAAACCCCACATCACTTTTTTTTCTCTCTGCTGGATAATAAAGAGCTGTCTGTCTGGATGTCGCTAGATGTTGCTTTTTTGATGCTGCAGACCAGATCACTAACGTATTGGCTTCCTCATTTGTTTTCACTCAACTCGGTGAAACTTGCTAACCTGGCTCTTAAAGCAATTGTGGCTCTTTTTCCGCCCTCCCTGACTCGCTCTAACCCTTGACCCGCTCCGGCGGTAGGTTGGGGGCCCAAGGGTACCACACCACGTGGCGGGCAGGAGCGAGGTCAGAGATCCACGGAAAAAAGGTCACTCAGAGGAAGAGAATTTAGACCGACAGACAGATGGATCGATGGCAGAGACGAAGCAACAACCCCTTTCTTTTTATCTGACGGCTGCAGTTTAAACCAAAGAAAAATTGGTGTCGATCTATTCTCCGGCTTCCAAAGGTTTTCTGCTAAACCGTCCCATGGGGGGCTGCTGGATGGGGCGAGGTGGTTCACATTACCAATATGCTGCTACTGTAGATCTCGCTTTGTTTGCCTTCAGACACAGTTGTGTTCATTTCCTCAGCAACAGCCAATACGGACAGAAAGGCACGCCAGCAGATGAATTCCAAATGTTATGATACTAGATGATCTGCATTACTCATTAAGAAGCCTGGCAAATGTGTGTTTGTGTGTGTGCGTGTGTGGATGGGGGGTTGTGGATTGTGGAGGCAACAGGGGGCAGGAAAACCACCTCCATATGGTGAAGCAGCTCCACAGAGCCCCATTTTCCAAAAGCTTCTACCACCAATAACAACCCCAAATACCTCACCACCCAACGCACACATGCACAGCTGATGCATAGGAAAATAGGTTAAAGCAGCATGAAAGCCGAGGCTCTCCAGACAGACTTTGCCCAACCCCCTTCTCTGGTCTCATTCACAGTAGCAAAGCCACAGTCTGCATCAGCTCAATATGATGATTGATTGAGATCTCGATAACCGTTTGATTATGTTTCTCTCTCTCAGGGCGCCTCTGGTCCCCATGGAAACCCTGGCCGAGCTGGTCCACCCGGGCTCAAGGTATCTAACATCACTCTACGTCTAACTCATGATCACAAGTCAGCCTTTCTTTGGTTTTCAAGAGCCCTGCAGCCACCTTGATTTTTCCATTGCATGATTACGTACCTCTTCTACTAATTCAATAAGACGTTTATGATCCTCTCCTGCCTCTAAGGGGAATGACAATCCCACGAGGATGTGTTACGTTTTCAGTTTTTCTATATCAGCTGGAATCCATAAAGAGCAACGAGGGCAATGGAGCCTCTTGGTTGAAGAATCAAGGCCATCTAAGTTCACGACAGTGCAGTCATACCTAGCAGTTTGAGACTCTACATACACCACTGCATCGCTTTAACACATGTTGCCGAGGTAAAAGTCATGATTCCCATTTGTATTTATTAAAGGTCGTCAAGGTGGTTCAGATTCTAGGAGATCAGCTCAATTTAAGTCGGAAATACGCTCTAATGTGTGTGATTGTTTATGCATTGGGAAGCTGTTTCTGTGTAAAACGGGTCTTTGTGCCACCACTGCAACTCGAGCGGAAAAAGAAGGGTAGTTGGACACCAGGGGTGTAGAAGTGATTTTTCAGAGCTCCGGGGGAAAAACGTTACGAGTCAGAAAGTGAGAACTCCAAATAAATCTGTCTCATTTTAACGTGAGAACAGGAGATGACCCTGCCCTAGACAAATTCTCTGCATCGCTCATCTTGTTGTCTGGACTGATGTATGCCTTAGCAAACACCCTTGACCTCTGGCACTGTGTGCTCAGAGTACATAGTGAGGAGCACGACCTGTATTCAAAGTGCATTATACAAATCCCTTTCATAAATGACAACTGTGCAGATGCCCTGCCCTGAGCCCCGACCTCCCCAAGTCACCCAAAGGGAGTGTGTGTATCCATGTCTCCCTGATGTAATTTATGTTATTCCTTGTTGCATTCTTCACTTTTTACGACCTTCCTCTCACCATTATCTGCTATCTGCTTATCTTCTTGCTTAAATAGATACCACTCGCATGTCTGTATGTTAAATATGAAGCTATAGCCAGCAGCCGGTTAGCTTAATCGACCCGTTTCCATCTTTATGCTACGCTAAGCTGCTGGCTGTAGCTACACATGTAACTTACAGAAAGGAGAGTGGTATCTATCTTCTCAACTAAGTCTCAGCAAGAAAGAAAATAAGAGTATTTCCCCAAATTTCAAACTCTTCCTCGAACATCCAACATCCAAAACGAATAAGGCTCAAATCGAAAGCTACGGTCTTGCCTGGCTCTGTCCCAAAAAAAATTACAAAACTAACTTACCAGCGCCTCTAAACCTCACTAATTAACACCTTATATCTTGTTTGTTGAATCTATACAAAAACAAAGTCTGCGGTCTTGCGTAGGGTTATGTGCCAGACTTTTTCTTGGCAGGGAGCAGAAAGCCTGCAGTCTCTTGGAAGTCACTTTACCCGGCCAACAAAGAGCTTAAAAACGATGTTAGTCTAACAAACAGGCTAGATCCAAGAGCACTCAAAGAACACAAACGGAGTGATAATGGAAAAATACTGTAGACAGACTTTACAAGTCAAATATTTGAAACTGTGCCTTAGTGAATGAAGAGTAAATTCTCGACAGAGTGGTGCCGAGCAGACTTCTTCTACCTGGCAGGTGTGTTGAGAGAATGATTCTGAAGTGTTTGATGTCTCAGGGTGCACTGCGATCTTTGCTCTTTCATCGTTGATAAATGAAACAAAGTTGTAAATAGCAGGGGTCCATGCACTCAGCACTCAGCAGTCTAATTTCCGATCCAAAGCTTTGATGTGTTGAGGCCCCGTTATTGTTACCTGCTGACAATGAAGCTTGCTGTGTGTGACTGGAGGGGCACTCAGCCCACGTAATACACTGCGTCTAAGAAAAGCATCTGGAATGGGACTTCATCAGCCGCATGATAACTCAATCCTGTTGTTTGTCATCAATTGTAGCTTCCTTTTATCTAGTGTGGGATTTATAGACGCAAACTTTTGTCACCTAAACCCTTCTCTTCCAAATGAAATTTGCAGGCCAGAGAAGTTCTTTTGTTTATACGATTGTTCGTACTTTCAGAGACAGAGGTACATATGGTTGATTTCCACAAACACAAAGTCCTCCTTCTGTGTTTTTCTTTTCATCAGGGGAGAAAAGGAGACTCGGGCATCTCACCTGGGCCAGCACCTAAAGGAGAGAAGGTACTGTGTGTCCCCTGTTCTTACACGCTTCATCCATTGTAACATTGTCTTGCTCGGCAAGCTCCTTGCACATTTATTATTGCTATTTGTGCAACCACTCATTGCTGCCTTTTGACGTTCTGGCTTTCTGTTCCAGGGAGACTCAGGAATTTTTGGCCCGGTGGGACTGACTGGCCACGAAGGTCGGAAGGTAAGACCGAACAAAACACCCGAATGCCCTTGCACCAAATTCCTTCCAATGAAACAGTATTCAAAGTTCATAAATGCGGGCCTTAAGAGCACCCATCAACACGTTGATGTTGCGATAGAGCAAAGCGCTTACATCTCCAAACTGACAATAGTGATGGGAAAGCCCAGGAAAGAAAGTTTGCATGAATCATCGTCAGCATTCCATAAGCCTTTTGTTTTTGTATTGTGTCTGCTGTGATGTTTTAATGCATCTCTGTTTGCGTGTGTGTTTGTGTATTTAAACCCACTCATTTTTGCGAAGATCTCTCTTTGCCTCCTCCTTAATTCTCTCCATCTCTCTTTCTCCTTTTGTGCTGTGTTCACCATTTCTTCCATCTGTGTTGGCTGGATCCAGCACAGAGGGGTTTTAATGTTGGCAGGAAGGATGTCACGAGGGATAAAAGGGGGGAGGTTTGTGTCATCAGGGAAATGCGGATCGGGATCATGCACTCAAACACAAAATCACCAGTGTCTCAGATGTTACTTAAGTCGCAACTTGAGGGATTCATGACTGTAGGGAAGAAAAAGTGGGACAGAGAGGAGTCGAACGAACACAGACCGAGAGTGAGTCCGAGGGGAAAGTCTGAGTTGTGTATGTGTCGATGTTCCTGGTTGTGTGCGTGCATTGCTGCGTGCTTGTCAGTGTGTGTGCACATAAAACACACATCAATCAGATACAATGCAGCAGTGATTCCCAACCAGGGGTATCTGCAGTTGTAGAGTAGCTCTGTTCATTTGAAACTAATTAGCCAACTAATTAGCTTGCAAACTAGCAATTTAACAAGAAGTCTAAACTATAGTAAGGCAAGCTTATAAGTTGTTGAATAGCTAGCGTTAAATGTACATGTGCATGTGAACCAGAGTTCATCAGACAGGGCTGGGTCTCACTGTATTTTAGGACACGATCACCACAACTGTCGTGGTGCTCCTCAGGTCTGAAGTAAAATAATCTGTTTCACGTATTCTTAAACAATCGGTTGTAAACAAACGTCTCATGGTGGCAGAAGAAGATGTCTTGGACTACAACCACATTCTGTAACAACTAGAATTGAACCCTAATGTCAAACAAAGTAGAAGAATTAGCTGAGTGATTGAATAGAGCAGGTAGATGGTATACATTTCAACAGAGGTGTGAAGTGCCTCGGCATGTATTCACTGACTTCCAAGAGCCACAGTGCTCTGTGTCGGACACTAGTTGGATGGCTGCCTCGAGTTTAACATATGGCTTTTGTTAGAAGTCGGCTTTTCGCCGTGCGTCTCTGTGTCCAGTTGCATGTCTTTCTCTTTCCCACACACACACACACACACACACACACACACACACACACACACACACACACACACAGTCAGAATGGAAAATGTAAAGCTGGTGGAAAACATTCGCAGATTTCTTTGAAGCTAAATGAGTCTTGGCGGGGATTTGACGGCCCACCAGAAAGTTAGACAGTGACGTGTGAATCAGAGCTGCAGGTGAGATTGTGAACTACTCTGAGATTATCCGAAAATTCTTGTTTAGCATAATGGTAAGATTACCTGGCAGGGACAGAAACTGAAAGTGCCTACCCATTTAAACTTAGATGAGCAGTGCAGATGCTCAGTAAATTGGCTTCACGACATCCCAGAGTACATTATAGCTGCCCCTATGAGGGAAGTTGTTGCTATGGCATCTTCGTCAACACTCACTCTGACATCATCACAGCATGCCTCAGGTATTGGTCAATGAACCACAGACACGATGACTGTAGAGGAAACTTATTAAATTAGCCGCAAGCAGTCAGCTTCCTTTCCGTACACAAACACGGAGCGGCTGATTAACCCATTTGCGCCACAGAATGTACAAGAACTCACAGGTCTCTCGCTGTTCTTCGCGCTGTTGATGTTAATGAATCTTGATCCTACATGCCTACACATTGCACCACTTTGACAGAAATGTGAGTCAATGTCCCAACTGTTCTGTGGTGGCGCAGGCTGTCTAGAAACAGGCTTTGTTTTGTTCTGTTTTCGGTCAGCTCAGGTGGAAAGTCCCAGGCGTGTAATCTCCTGATTCAGGTCTCTCCACTGAGACACTGAGGCCGCCAGCTGCAGGGTCAATGCAAAATTGAAAAGCAACGATGACTTTAATTGCAATTACATCTCAGTGGTGGGCCACCCTGAAACACCCATGTGCTGTTTCTTCCTCTTCATAGCTCTCGAGCTGTTTCTTCTTGCTCGCTTGGCTCGCTACTCTGAAACTGTGGTTTAGGAAAACGGGACAACAGCAGCTTTTCCTCTGTTCTGCTTTGTATTTTCCCCCACCACCTTCGCTGTCTCTCTCCCACACACACACGCACACGCACACACGCACACACAAGCGCACACACAGGCTTTTTAGCAGCCCTAGCTTGACACTTCAACTGGGAATTCTGGAATTTGGCTGCTGGTTTTCCATGGGAAACTTTAATGGAGAAAGCAGGGGTGCTTTGAACGTGCGATAGGAGAGTGTGATTTTACACCGCCAGACAAGCCATGCATGTTCCGCTCTGTACAACATTTGTTCTACCAAGCAGACTCTGAATGGCTTTTCAGTATGGCAGGCAGGGTCAGGGAGAGGGGACACACACAGGGCCAAACCTCAACGACAAGGCCACATTACAAGCCACACGTCGTACCTTACTGCCTCCATCCTTCTTTCTTCTAATGTCTATTCCCACTGCTAGCTGATCTGTGTCTTCTCACTGTTTGTCTGCCTTTTCTGCATCTGTCTTTCACACTACGACTGCTTTGTTTATAAGGAGTGCATACACGTCTGTGTGCTTTTCACATATGTGCCAGGATTTTAGGTTTTTTAATTTTGCCTCTTAGCACACGGTGAGACATTTGTGTTTGTAAATGTATGAATTAATCCTCATTGTGGATAGTCCAGTTGCTATTGTTTACTATTTATGATTTTATACTGATAATGTTCCTTTAAAAGTAAGTCCAAACCATAGTTCCCCTAAAAAGAACATCCTACACGTACAAAGCGGAATGATCTTTTATCATTTTCCTGAAGAGGCTAGACAGTGTATTAATCATACTTGTTTCCCTAATTTATGCAAGAAAGTTTATTGCACGACATTAATCTGTCTGAAGCTGCCCAAGACCTGTTCCAAACCAAACTCTCTCCATTTAGTTCCTGCTCACTGTTCAAACTAACAAATCCACAGGCTCACCATCATTGTAATTATGGGAGAATTCAAATCAACCATCAGTTTTGTGATATGTTTCACGAGAAGAACAACAAATCATTGCTCCGTCTTCCGCCGTGCTGGTAGTTAATAGCGATACTGCATGCAAGCAAACATGCTGCTGAAATTGCGGTTCAGGCGGGGATGAGATGAGGGATGTTTTTCCGCAGGTTAGATTGCAATCAAATTGTCCGGTTAGGTTCATGCAGTTTTATTTCTATTTTTTTTTAACATCTCTACCCACCAGACAGCTGGTAACGAGTCAGAGAAATGACATGTCTTCTGCAGATACAACATGTCTCTTAATTTATTTCTGCACAAATGCGCTTAACGTTCCCCGGGGCACTACTCGGCTTAGTGGGGTAACGGTGGGGGTGGGGATAGGAAGGTGTTAGGGGTGCTACCGGGGAGAAAATCAAAAGCATTCTGGTGGGTTTATCTGATTAAACACACATGCTTGTTAAACAAGTGGCACTAAACACAGGCGGGCTGGTGGGAATGGCCGCTCTCATTAGCAAAGCTCATTATGAGTGAGATAAGGATCTGAGATGGTCTGGCTGGGGTTGGAAGGGTATGGTTAATACCCGGGACCCACAGTATGTGTGTGTGTGTGTGTGTGTGAGTGTGTGTGTGTGTGGCTTGTGGACCTCACAGCACAGCATGGGAACATAAGCCGCTACACATGTTTGTACTATAAGTAAGCCGTCTAATAACACGGTGTACATGTATCTTTGTGTGTGAATGTGTGTGCATGTGTTTCTCTTCCTGTCTTTGCTTCCATGCACATATCATATTATATATCAGGCTCATGGCAACAGATGGATATTGTGAATCAGACCAGCACAAATTCATCAACACTTCATTATAACTGGCCAACAGTCCAACATCAAGTGGAAATTTTCAAAATGTCAGACAAAGGCTCCATGTGTGCAGCCATCCCTGTTCTCTCCACAACACTGCTGACCAACTGTGCTTTTTCATGAAAAACACACACATGTTTCTGCTTGTGTTACAGCAGCGGTCTATCAGCACCTGGTGACATCTCTGTTTGTTTAATGTGTATTAATCATGGATTTCCATCCCAGTTTCAAGCGTCTCCTCCCAGTGGTCTTTTGATGATGTGCAACAGTTGATAGCTGGGCTTTGTCTTAGATACAGAGATCATTTTTAACATCATTATTCTGATTTTCATTGAAAAACATATTAAAATGATTACGGTGTGATTTTCACAGGGATCTGTCCCAATTAAAGTCTGTAGAAGAAGATGTTTGGGTCAGAACATCTCTGCAGCTCAACAATAGTGAATTTAGAATAGTATTTTGACACACATATTTCACCTTTAACAAATATTGCACCTCCTGCATGAAAATTGCAACTGGCCATATTACGATTTTGCTAAAATGTTGATTAATTTGCAGACCTAGGTAGGATTTTAAGGCTAAAATATAGATTTATTTAGTAACACCTATTTAAGTACTGAATGTGGAGTGTAATGCTGACGATGGCAGTTTAAAGTACTGGTATGAAGGTGTAAGCCAGTAAGAGTGATCATTTAACATAATGAGAGGAGGGATGCTGTGTCCTCTCCCCCTGCTGCAGTCAGATGTCAGGGCTAAAGGATGGTTTACAGGAACTCAGGGAGCCTTGGCTTGGTACTCTGGAGCTGTGGTTTAGGAAAACGGGACAACGGGAGTCTTTCCTTTCTTTACCCTTCTGTTTTTATTTTGTTTTTCCCTCATCTTTCCTTTCTCTCTTGCTCTCTCACTCTATCAAACTGTGGTCTGGAAAGGCTTGTCTTCCCACTTTTGATGTAGTTTCTCTTCGCTCTTTGTTGGGGGTCCGTGTTGCTGGAATCAGCAGAACTGCAGAAAAGCACTACATCAGGCTGTCTTCTGTGTTGTAGGAGGAGGAAGGGACCTGCTATCTGACTCAAACAGGAAGGCATTTATATCCTCAACATGCCATGATCCTGGCACGGCCTTGCGAGCACAATTTCTCTATGAACATGGCCAGTGGAAAGTCTGATCCCTTGACAGAAGGGCAGATTGATTCCTTGCATATGGCACTGAACCTCTGTCGGTGCTGCCATTGTTAACATGCACATTTTACTTCGCATAAAACTCCACTTTTTCCACGTTTGCGAACCGTTTCTTGTGTGTTTTCTTTTACCTCTGCATTATTATATGCTTCAACTAACTTCCCATTTCTCTTATGTTTGTCTCTTTAGGGACAGAGAGGTCACCCTGGTCCACATGGACTCCCTGGAGAGCCTGTAAGTATCCCTCTCCATTCCATCGCTACCTTTTTTCCCTGGCTTTCATACCATATAGATGTCGATCTCCCATGCCACTGCTATTCTTCACACTTCCATTAATCCCACACTTGAAACATCCCCAAATCTTGCAACTCATGCCAAGATGATATGTTATTATTGTCCTTGTTTGTTGTTAACAGATATAACAACCCTCCTTTATGCATTTTTGCCTTCATGAGTGTCTAGATGTTTTGCTATAATAGAGTCCTCCATCAAGGCCCTTATCGATGACTAGTCCCTCATTTTCTCACATCTCACCTCATTCTTTTAAAAGCCAGTCATCATCATCTCAGTCTGTGTGTATATGTGTGTGTGTTTGTGTGCGCGCACCAAGCATGCCTGCAGTGTAGCCAGATTAGATTAGCCTGTTATGAAGCACTGGTGAGGACAGACTTCTGGCCAAAGTGCTGTGCTGTAGCGATGCTCTCCAGGATATCAGAAAGCGATGCCAAAGAGAGAGAAAAATAGAGAGAAGAGAAACGGGAACGAGCCAACTAGGCCAACAGTGACACGCTCACTATCACACTGTAGCTTTGACGAGAGTTTCCCTTTGTGTGACTGTCTTTCTCTGGACCGTTCCCTGCCACAAATGTTCGGCCTCTCCTTCAGCATGTTACTTTGATACTATCTTAATCGTGTGTGCGCATTTCTTTTCTCATACTCTCCTCCTCCTCTATCTGTCCCTCTTCGGGGATAGCAGTTCAATGAACTCCTTTTTTCACTGCTACAAGTGGGAGGAGACAGGACTCTGGCTGTTTGGTCCAGCCCAAAGGGACTATTTTAAGTTTGGAGCATCCAGCCTCGTGTCCAGAGCTATTTTCAGTTGGGACGGGTCATACTACTGTTGGTATTAAGGAAAGGCCTGAGTCATGGAAAGCAGAGTGGAACATTCTCCTCATTGTCGCACAGTTTTAAGTAAGTCCCCGTTCTCCGGGTGACGTCACCAGCGCAGGGAGTTCCCGCACTCCTCATCATGGAGAAGGAGTCCTCTTTCTCGCTCACCATCATGAGCTCTGTCCATCCTCGAACGCCCCCCTCTTTCCCACAGAGCTGCTGCTGTTGCTCATCACGGCTCTAGCCTTGAGTCTGAATCACCGCGGCACCAGTTACGGAGTAATGAGCACAACTGTTTGGCAGTGTGGACTCTGCAGCTATTGAGAGCAAAGTCCAGCTGGTGCGCATAAAGTGTTGATGGCTCTTTGTTACTGTAATACACCACGAGCTGTGCTCAGAGCTCCACTTCACTGCTGGCCAGTGAACGATCTAAACCTCACTCGGCCAAATTCTTCGTCTGGCTTTAACTGGCTGCATTATGCACTATATTTATCCAAGAGAGGGAATGGCAAGCAGTGCACATGGCTGCACGTCCGGAGTGTGTCAAAGGAAGTTATACATGAACACATACACAC
The DNA here is from genome assembly GCF_004355925.1 of Anarrhichthys ocellatus. Classification (NCBI taxonomy): domain Eukaryota; kingdom Metazoa; phylum Chordata; class Actinopteri; order Perciformes; family Anarhichadidae; genus Anarrhichthys; species Anarrhichthys ocellatus. Next base: position 49,446 of record NW_022280046.1, read on the forward strand.
CCACAAACACACACACACACACACCAAACCAACTCCTATTTAGCTTGTGTGAAGAGACCACATCTCGTCAACTTTCAACAGTACCCATGAGTCCTGGTATCCAACAGATAAAACTTGGTAGGAATGGACAATATGCAGTTTGAAGTACATGTACATGTACTTTACTTACGTATTTTATTTTCATGACACTTTATACTTCTACCGCTGCAATTCAGAGGCAAATCTAGTACTTTTTACTCCACTAAATGCATTTAACAGTTAGTTACTTAACAAATTAAGATTGTCTATCAAAACATATGATCACTATGAATTCAAATACCCAACAGTATAAAAAGTACTTAAAACTAACATTTCCTCTATCGACTACAGCAGTAAAATGCAACTTATTGTTCACATGAATGTATCAGCAATAATAATAATATAATGTATAACAGTAACACCTTCACAAGGGTATTTAGTACTTTACTTTTGATACTTTTGAGTTTATTTTGCGGATAATACTTTCTTACTTTTAGCAAGAAAACACATTCATCTCCTTATTATACAGTCGTTAGCTGTTGTATCTTTAGTCATCATAAAATCTCCTCTGCCCTGTCTCCCTGTCTGATAATGTTTGCTACTGTGCAGAATGGTCTGCCTGTGTGTTTTGTTACTGCAATTTTGGTCACCCACCCTCCCCATCTCACTCTCTCTCTCTCCACCTCTCCCTCTCTCTCCCTCCCTCTCTCCCTCTCTCTCTTCCCTGCAGGGAGAGCAAGGTCCAGTCGGAAGCCCAGGTGCCAAAGGTTATCCTGGCAGGCAGGTGCAGTAAATCCTCTGCTGTGACTGGTACAGTTGTAGTCAGGGCCATAGTAAGGGCAGAGGGCCAAGTGTTGAACAGCTGACTTGAAGGAAAATATTTGGATAAACACTGTATAGAGGAATTGGAATATTTGGTCCAAGAGAACAACATCACAAGCTACAGCCTCAGAAATTACCATGAAGCTGAATGGGTTCATTTATTGCATCGCTACAACATTATACAGGATTGCCTGTTATTGTGTCCATCCCCTCCACAGTATGTGGGTTTACTGGCATCTTTATAATCACTTGCACATTTATTTAGGAACTAAATATTTAACATTTTAAACAATCTGGTGGCATTTTAAATGTGTTTGATAGACTGTAATTTGCAGTCTTTGGCCGGCCACTTTTCAATGCCATCGTGATGCTCAATGACAAACACATTCACAGTGTATTTTAGGAAAACATTTTGTCAGGTATAAACCACTAAAAGTGTAAAGCGCTGAAATAAAGTCCCTCTCTCTGTTTCAGGGTTTACCAGGGCCGATAGGACCATTGGGGCCTAAAGGCGTTCGGGTAAGTCTTCCCTTCACATGTGCTTCTCAAGTTTGATTTTATCAGACTAAATTACTAACATTGGTGCTTAGACAGGACCAGTGAACATATAAAACGTATAGAAGGAGACGCGCAGAAAGTTGTTTAATTAAAGGTTGCACACTGTTGGTATTTTGTGCTGTGAACCCGTTGTTGCATGAGGACATGCATGTGCATGTAGATGCAACGACATCCAAAGTGCGTGCATGACAGTATGAGAGCATGCATGCACTTTGGTGCACCAGCATCCACCACTGCACACATAAACACATTCATACACACTCACCCAAACAGTGTGTGCCACTATTATGCTAAACATAGGAGTCTTTACTTGTAGTAGAAGCAGTATATTACTGTATATGGACACTTACTCAAAGACTGGCTGTTGATAAGCCTTTCCGCTTACAACCACGCACCCTTAAAGTACACAAACAAAGAGACGCACGCTCACGGACACAAACAAGGATTTTTATGTTGAGTTCCAATAAAGGTTCTTTATCAGCTCCCCCTGGCTGCTCCAAAGCCTCCCCTACCCCCACTGGCTGGAATTTCCTGTTTAAGCTCCGTATGAGGCCCTGCTGTCTTAAGGAGGCATTCTAGTCCTCTCGCTCTCTCTCACTGAGCCACCTTTCCAAATATTCCGCACACTCTTTTGCAGCATACTCCATATTGTGTGCACGTCAACCGACTCTACTTGCCTGGAACCATCTACCTGTTCCTCCGGTGTTCTACTGTTGTGGTGTTTGTGCTTGTGTTCCTCTATGTGTGTCTCCCCCTGCACTGACAGCCCATTGTGATGTCCTGGCTATCTTCAGAGATCCCTGGCGTGAGGGTATGTGCCCTTGGACTACATCGTGGAAGCCAGCACCATGCAGTCCATGGGCATATACACTTGCCTCATGGCTTGGTTCTTCATGGAAGCCCACCCTATCCATGCTGGACCCTCGGCCCCTGAAACTCGGCCCTAGAGCTAACGGGAGTTGCTGTTCTTTCATGGCGTCCAAATACTCACATCCCATATTCCTCCCCTCTCCCCTTTTTCCCATCTTCTCTTCTCCTTTCCTCTTCTCTCCTTTCCTTTCCTCTCCTCTCCTCTCCTCTCCCCTTCTCTCATCTTTCCTATCTCCTCTCCTCTCCTGCAGGGTTTCATTGGAATCCCGGGGCTTTTTGGCCTGCCCGGGGCTGATGGCGAAAGAGTGAGTTCTTGTCAAACGTGTATTTTCTCTCAAGCACACACAATAATTGCAGAAATGTACAGTGACCAACTGAACCCAGCTAATGGGCCCTGTGAGAGGAAAACAGTGCCTCTCTTGCCATTTTATTCAGCTGTCTTGTTGTTGTTATAAAGTAGGAAACGGTCCCCAGCTGTCCGAGGTGCTGCTGTGTGGGAGTGTTGATGACTCATATAATAAAAGCCCCCTCTTAGGGTCTTTGAACTGCCTGAACTCATCAAGGCCTCCTCCTTCTGTACAGCCTCTAAAACATGCAGCGATTAGCCTACTTATGACATGCTCCAGGAGGTTTCGTCAGCGCAGGCCAGGCTGTAATCAGGATCTCTCTAGCCAGCCAGACAGCCAGATAGCAAGATGGCACATACCTTAGCTAACAAGAGATGGCGTCTTCTTCCAGGAGAAACTGGTGATTATGTAACATATATATGTTTGAGATGGAGGCCTAAATCCCTCATAATAGGCTGGGAAAATATTTGAAAGGCTGCAGTCAGCTGTTCCTCACATCTGTTGGAGCAGGAGTTGATAGAAGCTGAAAGCTTTTTAATGATGTGTTTTGGGCTTGAATTACTTGTGCCCAAGAATGTTATGCTTTAGTTTTGACATGGTTTGTATATAATGTCTGTCTTTCTTCTTTGTTTTTCTATCTTTCTTGAACCCTTCCCTTTCCCCCCTTCTGCTTTGTTTTCTACTCCACCTCTGCTCTCTCTCGTTTTGATTTTCAGGGCATTCCCGGCGAACCAGGGAAGAGGGGCAAGATGGGTAGGCCGGTAAAGTTTTGTCTCAACATACTTTACAGATAATCTTTTCAAAGAGTGATGAATTGTGCTCGGTTGACTGTGAATGTATCATCTGTTATTAATGACTTTTGAAAGAAAAGACGGTGATGGGGGGAGATGGTGAAAGATCTTAAACAACGTTCCAATGACGATTTCAAATTCGTTCTTCTATTGGGGTCATATTGAGAGCTTCTGGTGCAAAGACTTCAACACCTACACTGCACATGGGAAACTTATAAGGTCTGGATTTACGTCATTGCCTCGGCTCATTATTTCCATGGTTGCTTGAAGGATTAACTGCAGCCTGAATACATGTGGAGTCCCACCAGCAGCCCGTCGGAGTCTTGGATGTAACAAGAAAAAGGTTTTTTGTTGGGGAAGCATGGAGCTAAGCCATTTGGAGGAAGCCGTCGGCTCTGCTGTTTGTGTCAGATAGTGTTCAAAGTCAGTTTGACAGACTATTTCAGAAAGAGTGTGTAACCTTGAAACTCACGGCTGAGATCATTTTGCAGCTGTTGCTTATTGGCTCTTCTGTAAATAAGGCCTTTATAGACCAAAGAAGTCATGAACACACGCGAGCCAGTGTCCGCTTAGTGTGAGGTTTTGAGAACTTCAGCCTATTCTGTAATTAGACAAATGTTTCAGAAGCAGCTGTGGATGCAAATTCATCGTGTTTTAGGCTTTGGATCATGTGTTTACATTAGGTTTTTGTGTCGTACGTGAGTTCTCGCCACATAAACAGGGCTGTATTATAAGTCGCAAGCTGTTTTTTAAGACAGTTTGCTGCAACAAAGACCTTGTTAAGGCCGTTTCACAGTTCTGCCGCTGGTCATGCAAACCCACAGGTCTTCACATGGAAGTGCTGTCATCACGGCTTGGTCTTTTCCTGCTACAAGCAAATCCTGAATGATTTTATGACAGCCGCAGCACTGCTATTCAAGGCTGAAAAACAAATGAATATTTATGCAGTTCTGCAGTTTATGCAGTCAAACTTAACAGAACAGCAGAGGAGTAGCGGATGCCTGTTATTTTGATAATTCAAAAGCCCCATAACTGACCTGTAAACGTAAGTGGAACACACACACATCATCATTTGATTTCTGTGCTCCTACATGGAAAATGTAAAGCTAGGACACTCACAAGGTGATCCCTGAGAGATCATCCTTCTCCTCCCTGATGGAGGACAAAGAACAGAAGAAGCAGCTGAACTGCAGCCAGACATTTTAATGGCCATAACCACAGCGCTACAGTGCTCTGTCGAGGAAACACACACACACGATCAGTCCACTGCAACCGAAGAGTGATGAGGGAATAGATCTAAAGCAGCGGAGAGACTAAAAAGTTTCCGAAGTGCATCGCCAACAGTTCTGCATTTCAGCTTGACTTCTTTTTTGTTACACTGTTTATGGTTTGGCTTTGTTTGTCTTTTTAATCGGGCTCATCAGTTGCAGTGCTTTCACATCAATCCGTTATGAGACAGTGAGTGCTGCTGCTGTGTTTCACTATTTCATATCAAGGCTGAGGAACATCATGTAAAAGCAGACAGTCTCATATGACTCTCATCAAAGGCTTTTTCAAGTGCTCTACTTGGTTTCCCACATTTGTCCTCCGTTGTTACGGCAGCGGTGGCAGCTGTATGAGCAATCCTTTGGGTCAGTGTCATGCTTCATAGATTTCTCTTGCACTTGTGCCTCCCCCTGCGCGCACAATGTCTTAGAACCATGAGGCAGTCTCATGCACTCTTTCGGTGGGATTCCAAATGTCATCCAATGGCCTAATAGGAAAAGAAAAGAGCTTTTTGTTACACTGTTATGTTCGCATAATTGACCTGACGGGATGTGTCCGTAGATTGAAGCACAGGGGAATATTAACATACCATTAGTCACAAGGATTTATCATTATTTCAATATGAAGTCAAACTTATCACACACTGGGTAAAAAAAATATACTGCAAACTCAAACACAAAGAGTTGCATTTAGTCAGCAGATTCTTTTTATATTTATTTTAAGCCCAATCACAGCTTAAAATAAATATACGTGCTGTATATCTAAAACATCTCTACTTTTTCAAAAATAACTGCCATTTTCTGGAGGTATGTACAGTAATTAACAATTATGGAGCAGCGTGTGGCAGCAGGAGTATGAGTGTTTCTGGATGGTCGGGTTCAAGATGCACTGGCCCTCTTGCTTTCTGCAGATGCGGTACGTCTTTGCAGCGCCATCAACTGCTGGCATAGCTCTGATTAGCATCCCGTTTGCTGCTAAATGGACAGAGTAATTACTTGGCTCCCTTATTGCATTTAGAAAGTGCACTCAGCCTAGAACAGTTGGCTACCCACACCCTACAGCTGAGGGATTGAATGTATATAATGGGGCAATTATGCTCTTATTTTGTACATATTTCAGATAACTTTGTGTCTAATGTTATGTTTGAGTCAGACAAATTGTCAAAATTGCTGTGCAATTACAGTAGCAGCACTCTTGGTTGCGTAACAGTCAGCGGTGTTTGTGCAAACATCCCTTTTTAAATTTGACTCCATAGTTAATGACACAATGATTTACTCTACATTTACGTTTGTGGTACTGAAGGTCCATAATTTAAACAAACCCTTCTCCAATGAAAAGCACTTTTTTTTTTACATATTTTTATTTTGTAGAGTTTCTTTAATTCTGTAATTGGGGGATGGGATTTTTATTATAGAGGCAGTTTTTGTACAGTCAATTAAATCAGCATTGCATTTAACTATGTTTGCTGTACATATATGTTTGCTATGTTTGCTGTACATATTAGCGACTACAACCAAAATATTTTCCTATTAATCACTACTTTTATTTGATTTATGTTCCCCTCCACTCTATGGAGATTTATAGCATCTTTCAGCTCATTGTTTTGTTTCACTTTCGGGGCTCTCATAGTTTTATTTTCAGACGCAGCAGGCAGTTTTCTCATCAAAAAAGTTCTTAAAAAAACCAAACAGCATAGTGGAGACCAAACAGCACGACTCCAAATGAAAGCCAATGTTGCTCCGTATCTGCTGGATGTGTAAATAAGCAACTGTTTGCTAACATAGTGGCCCAAAACAATAAATGGCACATATGTAAAAGCAAGCAGTACAGGACCCATGAAATTGAATGGATGTCTGAGTTGGATTGTCACTGATTGTGTGCAGCCGAACATAAAAGCTAGTCTGTCTCTCTGTTCTCAGGGGTTTCCAGGGGACTTTGGGGAGAGAGGACCACCTGGACCAGATGGAGAGCCAGTATGTCACACATCTAAATACATAACCAATCCACGTGCTCACACACACACACACACACACACACACACACACACACACACACACACACACACACACACACACACACTCACACAAACTGGGTGCGGTGGTTTCACTCACACACCTACCCCCTACTGTTTTACCATTGGCATTTTGGCTGTGTTGGTGAGTAAATCACCTGGCAGTCCGACAGTGTGCATGCTTTTTTTCTCTTTCATTTGAAGTTAGTTCTTTGCTCCGGACAAGTTTTACTGCCGTATTTAATTTCGTCCCATCCCGATAATTCTACTTGGCACTCGTTTTTCAAAAACTTGCAATGTTAAGGGGGGCCAGTTAACTGGCTTTTCTCTCAAATGCAACCTTTTCCATTCGCCAATGTAAAGTGGCCACCAACACACACATACATGCAGTAATATTAAGAGGTGATATCCAAGAATACTAAATGATGTAATAATATGTTGTTTTGAGTAAAGACCAGTCTGTTGCATGTATGTTTCCACATCAGCTTATATGATCTCAGCACTTTCACCATTTCTGGATATTGTCATTCTGACAAATGTACTACTTCATCAGTCATAGAAGTGACTCTAAAAAGAAAACTTTGACATATAAAAGTTGCTCTTTAACAAGCTCATAAACATAAAGTGTATTCAGTGAAGAAAAACTTTACAGACACATCTCTGACTTTTCCAAAGCTTCAGTCCTGTAGATCGGGAAATCCATTCTTAGCTCTTCTTTTTCCTGAGAATAAGTCCTCATCTCATGGTGGTGGCAGAGGAAGTCACAAAGACACATTGAATGTTTTGTCTGCTAATCATTGAGATATTTACCAAGATTAGTGAAATATTTGACATTGTAGCATTAGCAGAGGAGTTGGAGGATTACTACAGTAATAAGAAGTAATCCTTTGAGATAGATGCCTTGACAACATTCTATCTACGGTTTTCATTTTAGAAGAGAGACTGAACCTGCAGATTGAAAACGCCTCAGTGGGATGATCACTTCCCCCTCTACCTTCACCACAGACACACACACATGCACACAGCCCCCTCTCATAAGCTGTGATGAACACTGAGCCACTCTTCTGAGCATGTTTGTTTTAAAAAGAGCCAATAACCCCTGAAACTTGCTCCTTCTCCCTCTCCCTTCATCTCACTGATTTTCTCTCCTCCTCTCCGACTAGGGGGAGCTGGGAGCCCCCGGTCCAAACGGAGTTCTTGGACTGATTGTGAGTAGCAGTTTGTGTGTCCTTCTGTGTGTTTTCCTCAGTCTAAACATCCTGTTTTCCCAGACACTTATTCCAGGAATACATAGCTGTAAAGGACTGTATTTAAGTGAAACAGAATATGCCTGCTTAATTGGGGGGAAACAAAACTCAATTAGCTCTTATCATCATTTACACTGCCAGTCCCTTTTAGTGGGAAACTAACCACTCTCTGTAGGTTCTTTACCACTGTCAACATGACTAAAAGAGTGAAAGTGGATGGTTTTTGGGAACCAAGACGGAAGAGAAAGTTAATGATCGTAGAGACCGAATTATGCATTTTGTCCCTCCCACTTCTTCTCTTGACAAACATGAGAGTGATCCACTGACCAATCAAACTGTCCGAGGCATCTTGCTTCCTCTAGAATCTGTCTCTTATTAACTATTTTTGAACAGGAACCCCCCCCCGCCCACCCATCACCTTGCCCTCCACGCCTGCTCAGCCCAACGACAGCCACATAATTGTGTCTGATTACAATGTCTCCCTGGTTTCTCTTGTCGCATCCCATCCTCATCCGTCCCTGTCGCTCCTCCTGGTCTATTCTAGGCCACCGGTGGTAGTAGGCCTGTAATCGGGGGATTCTCTGATTACAGCTCTTCTCTGAGCTCCGTATCCTCTGCTGTATACAAGTATACTGTACAGTACACACCAGCATGACTGGGCTGCACTGCAAAGATGTGAATGTACAAACACCCTTCTTTCAGGCCACAGTTGGAAAAGGGTTGTATGTAAACAACTTATCAAGAATAAGAAGTAGAGGGGCTTTCTGAACAGCAGTGCTATTTTATTTCATTGTTTCTCTCTATATTTCAAAATTTCTGTCTGTCACCATCTTCCTCTTACTCTGCTTTGAGAGGATGGAGGTTGAAAAGGTTGTGGTCTTGGCCGGAATTAAAACTTGGCGCCCCCTGTGGCATGCATTCATGATAAACCTCGAAATCTGAATTCAATTAAACACATTAGTGAGTATAATATATTGTATTTCTTCATACATATCTAATTTGAATACATTAGGTTTTCCCAGCTGAAGAAGAAGAAACATTTTAACCTTTCAATAACACCCTTTGTCACACATGCAGATACAATTTTCACAAAGAGATTTATATAGTATTTATTACACTGAGCCAAGGCCACCCTGTAGGTCTTTGCAAGCAGAAAATGCATAGCAGCAACTGAACATAACTCCTAGCAGCCTGTGATGCTGTGACAATATAGTCTCTTCCTTTCACACACTGACAAGAAAGCAGAAAATCCAATCAATTCTTAAATCGCTGTTTATAATTGGTCCTCTCTGAATGAAATGAAACCCAGTTCACCCTTGTCATTACGTCTGCAGTCTTGTCTTTCTTCTACTCTGGGCCGTGAATCCCAAGTGCTGGTTCGTTCTCCAGTGGTGGAACAGATGTTACCTCGAGCATCTATGTGTTGCACCCACATCATTTGATTCAGGCTTCAGATAAAACATAATCTTGGCTTCAGGCGGCAAGATCTAGACTTTATCTTTTGAATTTGGTCATATATTATCATCCATTGTTTAGTGTTGCGTGCAATGAGATGGCCGTATGGATAATCTGGAAGCAAGACAATGAGGCCTATTCTTACAGAACGTGTGTGTGTGTGTTTGTTAATTAAAAGTCAAGGGTTCTGGAACATGTGTTCATCTGTACTTTGTAAATTATCACTAAATCATAATTTTCTATTTGTCCCTTCTTCTGGCGGTAGGGTGACATGGGACCTTTGGGAGAAATGGGCCTTCCAGGACCTAATGGACTGAAGGTAATGCCGAACACACACACACACACACACACACACACATCTAATACAAGAGAATGGAGTTTGGACAGAGCAGTTTTTAGTTCCCATGAGGGGGATTTTTGAGGTGAGGTTTGGTTTTGGGGGTCCCTTTCTAACCCATCTGTTGGTGCTTGTTCTAGGGTGTGCCCGGAAATCCAGGAGAACCAGGACTGAAAGGTGATAAGGTGATCTGAATATTCCTGTTATTGGCCCGTGTTTGAGCAGCATGTGATGATGGATATGAACTCCTTTGCATCCCACTGTAGCCATCTCTTTCCAACCCTTAGACATAGAGCATGCTTTCATTAGGTCCCACCCTCAACCACACAGATACAAACTTGATGATTTTTTTACTGATATAAAGCATGAGATGTGACCGGTTTCTCTGATTTTCACTAATATGAGTTCTTGCTATGTCATTTCTATGAACTCCTTTGTGCGATATGTTTCCTCTTTGGGCAGTCAGCAAAGAGGTGGTCTGTTGAATAAACTTAAAGAAATAGTGTGACATTTTGGGAAATAAACTTGAATTTCTGCATAGAGTTAGTATAGAAAATTGATACCACTCTCATATCTGTTCGCCAGGAGACACTTAGCTTAGCTTAGCACAAAGACTGGAAACAGAGGGAAGCAGTCAGCCTGGCTTTGTCCAAACGTAACAAAATTTGCTAACAAGCACCTAAACGGCTCACTAAGTAACACACTATGTCATTATATGTCATTATATATTTGTTTAATTGGTAAAGAAGAAAGAAATAAAAAGACTGACTTCCCTGAAAACCTCGGAGTGATGAGAAAACTCTAGAAAGTCACTGCATTGAGCTAAGAAATAGTCCAGTACATTTCAGTTTTTGTGTGAATTAAGATAGATATCAAGTGTAAATGAATGAGTTGATTTTCTTAACCTTTGGGCAAAGCCAGGCTAGCTGTTTCCCCCCGTTTCCAGTCTTTAAGCTAAGCTAAGCTAAGCTAAACAGCAACATATTTACTGTACAGACATGAGAGTGATATCAATCTTCTCATCTAACCATCAGCAAAAAAAGTGAATAAGAGGATATCACAAAATGTCAAACTATTCCTTTAAGTTAACTTAAATATGAATCACCTTTTTAAACAAATGTTACAAACTGTTACTGTTTGAAAGACAATGGAAACCAAAAAGATGGTTGAAAGCAAACTAAAATACATAAAACTGCAAGATATTATAATTAAAAATAATTAAGATGATGCCAGAAGAAACAGAAGATTTGAAACAGGAACATTTGATTTTACCCATTTCGTTAAATATAATTAAACCTGCTCAACCTTGTTGAGGCCAGTACTGGGACCTGCTTGAAGGTTTCTGAATCTGAACCTCTGATTTAAACAAAGACCAGCTGTAAAATCTTGAAAGCATTTTGCATTAGCTGTTGTCAGCTGATGTTTCTCCTCCTGAGACCAGAAACGATCTATGTGATGTGCCAATAATCACAAGTTGATCATAAGTTCAATAAAACCCGATTGCACCACTTGAGTTACTAACTTGAGCTTCTAATGACTGGTCTTATTAAAAGAATACACCAACATTATGCACTTTACATTTGTTAGAAGGCTACTCAGACCAGAGTTAAAATAACAAATTGTCTGTAATTACTACTCTGTTGAATACTGGCTTATTCTACAAGACGTGGGTGTGTACAGGCTGGAGTAATTGCCATCAGTGCCTTTCATAAAACAGATTGATGCCACATGAAGAACTTGGCCAATGTGACGAACTAGTCTCATTGTGTGAGAGTTTTCATAATGTACAGACCGGTAATTAGTATTGTCTGTTGACAGAGCTGAATGTGATTGACGAAGTAGAAAGTTACAATTCTTCCTAATGTTCTTTATTTCTGTCTTTTTGTCCGTACGCCATCCGTCCTCCTGTTCGACTCCTCGTCTCTCCATCAGGGTGAACTTGGGATTCCTGGCGAACAAGGCGAGATCGGGTACAGTGGAGACAAGGTAGATCCCCACAGCACAACATCTATACATGTACACGGACAAACACGGACGTACATAAATCACCACGCACAAACCGTGCCCTGCATGCTGCATCCAACACACACATCCAGAGTTACACAACTTTTGTTGCAGAAATGTGCCTTTGTTAAATGACCTAAGCAGATGTGTGCAGTCTAGTTTATGGAAACTCTTATGTAAACCCTCCTCGTTTGTCTGTGTGTGTAAGCAAAAGCTAACCCTTTAAGCATCACAGAACAGAGTGGTCCCAACAGAACACAGACACACTGAGCAGAGTCATGCATGTCTAATGTTTTCCCTAGAAAAGAGATCAGGGTTCTGCATTTTGCTTCTTCATACTGTCTGACTGTCTGTCTCAGTTTTGATGTGTTGTGTTTGTATTGGACAGGGCATCCAGGGGGCTCCAGGTCTACCAGGCGTCCATGGGAAACCAGGACCACAGGTTAGCTCTACAAGCTGTAGCCTTATATTGAATGGACAGATAAGCAAGGGGTGAAGACCTCCTCATTTATGTCTCTGCAAGAAAGCCAATAAGCGTATAAGACGTTTCTCGTGTTCTCGTTTGTCACAGGGCAAGATAGGAGAGAGAGGCCCAGACGGCACACCTGGACCGCCAGGTCCTGAGGTTTGTATTTTCATTCCTGCGTTGAATGTGTGAGTCTATATTTCAGAAAGACAATAGAAAACTTTTTATTTTTTTTAATTGATGATGACAGGGTTTCCCGGGTGACATGGGACCTCCGGGAGAGAATGGCCTTGAAGGACTAAAGGTGAGTAAATCCGTCATCTTGGCTGAGTACTCAAAACATAAACCAGATCGAGACAAAGGGTCCGTGGGAGCAGGTCTGTGAGGGTTTACGTAGGCGCAGCAGTGCTTTGACAATGCTAATAGGCTGATATTTTGCAGGTTAAACATTTTCACAATCTTACTTGAGTGCATTAGCTGAGGCTTAAACCAAAGTTCATTCTTTTGAGACTGTAATTGAACCAAATGTCATGTTAATCCGATAGCTGTTGAGATATTTCAGTCTGGATCAAAGTGTTGGACTGACTGACCAAAAGCCACACCACTCATGGCTAAGAATATGTACCTAAATACACACATTTACCTTTACACATCAGCATTAATTTGACTGCTTATTACCCATCCAGGGAAAGCCAGGAGCCAGAGGTTTACCGGGACCACGAGGGGTACCAGGCTTGGAGGTAAGACTGCCATACGCCGCCCACATCAGAATAACCACAAAGCTCCAAAGGGCATTAAAAGTTTTATAGCACCCGGCTTCTCTTTACTGAGGGCTGCTTTATGTCCCCAAACATAATTCATGCTAAGATCAATATCATCTGTTCCCAGGGAGATGAGGGCCCGATCGGACCACCAGGCACAACAGGACTGGAGGTGAGTTATAAAATAAGCATGTGGTGTTGCCTGGCTGGTGGAAATGAAGGAGAGAGAGCTGATAACAGGCATCACTGTTACCAGTAAAGCCTGTGAGAAAATAACATTTATGTGTGTTTAGTCATGGTGTGTGTGTGTGTGTGTGTGTGTGTGTGTGTGTGTGTGTGTGTGTG
>NW_022280046.1:62753-73732 GCF_004355925.1 Anarrhichthys ocellatus
GTGTGTGTGTGTGTGTGTGTGTGTGTGTGTGTGTGTGTGTGTGTGTGCTCATGTAAGTTTGCATGTTTGTTTAAAACTGTTGCAGGACAATCAAACCATCTGTTGTGCGCATCATAATGGTTTCAATCCATATTCTTTGTATATCTCTGGTAAACAAATCAAAGAGTTAACACAGGAAGCGTTAGAGATATCTCTTAGTCTATGAAAACCCAACATCAGTGTGAAGCTGAATCTGTTTTCATGCTTTGCACCGCAGCAAAGTAATGCACAGCCTCGTGTTTAGCAGAACAATGAAATCCTTGCATGGGGTTAGCCCCCCGGTCTGCAGAGGAAGCCCACTAATGTAACTCTACACGAGGCCTTGAATGTGTGATATCAGCCTACAGAGTTATTATAAATTACTCACTTGTAGTCTCGGACACCTTTCAAATATGCAGTTTGATTTAATTGCTTGATTTTAATTGTGCATTCAAACGTTTGTTAAGTTCCTCTTGATTTTATTTGAGGTAATAAAGTAGGTCATGGTTATGGATTGCTCTTGGTTTGCATTGGAGAGAAGCTGAAGATATGTAGGGTTGGAGTTTTATGGAGGTTGTTATGACTCGTCCCTTGATGGTTGTGCTCTCACAATGAAGGACAGCCTGCAATTAATACTCTCGGCCACCAGGGGGTGATAACTGACATCGCCGAGTTTATAGGTGGTCAGATTTATAGTTGCCATAAAGTGCTAGAAGATGTTAATGGTTCACTGCAGAGGTATAAGATATTTGCTAACTTTATTTCTCAAATGCTTCATAGAAACACAGAAAAATGACATTTACAACCATAGATAATCTTTTAACCCCACTCATCTCACTTTTTCAAACTATTCCAGACCCTCCCTGTTTATCTTTTACTTCTTCCAACCCCCTCCTCTCCACCCTCCCCCTGTCTCCAACCCACTCACTTGTCTCGTTCTCCGACCCCTTCTCTCCTCCATCCGAGGGGAAGTGGTGTATGACTCCTTCAGGAGCTGTGATTGATCTCTGGCCATGTGCAACAGGTCCTCCTACTCCTCCACTTCATCCTCCTCAGCCAGCTGTCTTTTAGCTTAACTGCTCCGCTCAGAAAGACACCCTGTCTTCAGCTTCTGTCTCCCTTTTTTTAACCATCTCCCTCACCTCCTCACTTGCTCTTTGTCCCTCTCTCTCTTGGTGCAATTTCTGTTCTTTCTCTAAGTATTTCTTCCTTTCTTTGTTCAATGCGGTCAGTCACAAACATAAATCTTAATCAGGAGATAATAATTCTCATGTTACTACAAGAATCAGCTTTTACTGTGTGCTTCTGAGTGAAATACAGTGTTAACCTGTACTGTCTTACGAAAGCTGCCAACCTTTCTGGAGTAAAACTTTGGAATTGTTGAGTCATTCAGTCTTTAGGAGTTCGGCGTAGACATCTCTGACCTGGAGTTATTGCTGGTAAAAAAAAAAAAAAAGCACTTAGCTCCCCTCTTAACCCTGGGAATTACTGTCCGTACAGTCATTGAACACTTTCCCAGCCTGCCAAAATGTACCATCAGCATTACCTGTATATGACGCCATAGCACGTTTCAGCGGCATGTTCAGTGAGCTGCAACAGCTGTGGACTACTTCCCAGCTCACTCCTCAAACTGTCATCTCATAGGAAGCGGATCCTTTATATTCATTGTTAATGATTCATCAACTGGCAAGTGTATGTCTTGAAAATCACTATTCATTCTTGTCCTTTTTCAGGGTAGAATGGGCAGAAAAGGTTTTCCTGGGAAGGTTGGGCCGGAGGGAGTTAAGGTGAATAATGTCAATACTCACAAATCATTTTTTTGCTTTTGCTCAAAATATGAAAAATATTTGTTTAATAATTTTAAACAAAAGACTCATACTATATTTATCTCTGCAGGGAGAGACCGGTGTTGCAGGAATAGTTGGAACCATGGGAGAAAGAGTAAGAAACGCTGACATGGCCACTTCTATTTTTTTCCAAATGTCTATTCATTCAACCATCCAACACTGAGTCTGTGTATTTCAGGGTTTGGTGGGTTTCATCGGACCTGTGGGAGAGGCGGGACTGGCAGGAGAGAAGGTAAAAAAACTTTTTCCTTGTAAATGTATTCATTTAAGTCCTTACAAGGTCACTTTCAAGACTTAATGTTGTGCTCATGTACATTTAGGGGGATCGAGGGGAGATAGGTCATCCTGGACCACCTGGAGAAAAGGGAACAACGGTAAGACACAATAAGGAAGAGCGAGTGAGAGATTGGAGGGGTTTAAGTTTGATAACATTTGAGAATGCTCACAAATGATTTTCTGGGTTTGCTCTATCAAAAAGAAAAGTCTAAGAAATGGTAATTGTAAACTAAAATGTGTGTGTTATTCCCATGGGAATATACTGACGTGTGGGATTAGGTCAATCCCGTAAAAATATGCCAAAAGGGAAAGGAGGCACATCAACCCATGGACAATTTAGGACCATGTTTTCTAAGCATTGGGTTAGCACTAGGCGGGAGGCCTTGAGCTGGAAAAAGTCGTAACATTGGTATAAACAAAGGAGGAAACAGTTCCAGTGGATCACTTCCAATGGTTTACCTCCTTGACGGTAGTTAATGGTCACAGGAAGTGCTGACTTCTCATTCTCGAGTACCTAATGCTACTGGGATTTGCTGAAAAGAATAAAGACAGGAAGAAAGCCGGTGATCCATTTTCAGACATCCATTCATATTTTGCTTTTAGTCTGCAGGACACCTGAGTGCCCCCAAAGGTCTTGTGTTTGACGGGCCTTACTCTTACCTCTGTCACACACCTACCTTGCTCTCTCAAACAGAGCAAATGGCCGCTTTGTCATGTAGTGCCTGTATCTGATAAGAACCTAATGTATACTGTATCACCGGCTGGAGTGGATAAGAATTCAGTCATCATTCTTGCTGAAACAGAGAGATGTTTCCTGCTGGCTGACAGCCAGTTGGATTTGTCTCAGGATATGACCACACACACGCACAAACACACACGCACGTGCAAGGAAGTTGTCTGCACTCTCAGCTGCAAAACAGAAACAGACCCTCTGGAAAAGACTGCATCATACGTGGTGATGGGAGCTGACCAGCAGACATCGTAGCTGCTAACAGAGAGCTCATACTACAGGCTTTAGGATTTATTTTCCCATGGATGCATGAGATCAGAGCTGCCTACTGTGCTATGGCTTTGCATATTGGTTCAATTTTATTGCTGATCTGAGTGGTCTGACTTAAAATACTCCCCATTACACAGTTATGCTTTTATAAATGGTCCGGCCAAAAAATGAGGTCAAATAAAGGGGAAAGAAAAACAGCCAAAAGCAATATGTATTCATATATAAAATCATCTCCTCAGGTCTTTTCCCCATTGTCTCTTATTGGAGCAACAGATTTTCTTTCTAATGTGCAGAGCTTTTCTGCAGATGTGTGTTTGTACTTGTGTGTGTGCATGTGTGTGCGACTGAAATCCAATTTATAACCTCAAACATTATGTAGAATTCAGTGTTTCTGTCTTTAAAACCTGTCTAATAAAGTCATATTTGATGTTTTAGAGTATCATAGTATCGTTCATATAACACGATTTTGCGTCAGGTTGTAATCTATGTGCTGTGTGTGTGTTTGTGTCTGTGTACATATGATAGGGTCACCCAGGGACACCAGGGGAGGCGGGGCCTACAGGACCACCAGGAAGACCTGTAAGTCACCACTCTTTCGCTCATTTTGCACTTTCTCTCTTCTTTCCACTTTATCATTTTTGCAGATGATAGTAAATAGTCAATGAGCTGTATGGTTATCTGAGCCTTAGCAAGTATGGCTGTGTCAGAAAAAACTGGCACATGATGATAGCTAGAAGCTGAACAGATGAACAAAGATGTCTTTGCATCTGTGTATAAAAAGGCATCTTTTTTTGCAGTTGTAGCTTGTAGCGTTAACAACCTCCATGTACAGTCTGCAGTAAAGGTTCCTTTGAGCATTATGGGAGCTGGCAGCCTCCTGCTGAACCTGCATTACCCTTCTGTCAGTCAAAAGCGCAACACCTATAACCAATTAGAAGCTGCCCCTGCCTCCCCTTGCCCTGTCCTTGCCACGGTCTGGTTTGACAGAGTGCGGGCTGAGCATTGGTTGAAGGTGGGGGCCACTGAGCCACCAAAACAAACATAAATATGGGGCTCTGGGGTTCAGCAGGACAGGATTCCTGAGCAGGCCCTTTAATTGGTGTGAGTGACAGATCTAACAACAAACCCCATAGTGTGTTCCCGAGGTCAGGCTGCCCCCCCCCTGGGTCAACAACCTGGGGGCTCTGTGCTCTGTCAGTGCAAACCTTCGTTTTATCTCCCCTTCCCTTTTTCCTTTCCCCCTCTCTTCCCCTCTTCATCCCCCTTTTCCTTTGTTTGTCAGGGCTCTTCTGGAGGGGCTGGGCCAGCCGGTACCAGAGGACCCAAAGGCTTACGGGTAAGTTTGAAGATTCACACCTGTTGCTTTTGCAGCTTAGCTGTTGACTGGTGTTCTGCAGTCAGCATGTCATAGCTCCCAGCCTTTAAGACAGATCATAAACTCTGTAAAGGAGTTTAGATATACATCACTTTGCTGTTTTTGTGCACGCTGTGATGTGTGCCACTGCTGTTGTCGAGACGTTGGAAAAACTTTAGTGGGTGAACATAATAAAGTGATATGGAGCTGCCTCTCGACTGAGGTCATGTGTGTCTAACGGACATGGGCGCGAGTCTGTTCCATCTTTTTCAGCAGTCAGTGCTCATTATAGCTGCAGGAAGAGCTCCAGTGATGTAAAACAAACAGCTCTTTTTTTATTCCATATAAATGGAACAATGACTATAAGGTGAAGGAAAGAGCCCCCGTCAATCCAGCGACATATCATATGTCCTGGAAAATGTGAATGTGGCTGTGCTGGAGGTTGATTTGCAGATACATTTAGTACAACTGGGGAAACATGATTGATGGGGAGATTAGCAAAGCAAAGTTTTCCTTTTTGGTTAGCAGGAGGTTTCAAACTCATAAAACATCAGTCGCAAAAACCACAATAGCAGCTTTTAGCACCTGTGACAGTTTTAGAATCAACTGTGGAAATCCAACTTTATATTTTCCCTTTTTTTATCACATCACAATAATATCCACCTGATTTAGACATTTAATGTCTGAAAGCCTTAAGTGGGCTTGTTTCTCATTAGCGTTGCACATTGTGCCAGTACTGTACATCCCTGTATGCTGATTTTCAATAACTAAAATGAATATGTCAATTCATAGTGAGAATTGGCATTGTTGCAGAATTGTTGAGTTCGCAGCTATAACAATATTCATTTTGGCATCATTCCATTTAGGTAACTCACTGGCACTCCTAAAGTGATTTGAGGGTTCAGTGTTATTCGATACACCTGTGCTTCTCCTGTTAAATCATGTTAAACAGTTCTTCTGTGGGAAAATAAAATGTCCGTCAACATAAAT
Organism: Anarrhichthys ocellatus; assembly: GCF_004355925.1. Lineage (NCBI taxonomy): Eukaryota > Metazoa > Chordata > Actinopteri > Perciformes > Anarhichadidae > Anarrhichthys > Anarrhichthys ocellatus. The sequence continues at coordinate 68,239 of NW_022280046.1, forward strand.
GTAAAATAACTCAAGAACGTTCAACAAAAAGAAAATGAATACACTGCAGATACAGACGCCAGTAATCACCTGAGCTTTGTCAAATTACAGCTTCGGACTCTCAAAAGTGAAATCATAAACCACTCTTGTTTTGTGAGACATGAAAACAAGTGAATAACAGCTGGAGTTTTAGCTGCTAAATACCAGCAACAGAAATTGTAAGCTTGCGGAACAACATGCAGCAAATTAGTTATTGTTCACCAAGGCTATTAAAGTGGATTCCAAGAGAATGTAGTGGCCGTAATTAATGACGATAATGACTTGTGACAATGACAATGACGACTGTAAACATGGCGATGATGCAGGAGTCAGCAGGACACAGTTAAATGGATGTTTTAAGGGTCAGCTGATACACCTCAGCTATTATCCGCTGTCCTTTATGTGCTCCCTTGTTGGAGTTCAGACCTTTTCAGAGGTTTTTCAAAAATGCCTTTTATTGCTGTGGTCCACTGAGCCAGCTGGAAAGTGGGATAAAATCGCATCGAACCTCTCTATCTGAGGCGTCCATGGGAGATGGGCTTGTCTGTGGTTGGCCTGGACACACTCAGTCTGAGGGTGTGCTTTCAATTAATACGAATGTCTGCAGCTTCCAGTGCCAGTAAACCTGCCTGCTGCTTTGTGACTTATGTTGGGTAGTCTAAACTGAGAAACCTGAGTGTTGCAAGCCAGAAGACTTCATGTAAATGTGTGCAACCACAGATACACACTCTCACATGTCTCATTCCTGCTCTCCCAACCACACACAAGCTGTGTCTGCACAAAAAATAATTTAAGTTTTGTGTATACGCCTGGACAAACAAAATTCCCCTTTGTTTAATGTTACAAGTAAACAACAAATGGATTTCAATGAAGAGATGCTCAGAGGGGTAATCCACTCTGTAAAACTAAAATACTATAAAGTCTCGGTAAAGACGGGGCAGTTTCAGACAGCTTCTTTTGACTTGGTGTCATACATGAAGGACTATGCCATTCATAAGATGATTTCAACTGTGAATAAAACATCTTCGTGCTAAATGAGACCAAATACAACCTTTACACAGATTTAAACACCATATGTCTTTTAGATGTTGGCCTGAGACACAAAGCCTTAATGTTGACAGTGATGTAACATCTGGCCTCACTCTCAGAAACACTGGCACTGGACTGTTTTCTTACATGGAATTATATTGTGGAGTCAGAGACCAGAGAGAAAACTGCATGTTGACTCCAGACCAGCTACAAAGCTAGCGCCGCTATCGTCTCTCTGTTTTTTTCTGTGCTGACGTTTTATTTGCTTGTTTAAAAAAACCGATTTTGATTTGTGGATGTCAGCCATGTGGAATCACTGATCTGACTAATTGTGCTCTGTATCTAATAACTCCTCATGACGTCTAACCAACAAATCCTCAACTAATGTTTTGCATATTGAACAGCATATTTATCTCATCGTCTCTCCTTCTCGGCAGTTATTATTGAGCTAGTTTAAATGGATGTTTTTGATTGTCTTGAAATCATGCTCCAGGTGTTTCTATTCTGTCTTACAAATCAGCGTAACTCAGTGTAATTAATTAACTGTGAAGCATAATATTTCAGTGAACGTGTTGTTCCGTGGCCCGACAGGGTGAGGTATTTTACCTACACACCGGTTAATCCAGCTATGTAAACGCAAGCAGTGGGTAGCAGGTACCCCAGACAGGAATGTTAATGAGCGCTGCTTATCCAGCTCTATGTATAATAGGCTTATAGCACTTCAGCTAGCGGCGTTCTCCATGGGCCAGACTCCCACTGGGCCCAGTCACCAACCACTCACACAACAAGGCTGCCTGTGTGGCTGTGTCATGTTATATTTTCTTTCTCCTGTAAAATATCACTTGTTATTTATAATCACCGTTAGCTAGGGACCCATGGAGTATCACATTATCCGAGGAGGCAGCATCCTCCACAGCATAGATGAGAAAGTTGTGCAGGTGCCGAGCAGATGGACTGTATTGGTCTGCCTCCCATTTATTATCACTGCTCACTAGACGAGCAAGCCGTTAAGCGCTTTAGATTGATTATGTTTGACAGTTGCACCCATGTAATCTAAACAGTCAGACTGCTCTGACAGTGTGTGTGTGTTTTTAAGTGTGAGCGGTATGTATCTGTGTGCCCACACTTTGAGCCCTGATTGTTTAATAATGCAAGACATACACTAGCAGTAAATTTTCGCTGCGCTGTGCGGCACCCTGTTGAGAGACCAGCAGCTATTTCTGCTGTCCTTGTGTGCACGCATTTGCTTTTACACACACTTATAATTTGTAACTTACTGCTTTTGTTCGTCCTTAAAAAGTGTTTACAGTTTACAGGCCCTTGACCATGCTTCTGACATACAGAGATGTTTATTCACAGCATGTTATGGCTTTCCGGCTGTGTTACAGTGACCTCTGTTGGTGAAGTGACAGCTGTCTTGTGTTTCAGGGAGCGATAGGGCCTGACGGTCCAACAGGGGAGATGGGGTTAGAGGGCAAGACGGTAAGAAATCAGACATGATTTTGTGCATTTATTGGAATTTCCTTGTTGGTTTTTGAAACTAGAAACATTCACAAAGTCAAGTTGTGCAGACACATTAGTAATGACCATAAAGTAGCATTTATTACTGTCAAAGTTATATCCTCCGGCATATATATAATAGATTCTTCTGAATATGCATCAAAAATGGCAAGCTACACATCCACTCAGGAGGAAATATACAGTGAGCTGTCTCAGCACCTTGGCTATCTCTCATCCATCCCTCTCTCCACAGGGTGCTGATGGTCCTCCAGGAAAAATAGGTTTCCCTGGACCACAGGTAAAACACTGGGCTACTTTTCTACTTTTCCACTTCTTCCTCTCATATGTTTTTTGGTGGTTATGTTCCTCTGGAGAGGCAAAGCATCAGAATGATTTAGAGGACCTACATGATACCAGCAGTGTGGAGGCCCACAGTCAGATACAATAAATTACCTTGGAGGAGAGAACTGTCCTTGGAAGGTTTGGATGGTGGGGGTTTGAGAATATTTACTCAGCCTGCAACTAAACCCCACTTCTGGAAATTATTTGGGCACATGCCGCTGAAAATACTAACAATCTTTCTGTCTAGAAAGGCATGTAAATCTAATGTAGTAAGGGTCAATACATTAACTTACGGCCAAATTAAAAGAGATAGAGAAAGATATGGAATGACAAAAAGCACTTGCCATTGTTTAGTAAAAATCAAGGCCAAGTTAAAGTTTAGTGGCTACACACCCACAACTCTCTTTCCCCTTTTTTGTTTGATGTTGTACAATGGTCAGATATTGCGGAGTGATTCACAAAGCCTCAGTAAATCTAGACCTATGTATGTACTTCCTTTTATCAATTACAGTATCTCTGATCTAAATTCTCCTGTCCTACAAATTCTTCTTTTTATTGTGTCCCTGCAGGGGAAGATCGGAGAGTCAGGGGAAACCGGGCCTAAAGGTTTTCCGGTGAGTTCACTTTGCTCGTACATACAAATAATATACATCTACTACTTAATAAAGAAGTTCTTTGAGTAAACAACCCATGCTCTTATTTTAGCTATATTCTGTTGCTGATGGGATCACCTTAAAAAACTTAAACCTTCATAAAAACTATACATGTACGTAGTGTGTAATGAAAGTGAGATGATGTGTGAGCATGTACATGTATTTCTGAACTCACTTACCTTTCTGTTGCCAGGGTTTCCAAGGGCCCTCAGGACCTCCAGGGGACAAGGGAATAGCAGGCGAGCCGGTACGACCTTCCAACTGCGTCTCCATCGTTTCATAAATGTCTCTCTTGTTTCCTCATCTTCTCTGCATCTTTACCCCTGACATATCTTGACTTCCTCACTTGCCTCAGTCTCTGTCCCTCTCTCTCCTTCTATTATCTTTGTTAAGGCCCAATCTTTTACAGTATTCTTTCTCAAGCTCATCAAACTTTTCCTCTCCCTTTTTCATAATCCTACTTAATAGTTTTTATTAAATTCTCTTTGGCAACAAACAGCGCCTTGATTCTCTCTGCTGCCCAGCCCTGTTAGCTCCAAAATATCATAGCCAGGAGAATGTTAACGAGACATATTTTAGAAGTTATTGAAGATATATTTGCTTGTATTAAATGTTTCCTCCAGAGCAGCCAGAGACTTGTCTCATGCTTCACACGTCTGCTCTGTAGTGGCAGGAGAGTGAACTACCAGCATGCTGGGTGACAGCTTGTTAATAGAAGTGCTAAATTGCCTAACTTACAGTGAAAATATATGTGCTTATTGCAATGATGGATACAACCTTTACTGCTAAATATGTGCTGTCCTCCCTGTGGTTTTATTTAATGCACACTAAAAGAGGCCGAACAGAAAAAGATGGATCGTCAATATTAAAGGCAGGCACCCGTTTGTTTTCATTGGTACAAATGGATCACAGGCTATTACTCTCCTGTTTCTAAATTATTAAAACATGGATCTCTGCTATTAATAATGCCGATTACTATCTCAACGGGACACTCACGCAGCTGAATGGAGTTCACTTCATACAGCCGACTGTTTATACCTACAATAGTAAAGACAACCTTTATGGGAGAGGCTTACTTTAAAATGTATTTGTTTTTGAGTGGTTCAGTTAGCATTTTAATAGGTAACATACAATTGCACAATCGTGTCAACTACAAGCTATAAGTGTTTCTTTCTATCTGTTTTGTGAGTTGTTAACATTTTTTTAACAGTAGTTTGGATTTAGACAAGCTATTGGGGTAACGGATAAATAAAGATCCACTCATAGGAGGAGGACTAAGTGATGTTTCCCAGCAACCACTTGTAAATATAAATTGTCTCATCTCTTGTGCCGCACAGCTGCTTTCACTGATGAGACAATACGCTTCTGAGCCCTGCTGTTAGCTTTCTTTGAAATATGAATTAAAGACCACACAGATGACTTCAGTTATATCATCATTGTTGTTTGGACTGGATGCAAGTCAAGCACGGAGCAAACATTATTCATATATACGCTGAGAGTAAGACGTATTCATGGAAATGTAGCGATGTTTAGAAGCATAATTAGTGACAGTTATTCTTTGCATTCAGAGCCAAACTGCGTACAGATGGTTTACTGATGTCTCTGCAGTTGGCTCTTCCACAATAAACACTAGCCAGGCAGTTTCTATTTTTCATACTTACTATACAAGATCTGATGTTAATTAGTGTGAAATATCTCCAGCTTTTGGTCTAATTATCATTAAAGTAAATGTGTTATCATCTCATAGGGATCCCCTGGGCCACCAGGAACCGTGGGACTGTTAGGAGAAGTTGGTCAAAAGGTGGGACATTTTGCAAACACACACTTACACACACACTCAGCCATATGTGTGCATGCATATTCCACATTGATAAGGTCACTGGCATTCATCTGCACACTCACACTCACACACACACACACACACACACACACACACACACACACACACACAC
>NW_022280046.1:73742-121873 GCF_004355925.1 Anarrhichthys ocellatus
ACACACACACACACACACACACACACACACACACACACACACACACAAAGGGTATTGTGAAGACTAAATGATTAAATATGTGACATCTGTTTTTCACCCTACCCCAGTGAATCAATAATGCTCTCTGATTGAAGTAATTTGTCCAATCAAACTAATTAACCCACATTACGAAGGTGTCCTCTTCCTCTTGTTCTCTCATGACAATACATAATGGAACTCGCTCCTGACATACTGTACATATCTAATGCCAAAGACTCATTTGCCTGTAATTTCTGTCCAATATAATTGAACATTTTCCTTTCCTCCATCCTCTACGTATTTATAAAGGGTCCTTCGGGCAAGGTGGGGGAACCAGGACTGCCAGGCGAGCCAGGGGAGAAGGTGAGACAATATATTCTTGCATGTTTACCTCAACTTTTGCATGCCTAAATTGATCAAAAGACTGTCTAAAACTACGTTAATTGATATTAAACAGTACCCAAGAAAGACAGAATGACTATTGTTTGTGCCATGTTGCTCATGTGTATGTATCTGTGTGTGTCAGGGAGCCATTGGACCTGTTGGGAACATCGGAGAGCAGGGACTAATAGGACAGCGGGTCTGTTCATCAGCAATAAACTCTATCAAATATCTGTAACAAGGTGGAGCTGTTCATTTCATTCAACTTGGTATTTGTGTGGGGGTTGTTTGTGTATAACAGGGAGAGTCCGGCCTAGAGGGAGAAGCTGGTCCATCTGGTCCCGATGGAAGCAAGGTGGCGTCTCTTCCTAATTAATTAAAGATATGAGACATCAACTCCAAAACGTAGCCATATGCTGCACTAGTGATCTTAATCAGCTTTTTTCCCACATGTTTTAGGTAAATAAACTTAAATAAAGTCATGTCTTTGTGTGCATATGCTCAGGGTGAAAAAGGCGACATGGGTCAGGAGGGCGACAACGGAGAAAAAGGTGAAATCGGGCTAAAGGGAAAAGAGGGCCCACCTGGAAGTCCTGGACTCAACGGCGTCAGAGTAAGTGGTCTGTCTTTCTGGTCAAATTCATACACACATATTTTTGGCAAACTGCCTTTCTTAGGTTGTTTCCTAATGTTGTTATCTCTTCAAAGGGTCCAGAAGGGAAACCTGGCATATTTGGGGAAAGAGGCAAACAAGGGTTGAAGGTATTAACATCAAATCATCTCCAGTGGCAGATTAATCCTTTAGAAAACCAAAGCATCTACGTGCGATGACATAAAGATGCTATGCGGTCAGCTGTTCTGTAACTTATCCTTTGTGTGTGTTTAGGGTGCCAAAGGTCATCAAGGTCACCTTGGGGAGACTGGGACGGTGGGGAAGACTGGACCACCAGGTTTCGTTGGGCAGAAGGGGTCCAGAGGAACCATTGGACACGTGGTAAAGTGGAACAGTAATGATTTCAACATTCACTTTTGAAGACACAAACTGTTTTAATAAGAAGTTTGAATGCCGTCTAAATCACGTGCAGTGAAGACACAACATTTGTTTTCATCAGGGAGCTCCTGGTCGAATGGGCCAACAGGGGGAACCTGGTATTGCAGGTTATGAGGTAAGATTGTTTTAGGATAAGTAAGTGTCTGCATGTGGATGGCCATAAAACATTATGTCCATTTGGTGAATCATTTCACATGACATCGTGCCTTGGGTCTGTCTTTGCAGGGCCATCGGGGATCACAGGGCCCCATGGGGCCTTCAGGACCAAAAGGTGAAAAGGTACACCTCGTTCACTTTATGTGTAACACTGATCTCCTCTTCTTCCTTCTTATCTGTTGCCAGTATATCCCAGCACCAGTTTGGATTGGCCACAAATCCCCTGAAAGTAGATCAATAACCCCCAATGTTTTTTTTAGGTATTAAGCATCTTAATTGCACTTCTCTCTGTAAGCAGCGTGTACTGATCAGCCTTGTTTGGATACCTTAGTGCCATCATCAAAGATAACACGAAGTTAATCATGGCTTTTATTTCACGCAAAGACTCAGAGGTGATTTCACAGATATGGGGATGTTGTTAGGTTTTTGCTCTAACTCTTCCAACCAGTCATGTGAGCGCATCTAAAAGAAGGCGTACACAAAAGTAAACATTTGAAAAGGTAGATACAGTGTACTGAAACATCTAAATGTTCATTGTTCTCATTTGTATCTGCAGGGCGAGCAGGGGGATGATGGGAAAGTAGAGGGTCCTCCTGGTCCTCCAGGTGACACAGTAAGTCACACCTGACTTACTTTTCTCCGTCCTTGTCTGCTGTAAGATTTGCATAAAACAATTGATTTGCTGTTAACTCATATATTCATTGTTTTATCAGGGTACTCCAGGTGACAGAGGAGAGAGAGGAGAATCAGGAGATCCGGGGTATGAAGTAAGTACCATCACTTCAAGCGATTTTAAAATAATTGATTTGGGTTTGTGTGGTTTATATTCTGTTACTCTTTCTCAGGGTCAAGTTGGTCTGGATGGCGGGAGAGGCCGGTCTGGCGCTCATGGACTACCTGTGAGTGTCAAGACTTTGGATACACAGTCACATACACAGTCTGGTCTACATAAACAAACAGCAGGCATGCTCGCACAGGTTGTCTTTATGTGCTTTCATTAACAAAACTGGCCATTTCAGGGACATGCTGGACCTCGCGGGCAACAAGGACCCAAAGGGGCCAAAGGAGATCAAGTAAGGATGTCAAAACAAAACCATTTTGTGTGCCTGTTTGAGGGGTTAGAATTATATCCACTCCTATTTATTGTCTGTATTGCATCATCTTCAGTCCATGAGAGCTTTAGATACTATGTTCAAACTTGTATATGGTGTAAGTTGAATGCTTATCAAAGATCCAGCAGACATGTCTAGTAAAGAGGCCATTTATCAGTCTAAAAGTACTGTGCTGTCATACACCTGCATAAATATTACTGTAGCTTATTGGCAGTGACAAACAATGACCATCAGATGAGAGGCATTAATAATCAATAATAATCTTATTTAACCGTTAAAACATTTTCTCTCTCTTCAGGGTCAAAAAGGCAAAAAGGGTCAGTCAGGACAAAAAGGAACCAGAGGACTGGAGGTAAGTTAACGAGTCTCCATACATCCACACGGCTTCGGTGACTTACAGTATTTCATTTCACTCTGCAGATGTTTTTGCATAACCTCAGCCTTTAACAAGTTTGTCTCCATGACTAGAATACTTGGAAACGAGGCGCATACAAAAGTTAGAAATGGAATAAACTAGACTTGAAAAAAACGATTGTGTCAATTGACTCAAGTAAAAGACGGATGGAGAAGAAGCCGGTAACATGTGCCGTCATGCTCGGCCCAGATTTCTGATAAGTCCTCTCTTCTCCTCAGGGTGCGGGAGGTCTTTCCGGTCCCAGAGGTGTGGTGGGTCGAGAGGGGCTGGAGGGTGTGCCCGGGATGGATGGAGTCGCAGGAAAAGATGGCAGTGAAGGCATGCCGGTGAGACAAACAAATACATCTAAAAGTTGAACAAAGGCCTTATCCTCTGTTGAGCTCTGGGGCAAGGAGCTGGCCGAATCGCCATCCTTAGGTCCTGCTAAAATAGAAATGTTAACGGATTGGTAATCTTTGTGATGAATCTTATTCATTCGGCCTCCATGATATTTATTTAGGGAGAACATGGTGATGATGGGGAGGCTGGTCTTCCTGGCAAAGCGGGCTCACGTGGGAAAACTGGCAGTCCAGGACTCCCGGGAGAGCAGGGGACCTTTGGACCAAAGGTAAGAGGGATGAGTATTATACTGTGTAGTGATTATACAATACTATATATTTATAGATATAATATGCTGCCATGCATGGGTATGAGACTGCTTCAATTATCAGATGATTCCAGTAATGATAATTTAACTCTCCATGAGCGATCTTCAGTCATTTCACCATTTATTGATCCATCCAGGGTCAGCAGGGTCTTCGAGGCCAGAGTGGACCTCCAGGAAAAAGAGGCTTCAGAGGTGGAATGGGACTACCAGGGCCACAGGGAGACCAAGGACCTAAAGGACAACTTGTGAGTAGCAAATGTAATAAAAGGCAGTGACTCATCAATACCCTGAATTACATGCTTTTATGACATTTCTGAGATTCTGTGTTACTGATTGTTGATTTTCATTCTTGTTCAGGGTGATACAGGGGAAGCAGGTTTTCCAGGAATCTTGGGAGTCTTTGGACCAAGCGTATGTTCGGCATCAAACAGCACGCATGTCTACAACAGCCTAAGAAGCTAACTTCTTCTTCTAATTCTGTTTTACTATTATACAACCATATACTGTATATATCCCATTTTAAACATGCATCAAAGAAAATAACATAGGCTCATCCATAGCTAGAGTCACTCTGTGTGAAAGCTTCAGCACAAATGTCCTCAAGTCTTTCAAAATGAGGGTCTGTTCTCTCCCATCACCGGATCCCATTTACAAACGGCACACTATAAAGCAAACAAATGTCCTCCTCACTTCCTGCCCATGACCTGCTTGTGTTGTTACCTTCTGTAACAATCCCACGATCTCCAGTTTTAAGTGCACGTGTGCTTGTAGTCTTGAAGCAAAGTTTCCATTATGTTCCACAAACTCATTCCAACTGTGTGCGGTTTAGGGGCTATAAAAAAATCGATTCTATTGAAATCACTTCACAGAGTCCAAAGCCAAAATCTTTGAAGACAGCTTGAAACATTGTCTTCTGTATGGAAACAGTTAGTGGGTGTAAGATGTTCCGTAATGAGACGTAGATGTAGTTTACGATGTAGGAGTTGTTGTGTAAGAAGACATTTTGCGAAAACTGACATCAAGTAGTGCCGTTTTAAACGGGTGAGTGTACGATGAGGGTGTTTAAAATATTTGTCACTGTGCTTTTCAGGGGCCTCCAGGAGACTTTGGGCCAAAGGGCATACAGGGACCAAAGGGGCCGCAGGGCACAATGGTAAGTAGACTTGTGATCTAGCTGACACTGAAATTTACTGAACCTTTTACTTCATTGTTTTTCATCTGTTCCTCTCCATCAGGGCAGAAGAGGAGTTGTTGGCCCTGTGGGAATTATTGGTCCCTATGGAAGCGCAGTATGTATTATACAGATTGAGAACAGCTTTAACATTTCTATCTGCTGTTATTCTTCAGCCAACTGACTGTGTACATCTCTTTACAGGGTCCTAGAGGAGAGAAGGGCAATCATGGAGAGACTGTAAGTCTCGATTTACAACCACATCTGGTCTTTTCAGTTTTTTACACTTTGTTTACATTGTCTGCTGTGTAAAAGGCAGATTCAATGACAATATTCATGCTGAAAATATGTCTTTTCTCTCTCTCTGCACAGGGATTTCAAGGCCCACAGGTATGTTTGCGCAGTGTGTCATTTTCTGTTGCTGCAGATCATTTGTATTTTCTACGGCCACTTAAAACCTTATTCTGCATGTGTGCTGTTCTTCTTTATTAGGGGTCTCCTGGACCTCGTGGACTCCCTGGACTTCCAGTAAGTTGTCCACTTTTAAGCAGCAGTTTAAGCAGCTGTCAAATATAATGTCATTTTCAAGTTGCAAAAAATAACTTTTTCTTTTTCTTACTTTAGGGTCGCCCGGGTATCCCGCTATCATTTGTAAGTCATGTTTTGTTTGCTGATTTAACTAAATCCAATATATACTGAAATGAGTTATCCAGAAGGATAAAATCATTTTAAGATATTTTAAGATTCTGTTATTTTCTGCAGGAGGAAGATGGTCTTTGGTTTATGGATTCACACACCCCACTCAGGACTGAGGTTAGTGGAGTATGACATCAGCATTTCTCTGTATTGTTACCCGTTATCTTTTTGCAAACTGCACAGACTCATCTCTTGGTCTGTCCTCCAGAATAAGCCAATGATGGACCTGCCGATGCTGGACCAGGGCGCAGAGATCTTTAAGACCCTCCACTACCTCAGTAACCTGATCCAGAGCCTGAAGAACCCACTGGGCACCCGGGACAACCCCGCCCGCATCTGCAGGGACCTGCACAGCTGTGAAGAGAAGTTAAACGACGGTAAGGGTGTTTGTATGTCGTGTTGTGTTGGAAGCAGACACAAGGAGCAATTTCATATTTAGATAGACTTATGACCCCATATGTATTTGCATTTTCAGGCACTTATTGGATGGACCCCAACCTGGGCTGCTCGTCAGATACAATAGAAGTCTCCTGCAACTTTACTGGAGGTGGACAGACTTGCCTAAAACCAATAACTGTATCCAAGGTATTTCAGACACAATAACAGCCCCAATGACATCGGCAAAGATTATACAATTAAAAGAAATATTACACGCATGAGTACATACCAGACTTGTTAATCAACACCTGTTCTGCCGTTTGAGCAGCCGACTATCAGCGTCGGTCGTGTCCAGATGAACTTCTTGCACCTGCTGAGCTCAGAGGCAGAGCAGCACATCCTCATCTACTGTCTGAACATCTCGGTTTGGAGGTCAGCTGAGGATCAGCCGGCCGCTCAGAGCTCTGTGAGATTCAAATCCTGGAGTGGGGAGGTGTTCGAGGCGGGAGGAGAGCTCGAGCCAGAAGTCATAGAAGACTCCTGCTGGGTAGGACGGACAAGATGCCTTCTGGCTCACTGCCCTTTAGTTTACATCCTTTTTGACATTCAGACTTTTCAAACTTGTTGCCCTGATTGAGACGTTTATATTTTGGACTATAAAATGTCTTCTCGGTTTCAGGTGAAAGATGGCCGCTGGCACCAAACACATTTTGTGTTCCACTTCCTGGATCCCTCTCTGCTCCCTGTGGTTGACATCTACAACCTCCCCAAGACTACACCTGGCTCACATTACCACCTAGAAGTAGGTCCTGTATGCTTCCTGTGAGGCCTGCCGTGGAAGTCTTCTGAGCGTGGAGGGATGGATCATCAGCCCTTGGTGACACCCTCATGCGGGCGTGGAGATCGGAGCAATCCATGGCAAAATAATCCAAGCGAGTACAAGCCTCCCTCCAAACAGATCCTGCTTCACTCTTCCAAACTCCCATTGGACTGCAGACACAGAGGGAGGAAGCACGGGGGTGCTGGAGGGCCAAAGAAGAGCTGAGGAGGAGCAGAGGAGTTCATGCACTAATAGCTTCTCCGTATGGCAAAGGCTTCTTCAAGCTCTTCAAGAAGGATCTCCATATGTACGCCCGCTTGGAGAAAAAACGGCTCTATGCCACACAATCTCTCGAAAACATTGCTAAGTGAAGGGAGACCAAGGCCAAGTTAATCAGTGGACATTATAGTAACTTATTTTTTTAACAGTATACAGTCTGTATACTGTGTGTACTTTTTTTTTTTTAAATACCAGGAATTCAGTTCTGTCAGGAGAGAAGAATTAAAGTAATTGGGATCCGTTAAATGTACATATATATATGTATGCTTATTATTAACTTTTATAAATGTATATCTTATGTAAAGAAATAATCTTCAAGTGCAATAGAAAATGAGAAGATAATTTGGTATTTTAAACTCGTATGGGAGGATTTTTCAGGGGTGCCATTTTATTTTCCTTTGGTGCTAATCTCCATTTTATCTTGCCCACGTGTGAATAAATCCAGAGGCAGGCTCATTTGCTTCAATTGAGCAGTTATCACATCTGTATTTACTAGTGCTCCAAATGGGGAGATCACGGCTTTTAGTCTCATCTCAAATGTGGGAAAACTAGTGTAAACTCCACACACTGATGCACACAAGCCGTCCACATGGAGCGTCAGTGCATTAAATACTTATTCCTATACTTATTACTCATACATTATTGAACAAGATGCCACTGATGATTAGGGAGAAAATCTGCAGTTGTAAAGGTTAAAAAAAAAGAATATGGAGCTCTAGTTTTCAGTAGTGTTTTATTAATTTCTCTACAACTCTGGAGGATCAGTTCCATGCTTCCTTAAGTACGATAGGAGGTGGGAGGGAAACAGTTATTATTTTCTCGGCACCACATGGTACCAGGAGTCTCTTCTTCTACCCCACTTACAGTAGACAGACTACAGGTACAGGCATTCCTTAGAGGACAACTGAGCCACAGGAGAGAGGAGAGTGGGTCCATGAATCAAAATGAATCTTCCATCCCATCCTCTCTCTCATGCGTGTTGCTAAGTAAATTATCTAAGGTGCTAACCATAGTGCTGTAATTACACCACTTTGCTGAAATATTCTGATGTTCATAGTCCATGCTTGCTTAGATTAATAAAAAAAAGTCAATATAATATATTGCCATAGCTTCCATAATGCACTATAATGCTAATACCCCATCCAAAATGACATAGTTTCCCTAATAGTCCGTTTTTGTTCAATGCTGCAATTTACAAAGATGCTTATTCTGACTAAAAACATTTTAGAGATAACTATAAAAACTAAAAACAGATTACTCCTTTTGTATCCAGTATAAATCACAGGGTCTGAAGTAGTTTTTAAGAATAACATTGTCATATACTCTGTACAAAGCCCCCCACAGCTGTATGTAATATTTTTTAGAAACACAACTAGTGGAGATAGTTTTGATTAAATAACAGTTTCTTTGTTGTAGCTGGTCACAAGTCTGTATAATTGTGCAAACCTTGCTGTAAACAGTCGATCCCCTCTTGCTAATTTAATGTTATTTAATGTTGTTAAAGTGGTTGCTGACTGAGCAAGTTCTGTTGGTTGAAGCAATACTACTCTTTCTGACAACTTTATATATCAGTTTGCCCAACTGGTCTTGGAGTTTATAGAGTTTTATGTGTAAATTTGGGGCTCCAGAGAACAAATTTATGTCAATGTTAATTATCTTTTATTTTTTTAATTTTTGTTCATTTGCTTTATGTTGTTTTTCCTCTATGATAATCAAACATGTACTGTACCAGGACTCTGTGCTATACTATAACTTGTGTTTTAAATAATTATGCAAATATGTGAACATTGTTTCTTCTTTTTGTAAATCTGTTGTAGACATTAAAACGAGTTAAGAATACCTCACATTTTTACACATGACTTGGAGCAAAGATTTTCTGTTGCCGTTATAATTAAAGCCTGTCTGGAAATATCAGCCAAATACAGTCAGTCAAACAAGACCATTTCTGGTGCCGGCATCCTTTATCTGTCTACTTCAATAAATACTTTCAATTTGTGTGTGGATTATTCATTTTCAACTATGGCTGAATGGCTTGAATATCCACAAACATAAAATGAAAAACACGGTGGGAAAAAATAGTTTTAAATAACTTGCACAAATATTTGAAGACAGATTAAAAGAAATGCAAGGATCTACCTCTTGATATTTACAAGTCTAATACATTAAAATAAGAGTACAGTCAACAATTGTATATGTTTAATATAATTTTGCAGTCCTGCTCACTCAAGGTGTGGGGTCTGAAAAGTGTGTTTCTATACATACAGCCAATACTTTTATATAGTGTACTAAATAAACAAGGCTTGTGATGATGGCCAATGATTTTGAAACTTATACATTATAACATAACATTATTGCTGGATTGTGTGACTGCAAACACGGTGTAACTTTCCCTACAAGCTGAGAGATAAACACCATGTCCAGTTGATTGAAGCAGTCACAACAGAAACATAGATCAAGATCCAACAGAAAGCTCATGTCCCAATATACTTAGTTAAAATGTCAAGGATTGCGTTGTTGGGGGTGAGGATGTGTTGAGCCTAGAGTAATCTGTTAGGAGGCCCTGGGGCAAAAATGTGCGGTCTGGCC
This sequence comes from Anarrhichthys ocellatus, assembly GCF_004355925.1. NCBI lineage: Eukaryota > Metazoa > Chordata > Actinopteri > Perciformes > Anarhichadidae > Anarrhichthys > Anarrhichthys ocellatus. The sequence continues at coordinate 83,452 of NW_022280046.1, forward strand.
CCGAATGACCCTACACCTACCTCTCTGTCTGCAAAGTTTCCTTTAAGTCCGGTGCAACCAGTACTCTTATGCTGGACTAAAACTTTATTAAGAATATGTACCATGTGATACAATAAACAAAAGTACAAATGGTCTTTTATAACTAGATTTTGACACAGGGCTCATCTCCATGAAATGGCCTTAAATTCCCAAATAATGCAGAATCCTACTTATATTGTACTTATACTTATCGTGCAAATCCACTAACAAATTTGCAATTAGTCAAATCACCAAAACCAACTGACACGCAGTAAACGGAGGCTTTTGGGGCCACTTGGAGTCTGGAGCCCCACATTGCTCAAGTGGTAATCCTACTTTAGTTGAGCCAGTTATTGGAGAAAAGGGAGTTTTGGGTGTTTCACACCATTGCCTTGGACACCAGTGTTGAGAGAGTGAGTGTTGTGTGCAAAGTACAACACAAAGGACTGAAACTTGTATAAATTAAGTACAACAGCTGCTTTGAGGCACATCTGTTTGGTGGATGAAAAACTAACACCGTGCATCTGCAGAAAAGCAAATATACCATGATGGTCAATAAGATAAAATCACATTCTTACAATAAAAGAATGACAATTTTACACCATAATTGCTAACCGTGAAACTGTGCCCCAGCCCGGTTGAAATTAAGAGTTACACCACTTGATGTCGCTGTTGTTCTCTGGATAAATTTAATTTGGAGCTGAACCAGCTGTTTACGCCAGTTTACACCAAAGAAGTTATAGATCTCTCAGGCCTTTCCTAAACTCAGCTAAATAGATGGAATATTTAAATGTAGTCATTACTGTAGACTTTTTTCCTACTAAATGTTATAATTAGCCCACAGCAGCAAGTGTTAATTATTCCGTCCCACCATGCAAAACACCCACTATTACACTTGCCACACACATACAAATTATGTTTAAACATACTCTTTGATGAATATGTCAGACATACACACACACACACACATGCACCGAAAGGACGCTCTGTTAAATAGTTAGCTTTTATTGCTTCAGTTTCAGTCACAACATGATCCAAAGCCCTCATAAAAGTCTTGTGTACTTATTTTAAGGACGCATGGCGCACACTTGACAAAAATCTATGTTCCCCTCGAGTAACCAATGTTATTACCGGTATGCTGCTTATTTATATCGCACATTAGCAACAAGCAACAATACTGCAAACTCTATACAGTCTATGCTCTATACCTGTTTTGGTATTATTTTGTATTACATGACCCCTGTCGGACCGTGATGTTGCTTATATGCCAAGAATGAATGGAGTGACCTTTTTCTTAAAAGTGTGTTGAGAGAGATGTTAACATGACTACATGACTGGATACCGAAGGAGCAAATTCTGTATTTTTGAGCCTCTACGTCCCTCCCTTAAGTGTTCATCTTGGCCAATCGCTTTGTCCCAGTATCCACCCTGTTTTATGCTGCCTTTTCACTGCTCGTAAATTCTTTATTTGTATGTCGTAAACAATAAACTTGCATTAAAGCATCGTGTATAAACAGTGTATGGACTAGTTCTTAAATTAACATGGCACATAATCTGTGTTTTTGTACTTAACATCGTGATATTCATCTTTTTAAGGCGTCTTCTGTGGGGTTTCGGTGGTACTTTCAAATATTACCCACGCAGCCTGAAGGCATCACCAGTTTCCAGCGTCCACATTGGTGACGTTTACCTTATCGTGATGGCGGTAGCCTGGATTATTTTGAATTCCGTCCCGCTTTTTGAACTTTACGTTAAATCTAGTCTGTAAAATGTCTTGTTATTCTGGAAAGAACACGAGATAAGTGTGCCTCAGTCATGGATTCCGTCCTGGGAGCCGATTTGACGCTCCCCGTTGACATCAACGGAAGGTAAACTCGGCTACTTATAGCTAGCGAGCTAACGCTAGCATGGAAGAATACGTTATAGCTAGCCACGGTAACGTCTATGTTCTGGTTAGTTACCGCTACACGGGCCCTGGCTATTAACTGGAACAACACATGAACACTCAAGTTATCACACATTTAATACAACGTTAACGGTATTCTAAATTACGTTAGGTGTACTAACGTAATTAACGTTAGATACACAACGTTAATACGCTTTGTGTGTATAGTTTTTTAACGTTATCGTTAGGTTTCACAATAAAATGCTTTTGTTTATTTTTTGGTGGTAACGTTAAGCTAGTTTATGTGACATTTGGATAAAATATCTCAAATAATGTTGACATAGTGTTGGCTATCTACAAAACTTAAGTTACGCTAGGTAGCTAGCTAGTAGTGCATGTAGTTAGTTACTTTAGCTAGCGTAACGTTACATAAACTGGTCTTCTAGTTTAGGTTTATTTATATATATATATATATTTTTTTTTTTTAATTATCTGCAGCAACTGAATGACTAACCTGACATAACTTTAATTAACGCTGATTAAAGGAGAACAGTATTCTCACTAATGCAAATCATTTGTTTGGTTTTACCGTTAACTGAAGTAACTTAATAATTTTTAGAATATATAATAGAATTTATACCTAAAAAAAGGAGAAGAATCACAATTTTCTGCTGCCACTTTTACTCAACCCAGAAACGGAGACCAAAAGAAAAGTGCAGTAGAAACACTACCGTGTCGACTACCGGTAGTTATTTTTGTTATAAATCACGTTCAGCTCATTTAATGTTGCTGTGATAGTGATTGGTAGGTCGGCTTGTTGACCTGTCATTGTGAAAGAAAGCGGAAACTATCGGAGCCAGTTTCTCAGTGGAGACAGAAGCAGCGACATCTCCCTGCACTCTTTGCACAAAATGTGGAGTAACATGTCATACTTGTTTTGCTTTTTTCCCGCGTGCTATACACGACATGGGAGAAGAGTGTGATCGTGGTAGGTAAACTGTGCATTATTAGCTCTGCTCTTAAGTGCACTTGCTGGGTAGAGTTTAGCTAACGGGGGTCTATAGCTCTTTCTGCTCCACTGAAAAGCTAGTTATAGCTTTTATGTGTATACGTGTGTAGTGCCCTTGGTTCGTCTCCTTTTTAAATGACCTAGCCCAGCTGTGTCCTGTGTTAAAGCGGTGATCCAGGTGGTAAGCGTGCCTCAGTAATCCAAGATGTTAGCTGATATGTGTGGTGTGAATTACTTATTCGGTAATTCTGAAACCTGATTCATTTGACCCTTGACGTATAAAAAAAAAAGCATGTCTTTGTACTGTTAGTTGCTTAATTTATTGCTGTTTTTTATTAACTGTAATATTGTTGTGAGCCATGTTTGTCATACGCAATTGAACAAAGTGAGAAGAAAGAGGAAGTCACTGTTTACAGGCTCTTTAGATTGTTTCCACTGGCTGCTGGAGGGGTTACTCCAAATGTTGCGTTAATAACACTGACAGACGTGGTTTTATGTCATCTATTCTGTATGAGAGAGTTTCATTTGTGACTGTTTCTATTTAAGTTGTTTCTCATGTTTATGTTTTATGCTTTACTCTTATCATAGCTCTGGTTGTAGAGTGCTTCCTCTCCGTTTACACAGGAAGGGGTTACTTAGCATGTGAAACGTCAGTGATGCAACAATTTGTCAACACATTTCTACTGACTTTCAGTGTGTTATGGAGGATTATTGTGCTCCTGCTGCGCATGTTTTCCATTGTTTTATTGTTTAATGTATCACAGGGAATGCTCGACCACTTTGACATAAAATACATAATAGTTTTGTTGTTGTTCAGTGTCAAAAATTGTAATTTCATCCACTGTGATTCAATGTTGTAAATCCAAAGGGGCTGTGTGATTTAAATTGGCACATTCTTCTTGTCTCCACTGTAATGTACTGAATTATGGTGCTTTATGTCAGTCAACTCTGTAGTGTTTACTTGGTGTCAAAGCAAAACAAAGATGGGGAAGAGCACTGTCATTATGGTTTATTGTTGCAGCCTGACACTGTGGAAGTGTTATTAGAAGAAGAATATTCATAGTTCCCTGAGTCACAGAAAGCGTATTGAAAAATAATTGAATTGGAAGACATGTATTAGAAGTCATATTAATCCGACTCATCAAGTTTTCTATAGAAATACAAAACACCAATAGAAATATCGTTTTAATAAAAGTCTCAAGTGATGATTACAGCAAGACAATAACAACATACAGGGTCTGAAGTACAAAACTGTCGTTTGTACGCACATCTTCAATATTATTATTTATCATTTTATAGTAATTTTATTACAATAATTATTATGATGCTTCAAAAGCCAATCTGCTAAATTCTACATACAAATAACACAAAACATATGTGTAGACATGAAATATAAACAAATCATGCTGGAAAGAAACCCGTTGATCTTTGCTGAGGAAAAATATAACAGTGGACGCAGCAGCGCTGCTGTGCTTCCACTGCCAGGGGAGGTTTGGGAAGTAGCCTAGTTATGTAATGCTAGAATTATATATTATTAGACACAAGGGTCGAGGTTGAGCGACATTCGCTTGGACCCAAATAGTTCATGTATTTGTCATTGACTGTGAGGAGAAATTTGTACTGAAGCTTAAATAAAACAGCATTATTACACGCGCAATTGATAGATTTGCGTTTTGGGCAGGACAATTCTAGTTCCTTTTGTGTCATTGTGATCCAGATGTGTGTTGCTGATGTTTGGTGCATTGTGCGGTGTGAGTGACGCCACTGTCATCACTCTGTGATGCTTAGCTGATCAGAGCCACAGTAGTCTACTTGTCTACCAAAGAAAGCCTTCTCGGTCCACTGGTTTTTGTGTCGTCCTGTCTGTCTGAACATGAGAGCTAGGCTGCCACTGGCACATGGTCTTACACGCCCGCGCACACACACAAACACACACACACTGAAGGGACGCTCTTCCAGAGTGGATGTAAATGAAGAGTCATTCTTGAGCTATTTATGGATTGTTCTTGGGGCTCAGTTGAGCTGGCCAGCGTGAGTAATGCATAAACACGGCGCATTTATGTTTGAAAACCATCCTATTCAGAGTATGTGTTTGCACTGTGCGCCGATAGAGAGCTTGCTTTGGTCGCTGTGATTCTGATTCCTTTTCCCAAATATTTGTGGTGACTAGGCTGCATCGCTAACAAAATTATTTTGTCCACAGCTGCAGACTGCCAGACTCCATAGATGCTGGGGAATATTCCCCAGACAGCATGACAGGTACAGTAAGGCTTCCTTTTGTTCTCTCTCTTTGTTTTTTTCATTGCTCAAGTTGTGTCTCCCTTGTGTATTAATTAATACTGCTGTTGAATCGTTGCTGTGACCTCCCACGGTTGTGTCCCCAAAGCTGTGATGAGGGATTAGCTGTATGATGTTAATTAGCTAATCCTGTTTCTAATTCATTGTCCTGCTCTTGTAGTGTGACAACAATATACTCAACAATACATACAAGCCAGTAAACAAATGATTTCTACATATAGGTCAGCAGCTGTGGCTTTCGTGTTGCGTCTCTGAAATGTGTTTCTAACTCAATAGCTAACTGAGTTGTACTGACACTACCTAGAGTCTGGGGTCGAGATATGAAAATTAAACTTTATTTCAAAAAACATTTAATATAAATAACCCAGAAGCTGTCTCACCTCCGACGCCTTTCTGCTTTCTCTTTATCTCTCTAAAATAAACACATTCCTGAAAACAGGGAGATTGAGTTATTCTTGTAAGCAGTGAAGAATCTCTGCACTGTAGAGAACACAATGTTGTGTGTGTGTGTTGTCGATTAAGTGAACGTGTATCAATTTGTCGTTTCACAGCTCTATCCTTCCCTGACAAGATGTCCCCGATCAAAGCTCTCACCATGAAGGACTATGAGAATGTGAGTTATTTACATCAAGTGGCATGATGTTTAATTGGTTTATTACTGCTATTAATTCTAATAACTACATTAAAACAAAGCATGTCAGTCTAAGGTTATGCACTCAGCTTTACACCACCACAACAAACGGGGTATTGTGATTTATTGAACCTGATCCTCAGTCTTGACTAAAACTAAGCCCCACTGACCATTTATGGAGATTCGGTGATGAAGTGTGTGTGAGTAGGATTGAGGTGAAGCCTATATTTCAGCATTTGAGTGGAATGCATGCTCAGATTTCTTTGGCTTGTGCTGCTTGGCTCGCTTCATGATCAGAGTTTTGCAGACGAGTTCAGACTTCTACCGCCTCCCTTTGACTGTCTACCCAACCCCCATTCCCAGATGTATGCTGTTCTGAGCCTGCAGCACAATGATGCACAGTCAACTTCACACACACACACACACACACACACACACACACACACGTATGAAGGCCTCCCTTCATTTTAACAATAACCATACACAGGATCCCTTTCTGCTATGTAAACATGTCCCAGGAAATAATCTTTCCTACTTTATTTTCTCGTCATTGAATAAAGTAAATGCGTGAATTTAATTTTGAGTCAGAGACTAAACTATTTTGATGAAACTTTTTCAATAAAATGTTATTTTTTTTAAATTAATTATCTGCAGCAAATCACAGCTCTGAAGAAAGAGAACTTTAACCTGAAGCTGCGCATCTACTTCATGGAGGAGCGCATGCAGCAGAAATGTGACGACTCCACTGAGGACATTTTCAAAACGGTGTTGTATTTACTTTCTTATGCAAAGATGTGTATTTAACTCTTTAGTCTTTGTCGTGCATTTAAGTGTCTTAATGTTTAGTGTGACTCAGTGTTTCCTACTAACTGAGATCACAACTTCAGCCACAACAACAGCTGGATTTGGTTCAACCAAAATCCCACATTTATGATCTTAGAACAGCTGTCTGGCCTTTTCATTGTTTTGTGTCATTTTTATGAGGGAGATGTAAGCACAATGGAATCTTCTGCTGGTGTTTCTTATCTTCTTCTTCTGTTTCTTTTTGTTTGAGGGGTGATGTGTCATGTAAGAATGTTATCCTTTTGGACACACTCCAGGTCAAGATAAACCTTGAGATTATTAATTTGGTGATATTAACAATGCAACCGTCATTATGATTTCTAGGAGTCTCTTGAATATTTGGCCACTGTTTGTGCTAGTGTTTTCCCGATGGGCCAGTATATCAATATTATATTGATATCTTGATATGAGACTAGATATCGTCTTAGATTTTGGATATTGTAAGATGGCATAAGTGTTGTCTTGTCCTGGTTTGATCTGTTAGTCATCATATCCACATTACTGATAATTATCTGTTAAAAAATTTCATTGTGTAAATATTTTGTGAAAGCACCAATATTCAACCCACAATATCACCAAAATATTGATATTAAGGTATTTAGTCAAACATTTTGTGATATTTGATTTTCTCCAGATGTGCTATTTGTCCTATAACGGGCTGAATGTTGTCTGTTTATAGAACATTGAGCTGAAGGTGGAGCTGGAGTCTATGAAGCGAGACCTGGCAGAGAAACAGGAGCTACTTGTGTCGGCATCGTGAGTATCGTTCCCTTTATAGTCCCACTGTTGTGAAGTTCAGTATCAGCTAAATTCATATGTTTGGTGTCATTGTAAGAATTCAGACAAAAACAAGATCTCAGTTGGCAGGAAGATGTCTTGGAAGCCCAGTGGTGAAAATGTATATATGCTTTAACCTAATCATCTTCTTCAGCAAAGCGTTGGAGAGTCTGGCTGGTCGAGAAGCAGGAGAACCTCAGCGCGTGAGAGAGCAAGCTCACAGAGAGATGGATGCACTTCGAGATGCCTTCAACAAGAGAATAGCTGACGTAGAACAGGTGAGTCTAACCTATTCCCCTATTTACTACTTCCCTTTACTCCCTGAGATCAGTCCTTTTCTATTTTATCCCCCTAGGTAGTTTGGGTTTATTGTCTCACTTTGGTTTTTCTGCTTCAATTTCAGTCTCTGCGAACAGCAGAGGAAGAGGTTGACAAGATGGCAGCCATCGCTGAGCAGGAGAAGCTTAAGAATATTAACATGGAAAAGAAGCTCCAAGCCCTGGGTCCTCCGAGCACCTTTAACCCCGTCCCTGTCCCCAGCCCAGTCCGAGACCTGCAGCAGGCCCTGCAGGAGAAGGACAAGTAGGGACACATTAGATAAGCAGATACATGAATATGTTTTCTTTCTGTATTAGCGTCTAAATGTCTCCAATGTTGTTGTTGTTTTTTTGCCTCACCAGTATCATTGAGCAGCTCAAGATCACATTAAAGAACCAAGAAGCTTTGATCCATCAGAGGAAAAATGCAGATCAAGAGACAGATGCAGCATCAGCGGACTGTGTTAAACAACTATCTGATCTCATTGCCAAGAAAGATCAGGAACTTGAGGTAAAACTTTCATATGTTGCTAAAAATATGTAATTGTGGAGCTACAAAGGAGTTATAAAATGTTTTTAGTCATTTGTTGTCATTTTTTGAGAGTACATACCGTATGTATTGACACTATTGCGCATTACTAAATAACTGAAACTTACTTTCAGCACTACTTGCAATATTAAAAGGTGTTTGAATGACCCTTTACTGTCTGTTTCCCAGGCACTGAGGGACGAGCTCCATAGAGAGAAGGACAAAACACCGGACGATCAGGTTGGTGTTTTGGATTCTTTCCACCTATCCATGTTTTTGAGATTGTTTGTTGTTGATTCTGTCTTGCCCACCGTTTCCAGTCATAGCTTTGCGTCAAACCAAAGCTAACTTATTTAAATGTGACAAGCCATTCAAACTCAAGCACTTCTCAGACCAACAGATTACAACAGGCTATGTTCTCTATGTTAAGGCGCTGTCAACTTCAGAGGATTGTCTGTGTTCTTCTGTTGAACTACAGGAAATGTACTTTGGCGTGTTTTATGCCTTGCTTTTTTTTTCCCTCTGTGTGCCTCCTGGTGTGGTTTTATTTGTGTACCCTGCTTCAGTAAAGAGGAGTATTCTGGTTTGTTGTTGTAGTCTTGAGGCTTTAATGAGTTGTCTAATGTTGGTTTCACAGGAAGCATCACTATAACGTATTGGTGAAGGAAGGAGTTTGTGTAGTAGTTACTACTGGTGCTCTTTGGTCATCACTTCTTTTGCCAAACATTACATTGATGTTTGTAACCGATGGCATAATCTCTTAATTTCCCATGATGCTTTAAATGACAGTAAATCTTTATTAGAGGATTTTCACGTGAATAATTCTCTTATCTATATCCTCTATAAAAAGCTAAATGTTTTTATATTCTGTGGGTTTGGTGACTAAATATCATGATGCATATCCTGAACATCAAATGTGAACCCTGTTGATTGGGCTGACAGAAAACCGTTAGTTGGACAGGCTCCATGGCTCCTCGTCTGGACTCAGGCAACGGTGTTAAGACTGGATTACCATGCTGTCTGGGGAGTTTGTCTGAGAGTTATTTATGTCCTTCTTTATTTAAGAGGGAAAATGGCGCAACATGTCAGTGTTTTTCAGATCTTGGTAAAACTAATGTGCTGCGTCATGTATAGCAGAAAGATTGGGGACAATGTGTCTACCAGGGATGTTTTTGTGGCATGACACGTCTTTGAGTGGCCTCTCCAGGATAGAGGTGTAATGGAATGTGATTGCCAGAAAACACCTCCTCTAATCTTAAAGTGGATTTTTAGCTGTAGCGTCAAGCAGTGAGCAAGAGTCTATAGGAGTAATTGGCTGCTTCCATATTCACAAGTCCCCTGGAGAAGCACCTGTATGGGGCCGATCTTCAGACCTGATCGGGTATCTAAGAGGAGGTTTTCTAGAGATGGTCTGAAACCGGCCGTGACACAGATCAGTGCAGCAGTCCTGGAGGATTTGATCTGATTGAATGTGTGGGGGAGAGTGGAATAGAGGCGGGAGCAGGGATTATCGAAGGGCTTAGGGCTTACACTGCTCTGCACTCAGTCATTCTACTCTGTGCTTCTCTTGCTGATGGAGTGAGAGAAAATGATAGATGGCTATTCCATGGTTGGCAGGCTGAAGACGGTTAAGTCACTGGACAGTTTGTGCGCCGGTGAGAGGCCTTCTGGACTCGTTCTACGTCATTGAATCTGGAATCTAAAAGATCTGAGGGGCCATGCGGGACCCGTGTCGTATATGTGGTGTTTGTCTGGTGGGAAGCCAGTGCCGCTGGATCTTCAGCTCAACAGCACAAAGGAAGCTACAAGTCATCTTGTCCCATGTGCTCGGCTGGGAGGTGACCCGCGATGGTCAAGGAGAGTTCATCTGTGGGAAGTGTGTGTTCCAGCTGGAGAAGGTGGTGCACTGTGACGTTAACATCGGCCAGCTGCAGGATAGACACAACAGTCAGATGCAGAAGATGCAGGCGGAGAAGGACCACCTGATCCAGTGCATCATCCACATCTACAACAAAAACAACCCACGCCTGTACAAGAGCTGCGTGGAGAGCACCAGTTGCAAGACTCCGCTCAGGTCCTCTAAGGTGGGCAGTCCTGATGATGAGGCTGTGTGTCAGCTAGCCTCTGAAAGACAGCCGTTCAGGGAGAGTGGAAGTGGTCTCGTGGAGAATCGCATGAGAAGGTGTGTGAGTCTGGATCGAATTGTTAGTAAAGGGGCATTTCCAGGGCGGCCAAGCCTCCGGGGCAGCAGGCTGGGATCAGCGGCAGGGCTCGATGGCTCTATGAAGAGCTTCGGTCTCCGAGGAACACGCCACAGTTCGCAGAGCATGTACCTTGACCTGGTCCAACGTAAGGGCACTCTGCCTAGACCTGGAATCAAAGGTCGCTCCACATCCCTGCAGTCCCTCAATAGAGACTTGTCCTCCGACACCCTTCTAGGCCCTCCACCCAAACTAAAACTCAGAGAGCCCAAGGTGTTTGTTGCAAGACATGGTGCCATTAATGACCTAGAAGGAAAGGCTCAGGCCAGAGCGCTGCTCCGAAGTTCCTCAAGTAAGCCCTCTGTGATCTCTGACCTGATCCAGCTCCTGCGCTGCATCTCCAAGCAACAAGTCTCTGCCCCCGCAGGGAGCCACATCCCTGTCCTGAAGAGGTTAAGCACCGGCCCTCTCAACCCCCGAGCCAAGCACAGATACAGAGAGGCAAAATGGAAGTCTCTGCATGATCTTACAGAGGAATTTGATGATGAATACAACCATGTCAGAGTGGTGAAGGTAGTTCATTTCAGTAATCCTAGCTGGGCAGAATGTTATTGTACTGGCAATGATCTGGGACAGACAGCGGCTTTGCTGCTTAATATTGCTTTTGTTGATACGTTTTCTCTTTCGTTTTCTGGATTTGCAGAGTGAGGTCAGGCGAGTGGAGACCTGCAATAAGCAGCTGACTGAAGAGCTCACCCAGATCAAAAGCACCAATGAAAACCTAACTAAAACACTGGAGGAAACCCAGAATCAAAACAAGGTGCGTGGAGAGGACTTTTAGCTCTTTAGACTATTTTTTTAATTAGATTGAGAGGTTCCTTTGTGTAACATCACTTCTTTGTGTAAACAGACCCTGTCAGGGAAGTTGGAGGAAAAGGAGAATGAACTCAACTCTGAGAAGAAAAATGCTCTAAAGCGAGACAAAACTATCCAAGGGCTTACTCAGGTCTTCAAAGAAAAGGAAAAGCAGGTAAGGGTTATACTGTTACTAACACAATTCATATTATCATGGGTGTCATAAAAAGACACTTATCAAGACTTAAACTGTCTGTGCTCTCACTATTCTGTACTATACAATGCTGTAGCACCTGTCTGTCTTTTTCCTGGTTGCACAGATTGCAGAGCTGTGTCGTGAGATTGAGGACAGGGATGACGCTTTGGCCAAGGCTAGAGAGGCAGCACATAAGGCCCAACTGCAGAAATACCAGGCAAGTCCTGCACTTTCTATAGCGAGCCAACCCCTTAACTTTATATGATAATGTTAATGGCTCCTTGTTCTGTGTGTGCATGTTATACTAAAGAAGTAGTCTTAGTAAAAGTAATTAAAAATGTTAAGCAGGAAAGCAAAGTATTTTTAATCCCCATCTCATTGACAAATACACATTGCTGCCTCTGTAAAGATAGACATTTTATGCATATATCCCTCAGGGAGTAGAGGAGCACCAAAATCTATTAATGGCAAAGCAAACAGAGTTTGCCCAACTCCAGGGGGAACATCATGCCAAGGGGCTTGAAGCCCAAAAGCTACAGCGGGGCCTGGACAGGAAGGAGCAAGAGCTGGCTGACTTGCAGCAGGCGAAGGACCAGCTAGAGGTCGAACTAGAGGACCTGCAACAGCAGAAGAAGAAAGGAGACAAGGCCCTGAATGTAAGACAGTGATTGTCTTGTAAATGTTTTCAAACAACACTTGTGTTATTGTCTCTAGAACAAAGCCATCGGGCATTTTAAATCCTCTTTTCTGTTTTCTGTCACCCAGGATCTTAACAATCAGCTCAAAAAGCTGAGCGGTGAGATCGGAGACAGGGAGAGTGCTCTAGAGCAGCAGTACCAGGAGCTGCTGGATCAGACCAAACGGAAACTGCAGACCCACGAGGTCACCATCCAGCGGCTCACATCCACTCTGGCTGATAAAGAGCAGCAGCTACAGGTGACACAAAGACATTGAACGTATACACACGGATTCATTCAGATATAGTGGAGTAATGTCTACCTGTGCTTTGTTTACATGCATGGGTCGACCACGCATGCGTTTCAGTGAATGTGAGCGTGCCCCACTGGCTAACTCAAGGCCGCTGCTCTGCATATATGCATAGATATATATTTTTTTCCATTGAATACATGCAGTTAGTTGCTTTGACATTGTTGTTTTGTCTGTGTTCATCAGGAGTACATAAACATGGTCAGAGACTTTGAGCAAAGCAAAAGTCCAGGAGGAAACGACAATGTGCTTTCCACGCTGCGGCACAGGCTGAAAGAAAAGGAGAACGCTCTGGAGGTGGGCATTCCTTCTGTGTTATCTTCTCAGCCACAGCGACTATAACTTGGTTCCGACATTATTCTGTTTGCTCTCTCACAGCAAGCGCTGGATGAGAAGTTTGCTGCCATTGAGGAGAAAGACAATGAGATTCACCAGCTGCAGCTGTCTCTTAGAGAGAAGGAGAGAGACCTGGAAAGGCTCAATAACTTGCTCTCTCACAACGAGGAAACCGTCAATGTAAGAAGGCATGATCGTATTTGATTAGGAAAAATATAGGCCAGAAATTTGCTTTTTCCAGTAATCGGTAATGAAATTGTTCTGGAAGGTTGGACTTGAATCCGAGGTGTCTCTCTGCTCATTCCTCTCCTTCCAGAGCTTTGACAGTCTGATCAAGGAGAAGGATGTGGAGCTGCAGCATCTTGCAAACACACTGAAGAACCTACAGAGAGCTAAGCAAGACGTAGAAGATAACTTGAACAGATCACTGAGGGAGAAGGACTCCATCATTAGCCAGCTACAGCTCTCCCTGGAGGGCAAGACGAAGGATATGGAGGTTGGCCATGTCCATTGTGTTTTTCACCATTCTGACCCATGCATTTTACATATACAAACACCTTTCCTTAGATACTTCTGATGTAGTTTTGTTTCTAAATCTGTCAACCTTTTGTTTGTAGGAAATGTCCGAATCAATGCTGAGCCAGTCGCAGACTCGCACCCGTGACCTGGCTGAACAGATGGGCCAGAGGTTAAAGGTCACCGAGGCTATGCTGGCTGAGACTGTGAAGGCCAGAGAACGGCTGGTTGCTGACAATGAGAGCGCTGTGGAAGGACTGCTGGCTACAATCAGCAGCAAGGACCAGCTGATCAAGGTCAACATTTAATTATGAAAACATGTTCACGTTTCAGGGATTACCACGGGGAAATTAAACTGAAATGAATTACAACATGCATGCAGGGTCGGCATTATTAGAAGCAACTAAAGTTTGATTTGTGCAATAAATTCAGATGACGTAAAAATACATGTTAGAAACCACTCGTATGAGCATATGTGGTCAAACATAACTCGTTAACTTCATCGGTTCCTTCTTTCATCTCTCCAGGAGTCTGCCGAGCACTACAACCGCATGCTGTCTGAGCGCACTCAAGAGATTCAGCAACTGAAGAAGCAGCTGTCTGACAGGCAGCAGCAGCTTGCCGCTGCTGAGAAGCAAAACTCCACGACAGCCCAGGAGGGTTATTTAGAGACGGCAGAGCTCCGAGCCCTGCTTGCCGAGAAAGAAAGCATCATCAATGTAAGTTCCTCTGGGATACAACGCAGTCACTCAGCTGTAAAATGTGCTTGACAGAGGCCTAACAAGGAGAGGAAACTCCCAAGGAGAATAACCCATTTCCTCCTGTCTGTCTTCAGATAACTTGGTGGCCTTTTTTTTGTCAACGTTTAAGGTAACAGTTGGACATGTTCGAGCATGCTAACTTGTTGTCTTTGTAAATGTGCAGAAGCTTCTGCAGCATGGTCAGGAGAGGGACCAGTTTCTGGCAGAGATGAGGCAGAAAGAGGAGCCCGATCACGTCTTGGAGCTCAGACAAACTATCCAAATCATGCAGGAGAAAATAGACGAGAAGGAAGGTGAGGCCTTTACAGTTTTACACCCTCTCACTGGACATTACATGTCGATCCCACAATTGATTCTATTTTGTCTGCACTGAAGCTGAGCTGTCCCGGAAGAGCAGTGAGGATAAAGTGGAGAATATTCTGCCCTCCAAGAAGACAGTTGTCGTCTTGAAAAAGGAGCTAGCACAGAAAACCGAGGCCCTGAATAAAGCACTGAAGAGAGAGAATGAACTGAAGGTCAGTTGGTTATAAACATTCTACTTTGTCCATAACCAGGACGCTTGCAAAAAAGTGTCTTTTTGTGCAATCCTTCACCTTACTTTCTCTGTATCCAGATTTCTTTGGGAGAGCTACAGTCATTGCTATCGGAACTGGAGGGTCGCAATGAAGGTCAGGCTGCTAATATTGAGTCTCTGACTGCCACTCTGAAGACCAAAGATGAGATCATCGATGTAAGGGCTCCCCGATTCACTCAATGCAACACACAGCAGCTTTTCTTCTGAATACAATGAACACAGCAGCCTCTCGTCTAGCGATTCTCATGTTATGTTTATGTGAGCAGGTTCTGCACCAGCGCCTCGGTCAGAGAGGGGACAGTCGGGCCGATCATACCCAGGACCAGGTCGTTGGCTCTGGCATGGAGAGATCACTCCCAGGCCTCCCTCAGAGAGAGACAACCATAATCGGCGGAGATAGCCAGCAAGAAGTAAACTAAATGCATTACCAATACAAGAAAACATGTTTTACACACAATGCTCTGACATTAAGACCATTGCCCTTTCATTGTCTGTCTCCCTCAAGGCGTTGCCCAACCTTGTAGCCTTGCAACAGGAACACGATGCTCTGAACAAAGCACTGAGAGCCGAACAGCAGCTCTACTCCAGCCTGGTCCGGACTGTAAGGGAGCAGGACAGGTAGGGCTAATGGTCGCTGTAGCAAAGAAACCGTTGCAATTAGTGAAAATGAGAAGATTATTCTGAGTAGCTTATTCTGTTTGCAGCGCCCAGCGTCTCCATGCTCTGCAGCTGGAGCTGACAGCAGTGCAGCTCCTCAGGCAGCAGCTGGAGGACGGCATCAAAACTAATGAGGCGCTAAGGGACGACTTGGAGAGAGAGATGCACAGAGCCAAACTCAGAGAAGGTGCGGTGCAAACACATTGGGTGACAAATGACGAGGGTAACTAAATATAAGGAAACATGAAAGGAAAAATAAACGGAAAGAGCATGTTTGTCATTTAAGTTTTTGGAAAAGCATACATCTATTGGTCCTAGGGGAAACACAAAAACACACCGAGGGCTGGGTGATATGGCCAAAGTCTTTTATCCCCTTAAAGGTTATTCCATAGCCCGATAATCATATATATCATGATATAGCATGTTTCCTGGTAAGTCAATAAATAGTCTATGTGAAATAACATGATAAAGCAATAATACTGAGAAATTTGAGTTAGTATGTGCTTGTTTTTATTAATTAAGACCGCGTAATTGTGTATTACAATACCTCAATATATGATTTCATCACCATATAATTCCATTGTAAGATGATCAATTATCATGTTGAATTATCGCCCAGCCCTAAATACACCTGTCTTCTTTGTCCACTGTGTTCACTCTAATAATATCTCCTGCTGACAGATTTACATCCCCACTTCTTTATCTGTCACTGTGTTCAGCATGAACTCCTGGTCCTTCCACTCCTCTTCTTTATGTTCACTGTTCTTTACATCATCACCTCCTCATCTGCATGTTTTGTCCATAATAGAGTTGCTACCTGTTTTCTCGATCACTCTTTAAATGTACTCGCTTCACACTGTTTCTCGGCTTGTCTGTCCTTTCATAAATCTGTGAATAAAGGCTGCTGTTGGCCGATCATCCTGTCTGTCACTTATAACTTGCTGTTGGCCGATCATCCTGTCTGTCACTTATAACTTGCTGTCTGCTTGTTTTCACTGTCCCATTAAAGCATTGTTGTCTGCTGATTGCATCATCTCTCTAACACCCCTCTGTTTATTAACCAAACCCATCCAACCATCTGTCACATGCATTAGATTTCATTGCATAAGCATGTCATTATATAACAGCTTCAAGCATGGTATTAAAGGTTGTTCTACTGCTATACAATCACATGTCATCCTACTGCAGAGTAGCTCCCCTGAAATAGATCCTAATAAAGAGTCCTGCATTTATTGTCTCATGACATCACATAGTTGTAATTTCAGCACAGTTAGTGAGATCACGACACAGCTTAGACTAATTAAACGTGTCACTGTGTCTAAGCCAAAATTACTTGAGCAACTGTCCACATGCATGTGTCTGCATGTCAAGTGCATGCCCCCCCCCCGCGCCCCTGTCTGAAGAGAGACAGGTGTATAAATAGGTCAGCTGTAAGTAACAGGCTCATGGCTTATATTCACACTGAATACAAGATAGATGTAGCTGCAGTGATTACCACTGAGAAAATCTCCACATTTCTTGTTTTTGTTATATATTCATTATAATACACAGTACGTACATGCTACATGTAGACAAAAACATGTGATTATATTATTTATCTCTATTTTTTATGTGTATTCTTTTTGTGATCTTAAAATTCTCTTCACACAAGCTTTTTGTTAAATTCCTCCACTAGCTTACCTTATTCAACTTACAGTTTAGGGGATTTGATATGATTTGAGGAAGCATGCCAAGATGCATCAAATACAACAGTTTTTCTCAAGCAAGGAGATTAGCTGGTTTAGTATTACTATATAATTGCATTCAATTTAGTATTACTATTTCAATCATCAAAGGTTAGATTTTGCACATGTACATACCGTGAAGTAAGAATTTCAAATTCCATTTTGGTCTTTAATTTTTCTCCAAAGGTGGATGCCATTTTACGTAAAATATGTGCCTCCTACCTGTGCATACAGGCTGTCAGTGTTTTTATAGCATATGAACATTTTCACATAAGCTCACACAAAGTCGTCTGACAGTAGAGCACTTACCTACGCAGCAATATACTTTCTTGCCAGATTATATGTATGTGTGTGTAACCCTCTGTGTATCTGTTAAGGTATGGACCTGATTGATCCTAAAGAACTGCAGAGCATGAGACATCAGCTTGAAGATGCACAGCGCTGGAATGCCTCTCTGCAGGCTCGCTTAGGAGCCATTCAGAACCGCGGAGGAGGGGTTGGTGGAGCTAATGATGGTGGTAAGATTAGAAAAAAATACTCTTACTCTCTTATTTCAGAGCTTTGGTAGATGGGAGTCTTTCATGTGTCTGAAATATTTTTCAGGTGACACTTTGAGTTTCATCGGAGACCAGACTTCCTACATGAGTATCTGTGTAGCAGAGGGGCCGGATGACAGCTTGTCTCTACTTTCTGCACAGGAGCTCAGGCAGAGGGTGAGGTCTTTTTCAAACTAAATACAATTTTTCTGACAAAAGCATTGTTCCTCTTATGAATTTAACACTAGATTTTAGCTAGTTGGCAAGACATGCCACCAAAATACATGAAACGGGAAGACAATCATGCAGATTGGAAACAAAATAGTCTGTCTGTGCCCTAGGTGCTGGAGCTGCAGGATTGTGTCAGCAGACTGCAGACTGTAAACAACGAGCTGCAGAACCGGCTGTCACTATTGGAGAGGTCGAACCGTGCCGACGAAGACAAAGACGTGGCCAGCAGTAGCCCCTTGAAACAGGTTAGAGGCTGCAAAAGAGAGCTGCGAATGGAGGAAGTTGTACTTGAAGCTAAGGCGCAAAAGTTTATTTCTAAAAGTGCACCTTTCTGTCATTTAGAAGCAGATGTTTGTACAGTATGTCCACAAATACTGGATGAATCATGTCTGAGTCATTGTCTAACAACCACCTATATTAGCTCCTTTCTAACCTGAGAACCTACATCTTAACCTTTGCTCTGTCTAGCCTGTTACTAATGTCTGTGTGTTTCTTGTCTTTAGTAGAAGATCCTCTTTTTCTCCTTCACCTTTCCTAATCAGTCCCTGTTTCTTTTTTTCTTTTTGTTTTATCTCTGTGTCCCATGAAATGCTCTCTCTTTGCCATGCCACATTAGACACGTCATACCATTCTGCTGTTGCTTTTCAGTGTTTTTATGAATTCTGTTCCCACATTAAGTTTTTTTTGTTTTTTTTTACCGAGCCATGTGTGTCACACTCGCCTCCATCCCATTACTCTAGCAGCTTCAGAAGACGCAGCAGATGCAGCCTGTGGCTCACAGCAACAGGACGCGTCCCTCTGGTCAGGATGAAGAGAGCCAGACAGACATCCAACTAGGACAGGTATGAAATAAATGCAATGTTAAAACTGTGGGGAATTCCCTTTTTTACGTAACGTCAACCAATATATCTAAACTATCCTTTTTTAGATGGTGTCTGGAAAGCTGTTGAGTGATATAAGTATGGACAGTGGCCTTTGCCAGAGTAGAGAGCATGCTCAGTCTGGCAACAACACCTTGGACACTGGAGAGAATGATTCTAGGCAGAGGAACACGGACGTCATGGCACTTAAATCCCTGCTCACTCATTGTGGGGCCACATCAGTCCTGCACCTTAGGTGGGTCTTTTCTTTAGCAGTGTTCCAGATACTTCTCCTTATTTTCACTCTCAGAATCAGTTGCTTGAACACTAAACTAATCAAATGTTCCTCATTTGCAGAGACGAATTGCTCAGTCTTAGATCAGAAAATGTGGAACTGCGAGGTCTCCTGAAAGAACAGAAATCTACTGAGTGTAAAGAGAAAGAGAGCACAGACGCCTCAGGGAACAACAGCGACGGACAGGCTGAATTGAAAAGGAGTCTGGAAACACTGCAGGCCAAGTCACACGGTCAGCCTACGGCCATCAATCTGTCAAAGGAAAATGGAGAGAAGACCTCTGTGGAGGTGACAGATGGGGAGACCCCTGGCACCTCTGAGATGATTGACACAGAGGGGATGGAGAGTCCACAAACTAAAGGCCAGTCACACAGCAAGAGTACAAAGCAGCATGTTACAAGGCATGGGGTAAGTTTTGTATGGGGTGTAAAGAAACACTACATTGCTTCCTGCATCAAGTCTAATTGTCAGTGTCTTCAATATCTGTTCCATTTCTTTCCTTTGTAGGATGGTGCCAAATCTCGCCTCCCAGTCCCTGTGAGGCTGAGGGTGGAGGCTAGCGGCAGCACGCAGCTTGTGAGCTCTGATCATCTCAAAACTGATGCACTTCAGCACCTTCATTTGGACGGTGTATATACGTCAGACCAGCAACTGCATGAAGACTCCACCACGTCACCCCAGCTCAGCACTTCCCCTTCTTCCACCCCCACATATGCACATCGTACCGGCAGTCCAGTAGAGTCGGACAAGGGCTCTGAAGCAGGAACAACGCTGTATCACAACCAGGCCAACTCTGCCCTCTTCACTCAGCTGGAGCTTCTCCACCAGGAGTGTCAGGAGAAAGAGACCTTGATCAACAAACTAAGTGAGCAGCTAGCTGATTGGGAAGAGCTCCACGCTCAGCTCCAGGAAAAGGACCGGCTCAATCGCCAGTACGTGGAGGCCTTACAGGCTGCAGAATCCACCATCGCTTACTTGACTGCCTGCAGTCTGGACAGCCAGGGGCGATTTGGGTCGCACACCAGTCCATGTACAGGTTCTGCCTTAGTGGGTTCCGATTCTGCCATTTACAGCCGATGCATGGAGCTGCAAAACGCCCTACAGGAGAAGGAGGAGTGCAACAACCAGCTTATAGAGCTTCTGAACATGGCAGAGAAAGCACTCTCCTCCACTGACAGCCAAGAAAGGATTCCAGGAATCAGTGATTTACGTTTGAAGATAGAGACAGCCGTGCAGCAGGTGAACGCATCTTCAAATAGACAGAGCCCGAGAGGTGGTTGTGGAGACACAGAGGACTCGATGCAGGAGTTGCAACGACGCACAGACTCTTTGCAGGAGGCACTGTGGCAGCAGAATAGGCTTAATGCAGAGCTGCAGGAAAAACTGAGGGCTGCAGATGCCGCTGCTCGACATAGCTACAACATTAACCAGGATGGTGAATGTTCGAGGCAGATAGCAGCAGAATTACTCAAGGAATCTAAGGAACATCAATGGGGAAAGGGTGGTTACGATAATGTCAATTTAAATCAGGAGATGATCAAAGCTCTGAACTGCCTCGGTGCAGCAGAGTCTGCTGTGGCCTCTCTGGCAGCACACTGTACAAATACCAGCTCCTTGGCTTCTGGTAGATCCTCACAGACCAGTCCTGAGTTTCAGATGAATTTAGACAAACTTCAGAGAGCCCTGCAAGAGAGGCAGGAGCTGGGAAAACCCACCCAGTCAACCACCAAATCCAGCAGCAGTCAGTCCACTGCGTCATCTGGAACAAACGGACAAGTTCACCAAGAGCTCCACGGCAACCTCTGCCGCCTCTACAAGGTCTTCAGTGATCACCATCAGAGGATCTCTGATCTCCAGGCTTCCCTACAAGAAGAGAGGGGCCGCAGAGAGGAGAGCGAGGTCCACAGGACAGTGCAGGATGCCAAGGGTTTACTACCAAGTGTCCAGGTTGAACTGGAGACCCTCCATAAGGCACTGAGGGAGAAGAGGAAAGCGTGTAAAAGCCTGGAGGAGAAACTGGCCACTGCGCTTACCTCGCCAGAAACTGCACGGAAAGGTAAAAGCGCACGCTGAGCTGTTTACTTCTCTGCTTTCAAGCATTTGAATTGTTTATGAGCAACTCTAATAACTTTGTGATTCTGTAAAAGCATGAATGTGTTTTAGTTAAACCATTTTGTTAATCCAAATTGATCATGAACACCATGAAGGAGAGAGACTACTTACTGTACACGTGAAATGATTTCTTCCTAACCCGACATATGTTGCCTCCAATGCCAGCTCTGGAGCAGGATGACAAAGGCGTGCAGGTGGATTTGCAGGACCTGGGTTACGAAACCAGTGGCAAGAGTGAGAACGATAGGGAAGAGAGCAGTAGCACAGGTAGACGGCTTTTAGACAGACAATGCATGTCTGTCTGCTGAGTGGACACTAATCTCAAATGTGGATAGATTCTCTCTATTTGTCTGCATGAGGAAGTGAACAAAGGCAACTTTAACACACTGTCTCTTATCTGGAGAAATGTTTCTGTTTGGGTCTAATAACTGCACTCTCTACTACTGGTTTGAACTTGGTTATTTCTCTGCACTGTTCCCAAATCTGAATGGTCTGTCAATATGTTGCATTGATGAATTCTTGCATGTTTCCACTCTGAAGTTTAGGAATGTCTTTCGAGCACTCATTAACCTTTCACTTGTAGTTCTTGTCTTACTTCACAGTCCAGCTGTATCTCAAATGATTTATTTCCTCACATGGCACGATCACCTTTTGTTTTGCACAACGTGTAATGTTCTCCTGTTCTCTCGGTGATTATTTCTGTGCACATTGTGTTGCCAGATCTAGAGGTTGGTGTGAACCCTAGTTGCAGCGCCTCTAGCCTGCCTTCCCATCACGAGCAGACCACCTTCTCCTCTACCGAGAACCTGGACTCAACCTCCAGCACCCCGTACCCTAGTTCCCCAGCTCTCAGCTCAGCCAAGGTAAACAAAGTCGGTCAAGCATTGGATGTCTCGACATGTTGAACAGTATATGACTGTAATAAGAGAGATGCTTACGTTGGAGGCTGGTGTCTCTTTTTTTCGCCTCTCCAAGAACAAAAACAAATAGATTGTAAGAAAAACATTGAACAATGCATGTCCAGCTAACTAGTTTACTGCTTACATTGGAAGCCAAGTATTGCCTCCATGGCCAAGGAACGCATAATTAACTAACTGCATCATTAGCTGGTGAGGATGTCAACTTTTAACGCTCTCTTGTCCGTTTTCAGGTCAGTCTGAAAAGCCTGCATGTCTATGACGAGTACGGTGTTTCTAAGGACCCGCTGCAGCTTCAGGGACAAGTCAGAGAGCTGAAGTTCCATCTGGAAAACCAGACCAAACTCATCCTCCAAATGCAAAGTCTTCTGCGTAGGAACTCTCTCTCCAGTGACCTAGTCACCAACACCTCTGATCCCACGACCGTCAAGGATCAAGAAGGGACACAGCGGGAGGACCGTAGCCCAGATAGGAGCTACAGAGGTGGGCAGCTCAGGGAGAAAAAGGAGGGGGAGAACCAGGCGATGAATGATAAGACAAGCTCTCTGAATATGGAACTGGAAAGAGAAAGGACGCTGAACAGAAGCATGAGCGAACAGCTGCAGCAGACCCGCAGCCGCTCCACATCGCCTGCAAGGTCAACAGTCTCTCTCAATGCAAAGTCAATATTATACTAGTCATTTAGAAAAATCAAATCTTGACATTGTTGTTGTTTTTTTTACCCCATGCTTCCCCCCATTCCGACGTCTCCACAGACTGGACTCTTTGGTGCAGTCGCAGGCCAGGGAGCTGTCGCAACTGAGGCAGCAGATCAAGGAGAGCCGCAGGCTAGGAGCCCTGCAGCGACGGCAGCTCGACGAGCTGAACAAGGCCTTCAAGGAGCTGCTGCAGGCTGGCGAAGTTGACTACTACATGGGGGAGGCGGTCAAAGAGCAGCTGGACAAGAGCCTGAGCATTCTGGACAGGCTTGAAGGACGGCTGGACAAAGGTAGTGGCTGCGACGATCTTAAATGCATCTGTGTCAAAATGCACAAATCTCCACCCAACACACATGTAAATATAGAATGAAAATAGGCTTCTTGATACTTAATCTGAATATTTATTAACGTTAAAGGCAGGTTCTAAGTTCTAAAAAACAGTGCTTGTTTAGAAATGTCTCGGTGCTTTAACAAAGAGTCAGCAGCAGCAGCAGAGCAGAGAGAGATGACCACAAAGGAGCAGCCATTTGTAACAGATTTTTACAGACAGGTCCTTGACAGCATCTTCTCCCTCTGTGTTAGGAGAGTCTCGTCTGGTTAATGAGGACGCGGTGGCCCTGGAACTGTCTCGGAGGTGCGTCTCAAACTCTCACACTGCACTTGCTTGTTGTCAATGATATTTGCTCTTATTCAATTTGTCACATGTTTATTTGTGGTGAAAAACAATTATCTGTAGTATTTACAATCGTCCGGTTAATGTTAGGTTACTGGGATACTTGCCCTGATAGAACAGCACATAACAATCTTTGAAACTGTGAAAGGTTTATTTCAGTTTTTGTAGGAATTAAACAAATAAGATATAGCATGTTCATTTGTCATTCTGATTAAGCAGTTGTTAAAGTTGATGAGACTCATTTTACCAGTTTGACGTCTGTCCCCTGGGCTGTTCTGTGTTTTTTTTGGGTCATATTGTCCATGGTACTGTTTGAGATTTGAGGGTTGTTATCTGTGCTGTTTGTCTCATGACCCTTTTAAAGACCCCCCCCCCCCCCATCCAGCCAATTGCCGTATGACCCCAGGCGGTGCGTGTGTTGTTGGCTTTGAATAGTGTCCTGCTGTTGACCTAATTTTCTCATTGACAGCCAAAACATTAAGGTTATACTGCCCCCTAACTGGGTCACTGGGGTCTCTGAGACAGAACAGGGGAACACACACATTTACTACATGTCAATGTTCATCCATTTATGTGTGTGTGTATAATTCAGAAAGCAATTTAAGCTTTACTTAAAACATCAATAGTTTTACCATTTTATTTTCTACCATTGACAGAAAACAAATAATCAGAAGAGTGCAGTTTTGCCTTATGTTTGATGGAGAACAATAGTAAAATCATTGCATTGTGGTTTCACAAATTGCTTTTCTATTTTGATTTGTTGTCAACCTTTCAACAGCACCCTTGTATCATCAGATTAGAAATGAAAGTTGCTGGTAGTGACCGATGTTAATCTATATTATTACTGATGTGGAAGTCTCGAGGAGCCTCAGCAGGGATCACAGTCCCTGCTGTCCTGTGAGGAGAGCATGAGAGATCCTCCTGACAGTCCGGCTAGAATCCAACAGGAGATAGATCATCTGCGTCTGGAGCTAGAGGGCGAGAGAGAGCTGCTGCAGCAGCACGTCGGCCTCCTCGTCCAGCAGAACCTCACGCTGGCTGAGTGCACCAGGGAGGAGCTAGACCTGTGAGCGGGTTTGATCCAGACAGACAGCATGACATTTGCTGTGAATATTTTCCAGCTGTGTGTTTCTGCTGAAGTCCTCTGGGAACACCTTAAGTCTAATTAGTCAAAGTCTCTTTTCCGGGTGCTGTGCCTTGTGCTGTGTAATTATCTTCCCTGTTTTACATTGTTTTGCTCTCCCACTCGCCCAGCGAGATGATGTGATGATCAAATCCAGCTGTTGCATCCTCTGGGAGACAGAGTGACCAACATAACTACATATTCCTCCTCCTCCTCCCAGGTTGACGAAAGAGCTGCAGGAGAAGAACCGTCTGATCCAGAGTCTGCAGAGCCCGTTCAGAGGCAAAGGCCCCAGCAGCCAACACAGCTCCCACTCTGATCTGTGCCACTCAGACAGGACCTCCTCCTCCTGCCACAGCAGCCCGACCACGCAAAGTGGCAATCAAGCCGACAGTAAGCACAAAGATATGCTCACATAAGCTGCAGATTTCTAGATGTAATATATGTATATATTGTCTTAATAAAATCATTTCTTTGTGATTGTGCGCAAAAGGCAAGACAGAGTCTTAACTGTCACAGACGCTGGGCCCAGCCAGGTATAGACTGTTTGGTTATTTTAGACCACACATAGATTAACTCTGTTACTTATACCACAAATATGCATTTTTTTTTTTTATCGTTGAGATTACCTTAGTTCTTGTCCACGGGCCAGGCCAGTCTAGACACTGCCTGTAATGGCACTTATTTTCCACTCGGATCCATTCTATTGCAGTGAGGCGTCCCGCAGGACAAGGGCAGAGCAGGTGTCCAGTTTCAATCCACCTCCACTGAAAGTTGCATTATTCAGAGCCAGCTATCCGGTTCAATATTCAACTTGTGTTTCCCTGGAGAAAAGAGACAGTGAAGGCCATGACTGCGACAAGTGAAGCATGTGGATATGTGAGAGGTCCTGCAAGAGGGGCTTGTAGACCCAAACTCACATTTCCCTTACTTCTACAACACTGAACCTGTGAACTAGTATTAATTTATGGGTTTAATAATGAGTGACAAAAATTATGTTAAAAAAAGACCCTTTAGACCACAAAAAAAAGAACATATCTTTTCATTTTTAATCCATTTATCTGTTGTTGTCTACCTGTGCATGTTTAGGCCACCGACACCGTTCTGATTGGACAGGAACGGATGTCCCTCCCGTAGGAGGAGCTCAAGAGGACGCTGCGTCCGGTCACAGGGACGCTGCCAGCAGACTGCAGAGGGAGAACGGCCGACTACAGGATCAGCTGAGGGGCAGCGAGGACCTCAACGCCACCCTGCGAAGTGAACTGGACCTACACCGCTCAATTATGGCCCAGACCAGCTCCCACCATCAGGAACAGGATCACGACCAAGACAGATCAGGGCCTCGGGCTCTGTCTCATAAAGGAGATGGAGACATTGGCTCACAGAAGAATGCTGCCGAACAGCCTCGCACTATGAACTCAGGTAAACATGTGGCATAGTGATGTCATCGGGTTTATATTTGCTTGGGTTTGGAGAATTTTACCAGAATGCTTTGTGCATGTGTGTCTGTCAGACTTGCTGGCAGAACATCTGCAGGAGATCCGCATGTTGCGACAGCGCCTGGAAGAGAGCATCAACACCAACGACCGACTCAGGGAGCAGCTGGAGAAGAGACTAGCAGAGGTGGAGAAAGATCCAGGTACACGCCTGAAAGCATCTCTCTCTGTAAATGTGATGTTTAGGGTTTATGGAGTACTGTATGCCAATAATTTGGTTGTGAAATTTTGTAGAAAAATACTCTCCCCTTTATTCAAAGCCCTTATTTGTTGACTGATGAGAGTGTATGTGCGCATGTTCAGCAGCCACCAACATCTTCATCCATGGTAACGAGGAGCAGGGTCAGCTGGCCAATGAGGTGCGATTCCTCTGGGGACAAAACAAAGTCCTGAAGGACCAGCTCAGCCTCGTGTCTAAAGGTAAAAAGCACACTTTTGTACAACATAATTTCAACCTATAATCACGAACACATCTTTTCAGTCAGTCGACCAATAAATAGAGAGAGACGATCATTTTCCAGATACTCCATCTTGACTGGTGCTGTTTTGCCTTACGTACACGCATCACTGACTCTGTGCTTAAAACCAGCTTTAACTTTACTAACTCTTACTAACTTTAAATTGTTTTTATTTTCCCCAGACAAGCAGAAGGAGCGCGACAAGCTTCGGGAGACTCTGGCCAGGCGGACGGCTAAGCTGGAGCAGAGCAGGAGGGAGTGTGAAGCTCTAATGCAAGAAAACAACCAACTGCAGGAGAGGCTGGAGCACAGCAGCCAAGAAAACTCCCAGTTGCAGGAGTCTGTGCACAGGTACACACACACACACACACACACAGGTACACACCCACTACCACACACTTCTAAATGTCTCCTCGCAGTACACACACATACTATCAATACTTCTCTCCTTCATGCAACCTGAAACTACACAAGGCCACTAGTTACCATTCTAAAGAGCCATTACTGTTACCATTATTCCATACTACTAGTACAACTGGGAAACATGATCTATCATTAGTCGGCTCATCCTTGAACACGTGAATGCATACATACCATAATGCTGGTATGTGACCTCCTGCCCTGGGTCTTACTGACACAGATGAGTGAGGCTGACACCTGAAACCCGGAGTCTAGTTTGCCGTCAGATCTCTTCTCCTCTCCCTTTCTTTACCCCCGACTCTTTAGTGTGTGTGCTTTTGCAGATTTCTGCACTATATTCACAAGGCTCATTGTTTTTGTTTGACACGTTGATTTTAGGATGACTTTTCACCTGTATTTGTCACTCACTTGCCTGTTTATGAAGTACACCTGACTAACATTGACAAACTAGAAAATTTCGCAAGAAATTTTGACAGTGTGGCTTCTACTGCCCGAAGACGTCGCAATATATAGCTACACACGCGATGTTACTGGTAGTATCGTTGAGGTTTGATTGAGATATCGCTCTTCTCTTTTCTGCATTTTAGATTCATACTCGGATTGAATCTTGTATTCGTGATGGACAGTCCACAAATGGCTCCCGTCATTTCTGTACTGGACATATACATCTTTGTTTGAGAAGCCTTTGGAAATGATGGGAGCTAATGCTCCCATTATTTCTGTACGAACCTCATTCTGAGCTTCATGTTAAGATACAGTTACTCTATGGGGCTTTTATTTTGAAAGGGTGGGACTGGGTGGGTGAGAGAGGGGGAGAGGAGACATATTCATAATGCCCTCTCTCACCCACCCAGTCCCACCCTTTCAAAATAAAAGCCCCACAAATACAAGATTCAATCCAAGAGTATGAATCTAAAATGCAGAAAAGAGAGAAGCGATATCTCAATTGAACCTGAATGACACTACCGGTAACATTGGCGTGTGTATATATTGCGATTTCTTCGGGCAGTAGAAGCCACACTGTCAAAATTTCTTTAGGAATTTTCTAGTTATTATTATTATTAAGCCCGCAGGATTACAGTCAGTGTGCTTTGGCACAGGCAGTTTTACTGCCTTTGTGCCACAAAGCCACACTGAATAATAAAGTTGTCCAGTAATAGAAACCACCATCACGAGGATTTTGATGCTCAGTTTTTGTTGAAGCTGTTTCAGAGAGATGTTGATTCAACTTAATTGTCTGGTTGTGGTTTGTGATTGTGTTGTACAACATTGTGTTGTGTTTGCTTGCAGGTTGCAGTGTGAGGTGAAACTACAGATGCAGCAGCTGTCTGACTCCCAGCATCTTCTGCAGTCACTGCGGGTGGAGCTGCAAGTTTATGAAAAGATCAAGACCGAAGCTCACAAACACAACGGTACTGCAAGTTTTTAATGTTTTTGTGCAGAAAGCAAAGATAATAAATAGATAGACTATATGTAGCATCAATACATGTGGTGGAATTAAAGCAAGAGAATGCTACATGACAGTCTGTTCTAGTTTGCTTCTGTTTCCTGGTGGTTTTCTGTAACGAGAGACTTATGGGTTTCCCTCCCCTTCATTCCTCCTCTTAGCAGAATCCAGCGAGGCGACCCGGCAGCTCGGCTCTGTCCCGTCCTCTGGCACTGTGGACCTGGGAGAGCTGCTGTTGGAGATCAGACACCTGAGGCTGCAGCTGGAGAGGAGCATCCAGACCAACACGGCACTGCGACAGAGACTGGAGGAGCAGCTGCTCAGAGGACCCAACCGCTCTGAAACCATTAACATCAACTACTTGCTGTCCTCTCCAGGTAAACACAAGGCGCCGTCTCACATGCTAATTACCTCTGACGGGTCAACAGAAGCATGTAAGCACACACAAGAATCTGCCAGGTCACATCAGTTTGGTTGTACGTTCATCTTAGATGAAGGAGGCAAGTCACCAGGTCGGGAAGGCTGCGATCCTCTCTGTCACTCATTTCAGAGTCACCACGAACACACCAGTGTCCTCCCTGGTAAGAAAACCTCATCCGTGATTGGCATCATGTTAAATTCTATCAGTAAATACAAGCCCTGATTTGCAGGGTTTACCTCGTGTTAGATGACGGTATTTTATTTTGTCTTTTCAGAGGAGAAATGCCGCCGTGCTCACTCCGAGGTGGACGGTGGGTCATTCAGCAGCAGCTCTGGTGACAGCGGCTCTAGCGCTCCCTCTCGCCTGGTGCCGGGCCACCGGATATGGGCCAATCGCAACGGGCGGCATATTTTGGGTCTGATTGAGGACTACAACGCCCTCCGCAAGCAGATCTCAGAAGGACGTAAAGTGTCGCGCAGCATGGACAAACAACTGCAGGACAGTCTGCACACACTCAAACAGCAGGCCTCCGACAACAAGGTACAGATCATAACCAAGATGTTTTATTTGCAGTTTGCATCGTGTAAAACAAATGAAATCAAAAGGTTTTAATACCGCTTGTTTAAAAAAACCTCTTATATTCCACAGCTTGTACAAATGATACATAAGTCATTATTGTTAATGCCATTATGTGTCCATCTTCGTAGGTGATGGAACAGCAGCATCTGAAGAGTTTGTCCGGCAGCTTGAACACCATGCAGCACGTTTTAGAAGAGGCTGGTCGGATGCTCAAACTGGTTTGGAGAGTCTCTTTGCCAGCTGGTCACACGGCAGGGGACGTATTCAACAACCAGCAGGTACACAGATACACATACCCTGTATCTGCCTAATCCACTTAAGTATCCACGGAACCACGTCTTATATCTTTTTATCCTCCAAATCAGGATGAGCTGCTGAAGAATGAGATCGCCAGACTGAAGAGCAGGCTGTCGCAGCAGGAGAGGATGCTGAGTGGAGCCGTTAAGCGCCTCCGGACCACCAACCAGCTCAAGGAGGGAATGGAAAGAGTCATCATCGATCAGTGTAAGATGATCTTGTCTACGTAGGCAGTTACTGTAAACTAGTGAAGATGCCTCTTTACAAGGAGGCACCTTTATCAACTACAAATAACTGCAAAACTTAAATTATTGTCTGCTCCTCTAATGTGAGGATTTGCTACTTTTCTTTTTTTTATATATATAATTGTAAATTGACAATAAACTGTGATATGTGATTATTTAATGTGAATTATTTTTCCTCAATCTAGTGTATCTCACCCACGGAGTGTTGAAGAAAGCCAGGGGGAATTTAGAGGTGAGTTTACCTAAAAGCTTCCCCAGTTATTAAATGCCAAACTGATGTTCTTGTCCGTAGTGGTAACTCCTCCCTCTGTGAATCACGCTTCTTCTCCTTCTCGTCCTCTGTGTGAAATAATGATAGACAAATTACTGCACCCTCTTTGGCCTGACAGGCCCGTCTGGAGGACCAGACGAAGGTCAGTGTGGTCGAGGTGCAGGCTTTGAGAGCGATCTGGTGCATGAGACCCTGTTGATTTGGTTTTATGCATTGCATGAAGTAAATACCCAAATATTAATGTGAGATACTCAGATTTGCCAGTTTATTGGGTTTGAAACAGTTAAGTAATAAATGGACTGAAGTTAAATTTAATCATTTTTAATACATTTTAAGACATCTCTACAAGTTCTAACCAGTCGGACCAATCAGCGACACTCTTTAACTTACATTTACTGTGCAGTGATTGTAACATAGCACAACGTAACATTCACAGTTTGTCCTTGTTGCATAGTTTCAATGCAACATAATTCAGATACACAGTGGTGGCAGCAAAGCACACGATAATGAATCGAGTGACTAACCCAAAGTAAGGTTTATCAGAAAGAGTTCCCGATAACAGAGATTCTCAAACTGGGGTCCGTCCCACTACGAAATAATGTGCTATGAATTATAAAATTGTGCTGAATCATTAAAAAGTACACATCTACGGATGGGGACCGTATGGGCACCAATGAAACAAGCAGGGTTTCTGGGTCCTTTACTCCCACCCACATTAGCATTGGCTTTAAACTGGTCATTTTAAATGTCTGGATTTATTAGGACTACACCAGTTATGCTATTGTTCATTTTCTGAAAGCATTTAAGATCAACTAATAAAAGAAACTATTCAAGAGTTGTATCAACATGAATCAAATTGAAGTGAGTGTTTCTGTTAGGCTAACGAATATATCGATTGTTTGTATTGTCTTCTTGCTTAAAAGGAATTAGAGGTCAAAAATTTCACTCCGTGTACTTGTACAAACAGTATTTGAACAATAATCTTTAAACTTTGATAAAAGGTAGTATATGAACTGAACTGCGGGAGGTGATGTCATGTCAACAGTTGTGCTTTTCAGATGACTCCAGCACATACACGATGATAACAAATTCACACAAACTTAACTATTCAACCTTTTTGGACAAATATAGATATTGAAAACAAGCTACCAAATGTAATACCTCGAAAAATGGTGTTTAATACTGATTATCACATTTTAATAGCCTGCTAATGAACTGGAAATGTATCAGATTGTGTTCAAGTGACTGTGGCAAAATCAGTATTTCTGATGCATAATGAGCTTTTTCTACTTGGAATATTTAAAGGAATAGTTCGACATTTAGGAAAATGTGCTTCGTCGCTTTCTTGCCAAGAGTTATGCTCTCACAGCTGTCTGTTAAATACAAAGCTACAACTAGGAGACTTGTTTTCAGTGTTTTATGCTAAGCTAACTGTCTCATGGCTCTAGCTTGATATTAAACAGACAGATATGAGAGTGTATCAACCCTCTCATTGAACTCTCAGTAAGAAAGCATTTCCAAAATGTCGAACTATTCCTTTAAAACAAGATGTCAGACGCATGTGCCTGCAGGCAGTTGTAAAATGTCAGTAGTTTAATCTTCTTTTTTTTTTGCCTTTAGCACCAACAGTTATCACCCTGCATGTGTAAGGCCAGAAATGTAAAGTGGCTTGTTAGCGCCTGCCTGTTGTCACTCTGCTGTTACAGGAACCTGTGTTTTCTGTTTCAGGAGGTCCCAGTCAGTGGCCAGTAGGGGACACCGCAGAGCCTCCGCCTGAGCAGATAAGTGTTCCTGTTACTCGAAGAACTGCAGGCAGACACTCCGAGTCCTCAGAGGATCACAAAAGCGACGCCTCTTTACACCGCAGCTACTAAATCTGCCGTTTGATAATGTAGCTACCTAATGTTCATCAGGCCTTATCCCGCCTTTCTGTCCTGCTGTAAAACTGTCACCTTAGTCTCCCCATATCAAAGCCTTTTTGTACTACTGCACCTGACCTGCATAGAGTTTGATTTATTTTAGGTACTGAAGTTGTAAAAGTTCCTTTCTTTTAAAAGAAAATGCCTTTTGTAAATGGTAATTACTGCAATTTAAATATTTTCCTTTATTGTTTTTATATTATGCATATAAGAACATAAGTGTATTTTATTACAGACGTTTTGTTTTTACCTTTTTGTTTCATCGGTCGGTTCATGTATCGGATGGTTCTGGACTTCCGTGTGTTCAGTGAAATTATGTGCAAATGCAGTAAAGAAAAGAATTTAATGATGAAACCCAATTGTGTTCTTCAGTTCGTTCTCCTGGGGTAAAGAAACGGGGCTGGCTTTGTAAAACAGCAGCAGACCGGCCAGCCTGCACGCATTTTGACATCAAAGTACGCTGGTACGAGTTGTTACGCAAAAACAGGCCAGATGTCTTTTCATAACACCTCTGTAATGAATATAAAATATATATCATTGTATAGCATGTCTGACATAAATAGACAGGACATCGAGATGCATAGTCATTTTATTTGGGAATGTTCTCCAGATCCACTCATACACTCATCGATCACATATGTACAGATTAAATAAGGCACATGCCGTAGTGGTGGAGTGGACGGGACATATTCTGTACACAGATAATTCATCAAATACACATTTTAACATCCAGCAAGGCAATCGACAGATGTCAGCTAAATTATATGCAAGTGGAAAGAAGAGACGACGAGGGAGAGCAAAGCCTCGGCCTCAGGTCTGAAGGACAATCAAAAATTCACAAATTAGTCTGACAAGTGTTTTATGCAGAAGTCCTTTTTTAATATTAATATAAAATGTGCATATGAACACGATAAAGAAAACTCTGTTTTTGCTAGACATGTTTTATCATTATTTTAGTCTTACTCTGCATTGTTCTGTAATAATAATATTAATAACATTGATCATGAGGTCACTGATCGTGAATTAGACATTTCTTTTGATGGACGGAGTTGACAGTGACCGAGTCCAAAAAGAAATGTGAAGACAGCTGTGACAGTACAAAAGACTGCACATATGGCTTTAGAAGGGTAGAGCAGAGGCTTCCTCTGTTTAGAACTAAGCAGAGGGATACTAGTGCTCCTCTCCTGCAACAGTCCCTGTCTGGCTGCACATCTGGGCAGTTTGGACCTGACAACCACTCCGCTTTCACAGAAAGCACAACCCGAACACTTGGCCTGAGGCAGAGGCGGCTCATACAATGGGTGGGAGAGGATCTCCCCCGACATAATAAATCTTTTGCCTCATTTTTCTGGCTCCCTGTCAACCATTATCTCTGTCACTCATCCTTCGCTGTTGGTTTCCTTTGTCCGATCTTTCAGTCTTTTTTTCCCACCTTTCTTTTATCGGCCAGTGTAAGTGGCAAGTCTCTGGTGATGAGAGCTTCTCTCTTAACTCTCTGTCACAGTTTGATGTCTTGGGTCTCTAACATCTTCGCCAGGGTCTTCTTCACCCTCAGGGCTGTGAGGCGACTGGTCGGGTTGTGACCCCAACACTCAGACATCAGTTTTCCCATCTGCCGTAAACACTGAAGACATGTGTACATATAAATAACAATAAAACAAATGGATTATTGATGTATATGTCGGAGCATTTCTAAGACCAATATGTCGTTTTTATCTTGCGCTTTAAATAGTCAAAATAAAAATATGCATTGTTCGAAAAAGGGGTATAGAAAATCTTTTTAAATACCTCATCACTAGTCCAGCGATTAGCAAATGAAGGTCTTTGTTTCTTAATACAGACAACTTCTTTCATCTCCTCATAGGACGGATCAGTAGGCACGAGGTCATGATAGGGCAGCTGATACTCCTCCACAATGCCTTCAGGAAAAAACAGAAGTGGGAATCAGCATTATCATTTAGAAAACATCCAAGTAAAAGAAAGAAGAAAGAGATGGAGTGTTTTATTTATGTTCATTATGCTGATATGTTCTTACGCTCGTATCTATATTCTTGTATTTTGTCCTTAAATGTAAAAGCGTGAGTTCATGTGTAATAAAATAAATGTGCGATATGATTTTTTTCCTGACCTCCAGAAATGCAACGTCGGGCCATCTCCCAAACAATGAGGCCAAAACTGTACATGTCAGCCATTATAAAAGACTGGGTCTTGTTCAGGGTCTCTTCCAACACTTCAGGGGGCATATAGCGCTTCGTACCAACCCGTAGGTTGGGAGGTATATCCACCTCGTCGGTGTTACTGAGAGAGGGACAAGAAACAGAATAAAGATATTTCAAGAACTGTCCAAAATACTCCAAAACTCGATCAAAATGAGTGTTCAAACGTCAAAGATGCATGTGGTACCTGTTAAACTTGACAGCCAGTCCAAGGTCTGCTATACAGCAGAATCCGTTCTTTTTTACCAAGATGTTTTTACTCTTCAGGTCTCTGTGTGCGATGGCTGGTTTGCCCTGTGTGCCATGGATCTGAGTGTGCAGGTGACAGAGGCCTGATATGGAAGAGTAGGCCAGTTTCAACAGAGCCTTCACGTCTAAGGTGTTGGACTTGAGGTAGTCGTATAAAGATCCATTCTCGTGGTAGTCCGTAATTAAGTAGAGCTGAGTCCACGAGCCGGTTCCTTTAATATCTGCTGCTATGAATCCTGGGGGTTGGAAAGAAGGAATAAAAAAACACAATCCATTTTGCTCAATATTAACATTGAAGTCCGAGGGGGTTTACCTTAATTTAAGGTCTTTACAGACACACATGCAATAATTAAGTCAGTCCTTATTTAATTTTTTTTCACACTGCACTTATATCACCTTACCCAGTATATTGTCATGTCTCATCAGGAAGGTCTGATATATTTCAGTCTCTCTGAACCAGCTGTCTTCTTCTGTGGTGAAGAAGACTTTGACAGCCACTCTCTCCTCTCTCCACTTGCCCATCCAGACCTCTCCGTATCGGCCTTTTCCAATCTGCTTAACCATCTGAATCTGTTTGGCGATTGTGCGCTGCACCTGGAAACAGGTAAAAAATAAAGAATGTGTGGTTTATTATGCCTATTGACTTTAGATACGCTTTTTAAAAACATTCGTTATAGACATATTGATTATTGGAACTTCATCATTGCAACAACACATTTGTGGTTTACACTCTTTCCTATTGCCTTTTTTATTATTTGCACTCCCATGGAAGACACTTAAAATGAGGGCAGATTTGTGTGCCTTCTGCCTCAATGTGCTTAAGTATAGTTGTACAACTATAATTATTCTAGACAAATTATGATCAAAGTAAATTTGTTTCTGATTCCATCCATATCACCCAGCCCTACGTGAAAGTATGAGACAATGCAGTAATGTATTACTGTTCCATCAGGGCTGGGCTTGTGATGTTGAGCCAGATGTGCACTTGTTTGTTCTTACCAGTAGAGGGAGTCCTGACCCTGACCCAGACCCGATGCTGCGGGAATGCTCAATCAGGTCCTTCAGGGACTCCCCAGCGGGGATGTAGCTCTCCTCCTGCTCCAGATCAATACTGTAGCGTGGGCGTGATTCCTGCCGCTTATATCTGCCATAAAAAGGTGATGAAATGTTTACAAGATGCCAGTGTTGTAGTAGTATAACATCATTAAAATGTCCAAAAAGCCAGAGTATAGTACGTCATTAAAATGTGAAAAAAATCGTTGTATGACATGTCATTAAAATGTGAAAAAAATTGTAGTATAGTATCATTAAATTGTAAAAAAAAAAAAACGTCATAATATGACATGTCATTAAATGTTAAAGAAAAAAAAAAGTCTTGAAAAAAACCATCAAGTTAACCACAAAAAAAACCTCATAAAAATCAATTCATAAAAATGTTGAAAAAAAAGTTACATTGAAGAAGTTGTTGTATAGTGTTAACAGTAAGGCTAAGGACTGACTTTTTTCTCCACCGTCCTGAAAAATAATTTCAACCGTCCCAAAGTCAATGTAATTCATAAACAATTCTAAATGTAATTCCTTTACATTGACATGAAATAGTCATAGTATAATATGTCATTAAAGTGCCATAAAAAGTCAGAATCTAGTACGTCCTAAAGAAATCATAAAAAGTCATAGCATAATGACAGGTCATCGTATATTATGTCACAAATAAGTCTTAGGATAGTATGTCCACACATCAGGAGGGTGACTGTGCTGACACATGCATGTTTTCTACAATCTTACCTGAAGTAGCAGAAGATGAGGATGAGACCAAGGATGATACTGCAAACTGTGATTGAAATGAAGAGAGCCATGTACTGGATACTGCTGTCCACGTAATCTAAACAAGTTGGGAGACATATTCATAATAATTCAATGTCATTTTTTATCATCTTACCGCCCCTAAGTGAGATAGAAAGTCTGTCAAGTTAGAGGTGATGTATAGGTGGTGACAGTAATTAGTTTGAATTGTTTTTCAGCTCCAACATCTTTCTAATATTCATTAGCATGAACAAGCTCCTTTTCCCCCTTGCTGCCTCTCAGCTTTCCCTGCACCCCCCCCCCCCCCCCCCCTCACAGCGTGTGATCGATCACATCCCCTTCCTGAACTCCACAGATCAGTTGTCACACCGACGGCGCTACAGAAACCCCCAGAGGCCTAAAGCAGCTCTGGGACTCTAGCCTTTCTGCCGTGCTCCTGCCAATCAGGCACACAAACACGTCATGGTGTGCACAGAACCACACACACAAAAAGAAGGACTAGTGGACATAATATATATAATACATAATAATAAATAACTTGTAAAAGTTGACTATTTCGTTTTTTGTCGCTGTTTGCTTGAAGGTCAAAACGAAGTGTGAGGCTGTGTGAAAGCGTAATGGTGAGTTTGTATGACAGAAAGGGAACGAGAGAGAAGGAATGTGTGTGTGTGCGTGTGTGTGTGTGTTGGTGTGTTGCAGAGTAACAGATGGACAGATATCTCACATCCGTCCCGAGGCAAGAAACTCAAGCAGGCCCTGGGGAGAGGCTGTCCTTTTCATTAGAGGGTGAGAGAACAAGCCGAGCCTACAGGCTCCGTTTCACCTGCCTTTCTTTCTCTCTCTCCCTCCCTGCCCCCCCCCCCCCCCCCCCCCCCCCCCGGAGCAGCATGTGCCACTTCACTCCAGCACCACACTGTGGTTTGTAACAGTTTAAACTGTCACTACCCATCACTACCCAGCGTGGCCTGAATGAGCCCGTTCTAAAAAGGCCCTCAAGTGGGGCAGGATTACAGTGTGAGAAAACCAGCAAGTGTGTGTCTTACCTGATGTCATGAGTGGAGGAATAGTAGGATGCAAGTCTCTGTTGCAATAATCCTGATCTGTGCAACACTTAACGGATCTCCTCAAACGAGCATTCCACGTGTCCTATCACAGACAGACACACACACACACACACATAAATATTTACAGCCACACTTACTCCTAAT
Organism: Anarrhichthys ocellatus; assembly: GCF_004355925.1. Taxonomy (NCBI): domain Eukaryota; kingdom Metazoa; phylum Chordata; class Actinopteri; order Perciformes; family Anarhichadidae; genus Anarrhichthys; species Anarrhichthys ocellatus. The sequence continues at coordinate 121,040 of NW_022280046.1, forward strand.
GAGAAAACTCTACAATATACCAAATGTTTTTCCCATTGTGTGTAAAGATCTGATTCAAATAGCTTCTCATAAAGAGCAGCTGTGAGTGAAGGAAAGCTCATGAAGGCATAACAGCAGCTCGTGAAGAAGGACACACGTACACAAACAAGTACAGGTATAGGCAGAAATACACACACACACATATACAGAACACACACACACATCTGACTTACTCTGCACTGGAACTCGAAACCAGCAAGACCCAAACAACCTGCAGTGAGTACTGCCACACCCCCCTCCTCCTCCTCCTCCACCATGGTGAAGCAGTAACCATCAGTCCTGCCAAAATGCACATACATCATCATCATCATATAAGTAAACATTGGCTGGGAGTCTTTTCATCATTACATACAGCGCATGAATATACACAAATATGAAGGGTCAGCTAGTGAGAGTGTTAGTAACCTTCATCGCAAGGGGCTTCAGGGATCTAATTAAAGAAAGTAGCTAAAGTAAACATTTGCCTCATCAGGTAATCTCTGATCATTACTGTAGATACAAATTTGTCTTTTGATAGCCTTGATATAGAAAGTTATTTCCGTACTCTACCCGTGTGTGTGTGTGCGCGTGAGCATAGATGTGCGTGTGCTTCACCGTACATGCAGGTGTTGTTGACAGAGTCCTCTGGGCAGTGGTGGTAGCAGTGGCACCGAAGCATGTTCTGAGCCGACACTGTGGCTGTGCTGCTGCTCTCCTCTGCCCTCCGCTCCGATCCCCCCTTCCATCCGTTCTTCAGCAGCATGGTGTCCAACATGTTGGCTAGAGAGAGAGAGAGAGAGAGAGAGAGAGAGAGAG
>NW_022280046.1:121883-124997 GCF_004355925.1 Anarrhichthys ocellatus
GAGAGAGAGAGAGAGAGAGAGAGAGAGAGAGACTTAGCACAACATCAGGCCAATACATCTGGTCACTCTTCTAGCTCCAGGAAAGCCAGAGGGGTAAAACTTAAGCACATACACCTCAGGGAAATTAAAGACGGAATAAATCACAGGATCCAAACAGCATTTCTGCTCATTTCCAAAAGGCTCTTTTGAATTATATACTTCTGCCTGCCTTGGCACAGTGACCATGGCAATGCGATCCACAGAATGTGTGAATGCAGTATGTGCTGGTGAAAGCAACCATGCTGTTCTGGACTGGACTCAATGTACCTGCATGAAGTCTGGAACTAGAATAACACTGCTCACCAGAAAGAAGTCTTTGTGCTGTGTGTGTGTGTGTGTGTGTGTGTGTGTGTGCGCATATCTGCCAGTCTACGAGTGCTTGTGTATAAATGTGTAAGATACATTTTCAGATCTCGAGCTTTCTTATATAATTTATGATATTCTTCATGTTGTTTTGCAATAAATCAAATCCTCCAAATCAACAGCAGAATTTAAGGTCAAAAGAATTGATAATCAAGTCAATTTTTTTGAAATAAGTCTGTTAAATGTTGAACTAGTGAATGATGAGACCGTCGCTGCTTAACATATATACTAACAGAAAAAAACAAAGTTCCTGTAATTTGTAAATGATCTCTTGTACACCTTTTGTATCTGTGGCGTTCTGTAAATTCAAGAATATAATTTAAAATCCTTCTCACCTACAAAGCCCTTATTGGTCAGGCACTGTCATATCTTAAGGAGCTTATAGTACCATATTACCCTACTAGAGAGCTGCGCTCCCTAAATGCAGGGCTACTTGTGGTTCCTAGGGTCTTATAAAGTAGGATGAGAGCCAGAGCCTTCAGTTATCAAGCTCCTCTTCAGTGGAACCAGCTTCCAGCTTCAGTCCGGGGAGCAGACACACTCACCACAGTAGGCTTAAGGCTTTTCTTTTTGATAACGCTTATAGTTAGGGCTGGCTCAGGTCTGCTTTAGTCCAGCCCCTAGATAAGCTGCTAAAGGCCTCGACTGCCGGGGGACTTCCTACGATACACTGAGCTCCTCTCTCTCCTTCTGTATGAATTCATGTCCCATTGAGGCGCTTTATTAACTTTGCTTCTTCCCAGGAATCTTTGTGCTTTCTCTCCTCACAGGTTTCCGTGGATCGTGGTTTTATCTGGACTGTGGTCTTGCCTCCTGTCGTGGTCCCGACTGACACCCAATGTCAGCATCACCATTATTAGTCGTCGCATTGCTACTGCCGATTCCATTACTGCTTTTGTTATCATTGTTATTCTACAATATCCACTGCTGTTATTATTAGTAGTCGTCATTTTTAGATCATTATTCTGCTTACTTCTCTCATTACATGAATCATTTCTGTCATGTGCATTTAATGTGAACTCTGTTATGTTGTTTATTCTGTACACATGACATCTATTGCACTTCTGTCCTTCCTGGGAGAGGGATCCCTCCTCTGTTGCTCTCCCTAAGGTTTCTTCCTTTTTTTTCCTGTTCTGGTGCGAGGGTCCTGGGACAGAGGATGTCACATGTGTACAGATTGTAAAGCCTTCGGAGGCAAATTTGTGATTTTGGGCTGTACAAAATAGATTGAACTGTATCCTCCTTCCCAGAATCAATCTCCAAATAGCACAGGATAGTTGACAGACATCATTAGTTTGTCATCAAAACTCCTAAAAAGCAAAGTATATAGGTTATTTGTTTTTGGCATGATTTAGTGTTCATCTCCTGAGAGGACGAATACAATTTCCACCAGTCAACAGCTACTGTGAAACACATTACCAAAACAGAATCAAGCCAAGTACAGTAACACAGTACACGTGTATTCACATAAACCAGGAGATGAATAGTATTGCTGAACTGTTGCAGCTGCCACTGAATCAGTCCAAGGTTGAGCTTTGAAGAAAAAGGAAATCCATATTAGGTTAGTTATTTATCAACTGGAACTTCCCTAAACTGTACTTTGTTAAATGTTATGAATGAAAAACTGGGAACCAACATTAGCGCATTCACTTATTTTGTATTTCATTTCATCAAAGGAACTACAAAAGTTCATTTGTAGTTCATTAACAATGGTCATAGTCAAATGTTAAGACACTTTATGTGTTAATTATCTGATCAAAAATACCTACTGCTAAATTATTCATTAAGAATGATTCTCAATACACTGTTCAACCTTTTTATCCTCACTATCAAGTAACTGAAGGTGGACACATTCATCAGTGGAGAATAAAACCAGTTCAGACAGCAGCTCATCCCTTAAGACCTCTGTGGTCAGAAAGCTGAACAGTGTTGTGCCACACAAGATGGGTGTCTTCTTTCTTCCCTCTCTCTCTCTCTCTATCGCCTCTTCTGATCACGTATTAAATTATTTATATCATAAAACTGTACAGTTCTACAGACGTTTCATCTGTAATGAAAATGCATAGTTAGTTTGCATAACTAAGAACGATCACAAGTAATTATATACCGTTGCTGTTTCTGTCGGAGGGGAGGTTTGTGGAGGTTTGTGGAGGTGTTCTGATCCTCCCTCACAGTGGCCTTGGTTTGTCTATCACATCTGCTTTGCAAGTGTGCAAACCCCCCCCCCCCCAAAAAAAAACACAAGGAGGGAATGTTTCATGAAGGATTCAGGCTGTCCACATCAGCCATGTTTTATTAAAACCTTTACAAAGGCGGTAAGTGAACAAAGCAGACAGGGGCAGGTCACTCCGCAGAGAGACGTTACAGGAAAGCTGACGTAAGGGAAGGAGAATCCTGCTCTGGAGTAAAAAAGCGAATGCGTGTAAGACTACAGCCTTGAGGAGATGTTACACTAAAACTTGATCGAGAGCTGATCTGTAAAATCAAAATCAGTCAGAATACTGCCTGAAAAATCACATTAAAAGTGCACCTCATTTGTTTAACTTGATCAAACCATTAAGTGTTAACAGTTTAACATTTAGTATGCAGAGTGGCAGCACACATATCTGGTTGCATAACACACACTGCACAACAAGGTTATGTACACCTACTCAATAAGCATGATATTTTATAGTGCAGTTTGTGACTTGACACGTCACTAAATGATTTGGG
>NW_022280046.1:125097-128932 GCF_004355925.1 Anarrhichthys ocellatus
CACACACACACACACACACACACACACACACACACACACACACAACAAACAGACTTGCTGTGTCAGCTACAAGGCACACTCAAGGTCACCCCGAAATCTGATCTGCATCCCCCACACATTCCACAGGCTGTTCCTCAAACTAGACACACACACACACACACACATACACGCCCACACACACACGCACACACACACACACACACACACACACACACACACACACTTGAAGCAATTAGAAGTTACATATAGCGAATTACTCCAGCTGGAGACGTTTAGTCACAGCTCATCACCGTGTCCGCACTGGCTTCAGCTTTTCCAAAAGTATCTGAATTAGTGATGACAGATCATGTGTCATCTTCCGGACCATGTTTGTCATCTCTTCTCAGATGAACACTATCAGTGTGGTCTGTGACACTTCCTCCTTCCACACATCCAGTAAACTTTTCCATGGTGACGGAGGTAAACTGACATTGAAATTCCCACACATCAGATCCGGATGTTTATCCAACAGCTCTTAATCTATGATTTTGTATATCTTTAATGCTGCATTTTCTAATAAATGTGTCCTTTGTTTGCCTATTCTCAGCTCCTACTTCTGTCTGACTGTCCTTGAAGAGGCAAGTATTTGTGGAGGCTTTTCCTTGTTGTCACTCAGGTCCTACGGTTGGGGTTGTCTGTCAATTGTTGTTCATTTAGACAATAATTGTGAGTAAAGGACAAACAAACTTGAGCCATAATGAATTGACCTGTACTTAATATTCTACCGACTTGTTCTAGCGAACATGCACGGCATGGAATACATTTATTTTAATTTGAAATATTTTGTTTATAAAGACACAAATCTCCCACTATCCAACCATTTGAGTAGCAGCATAAACAGGAGGCTAATACATTGGCAAGACATTAGTGATTTTATTTAATTTTTCTTGCAGATCACCATTTCATACCAGTACAGGAATGGTGATGAGGACGATTATCGTAAACCAAGGTAAACGTACTTGGATAAAGAGTGTATGGTGACAAGTACGACACAAATGCAACAGCAACAGAAGAAGGATCTTTGGGAATGGATTGTTGTAGAACAAGAGTCAGTGATGAGTCAGGAGTTGGGCAATTTAAAGAAATGTGCTATGTGAAAATATGTCCCATGAAAAAAATGATTAATTTATTCCCAGAGGTAAAGGTGGAATGTCTTCTGTTTATCTCTGAATTTAATTCCTGATAAATATTCATATCTTCTACTGCGGCTACTTTGGATTTGTTTTGTGCACTAAAGACAGACGTGTGACGCAACCTATACTACTAATGTTGTAATCCAGACAGACACGTCAATAAATATACTGTTAGAATATTGGGTTTTCATTCAAGAAATAATTGGAAATCAATGCAAAACAGAATTACTGCCATTGGCAGTGATTAGTTAGGAAAGAAATATTGCCGGGGGGGAATTTAATGTCGAGGAAAAAAACTCTCTGCATAAAGTGTTCCAATTAACACGGTTGTTTCACAAGAGCCAACTTCAGAGCACCGCAGCCATTTAATCTGTGAGCTGAGCTTTTCACACCGACGGTTCATCACAGGCAGAGAGGAGGACATCAGAGAAAAGGGAGATAAGTTACTCCAGGTGGCCAATATAAATCACCTCCTCAAAGGAGACATCTTCCCCAGTGTCTCCAGAGTGCACACTGACCCTGAGGAGGTCACAACCAACCTGCAGAGGGGCCATACATCCTCCTCCACCCTACCACCGCAGCCTCATCCCTCTTAACCCACTACAGGCTTCAAAGGACTCTGCCACACGAGACACTCACGCATGTGCACATATTGTACATGCACACACACACACACACACACACACACACACACACGAGAACGTGTCTGAGGAGCACATTTCATAATCTCTCCTCCATATCTGCCACAACCACATCGGGTCAACCGTTTCCACCAGCAGCTTCCAGCAACCTGTTCCGTGTTTACCGGCCATGACCAGACTGCCGTTCTGTAGGACTGAGATGGTCACTTTGAGGCTCCCACCACCCGCAGCAATAGTGATAGAGCTCATTTATGGAGGGGAGACGTGTCTCTGCCGTAGACGCGGCTCCACGTTGTACCCCAACCACACTTGGAGAAATACTAGCTCAACTGGGATTCACAATGTTTGCGGAGAAAAGAAAATATTCCACAAAAGGTGTGAATACAGCAGAGAGCTGCTATATCCACATATTCTACAGACACATAGACATACTGACTTTTTCCATGTTTCAATGAATACCAAGAACAGAGAGAGAGAGAGAGACGTCAGATCTTGGACATAAAAGGGTAAGAAAACCAGTGATTTAAGATAAACCATAAAAAACATATGTTCATTTCTTTAAAAAAACAATTTCCTTGTTTCCATACTTATTTTCATCTTTACCATTTTATGTATAGTTGTACAGTATTTATTATATTCACATTACTATTATTATTATTATTATTATATCCATCCATCCATGATCTGTAACCGCTCTATACTTTTCAGGCTCACTGGGGGGGAGTCGATCCCAGCTGACATAAAGCGAAGGCAGGGTACACCCTGCTTGGCCTCCAGGCCATCGTAGGGCTGACACATAGAGACAGACAACCATTCCACTCACATTCACACGCACATGCAATTTGGAGTCATCCAACACAACCTACATGTTTTTGGAGAGTGGGAGGAAGCCGGAGAACCCGGACAAAACTCCATGCTGAAACGGGGAGAACATACAAACTACACAATAACAATGCAGTATTTAAACTTACCTATAATAATAAAAAAATACAATGAAACACATACACACACACACACACACACACACAAACTGACACACACAGAACAAGTGTGGATGCTGGCATGTTATGAAACCGAGGCTTTGTATCGATCACAGTGTGGTGTACGTGTGTGACACTCATCCCGACACACTAACTCAATCCTATCTTCTCTATTCCTGCTCTTGTCAAGTTCAAGATATGTTTTTTTTTAAACAATGTCTATCCACAATGGCCATCAGTTCATATCACACTCTGTCTATCTATCCATGTGGTCTGGACTTACTGGAAAAAGCCACAAGCCACTGACTAATGCTGGGCTCCATTACAGACATTTTGAGAGACTACAGCCATAGCGCCACCACAACATTACCTCTGCCGAGTGTTTTCCTCAAGGTTGTTTTAAGGTTTTTTAACTTAAAACCAGATATGTTTTAGGGCGATATAATTTGAATTTCCAACACAACATCATTAACAGTATTATTCATTCATGCATCATAATTCAAAAGTAGCAATTCTTAAAGCACACTAAAAGTATAATATGTAACCTTAAAATGTGTAAGGTGACTACACCGATGTTATATATTCTGTTGAGTGGCATACTTACATTATCCCAAATGTATCGACGGTGTTTAAAAACTCCATGAACTCACAAAAAGTAGTCCTAAGCATCCACATCTCACAAGGCAGGTACACTCATGCGGTGCACACGAATAACTATTACACAAACACACACACACAGTATATGCTCCCATGCCCGGCCGCTGGAGCAGCACATCTGCCAGGGGATCAAATTCTGTGTGGGGGAACCGTATCCACATCCTGACAGGAAGCAGCGCACAGAAGGCTGGAGAGGCCTGGTCCTGCCGAGGACCAACTGCTGCTGTTTTGCACTCCTGGACCACTGCACCCCACCACACTTTGACCTTATTCCACAACACTCAGCTCCACACAGATGTCTTCCAAAGAGCAATAAGTGAGTCAATGCACTTTCTGTTTCAAACTGTTACAGACATTTTTTAAAGATATATATATATATATATAT
>NW_022280046.1:129332-153274 GCF_004355925.1 Anarrhichthys ocellatus
TTCTAAGTTTAGGATATATATATATATATATATCCTAAACTTAGAATAATGTTACAAATAGAGGAACCAAAAAGCACCAAGTTCTCAATGAAGTCACAAACTTTCTATTTCAAGAACAAATACAATGATCCTTAAAGAACATCACAATGATCCTGTTTTCCCCGATCCTAAATTCAAAGAAGATTTGCAATTCGGAGTTGTCCTGAAGTGGAGCTACAGAAAACGAATGGTTGATGATAAAGTAAACTAGAAATTCCTCTGAATGTCGACAGGGACACACTCCTACAGAGACACACTGACATTTTCAGATATTTGAAGATCGCTGTGAAAGAAAACACGAGACATTGTCGTTGGAAACTGACTAGTTGACTTTACATGTCTGTCTAGCAGACCAGAAGATTGCTTTAGTGGCATAAAGTGAACTCATTGTTGGCCTTTTGTATATTTCAGTCTTGGGATGAGATTGAAAACAGCAGTATTCATAAACAGCTTGTATCAGTCTGGGACTCAGTGTCTCTCTTGGTGGGTGTCAGGCAACATCTCACCTTCTTAATACAGATTATAGTCGTATTTGCAGCTATGACTAGGACACAATGGGTTATTATTGTCACCCAGCAATTTTGTGTTACAAACATGGGATAAAGCAAAACAAAAAATGTGGATGGAAGAAATAAGCCAAAAACAATATAAAAAAATATAAAAAAATGTAACTATCATAAAGGACATAATCGAACATACAACTAACTTCTTTGTATTTCCACTGCGTTGCGAATGGAGGAATGATTAGGGCTCATGTAGTCTCTGTGAACCTCACCAGCCTCTTACAACAGGTGGCAAATTGACCGTGCTGCTGAGATTTATGGGCAACCTCCCACATGTTTTACTCATTTGGAGGAGACCTTTACATGATCACAGAGGAAACCAAATGACAACTGGTGGCTGAAGTATTGAAGAAAGAAAGTGGACAGAAGGAGTAAAATTGTGGAACGCTGCAGAACGAGCATCAAGTATGGAATCTTAGCAAGAAGGCTCACGGCTTTCGTCTGCACTGACAGGAACAACCAGAAACTGCCTCCTTTATAGTTTATAGTCAAACTGTTGCGGGGAAAAAGAAAAAGCAATGCTACCTTTCACGCATGATTCTGTTTGAACTTCACTCCATCTTCCCACATCCCTTCCATCCGTGTGGTGACTGACCCTCAAACACGCTGGACTAATATTGGATGAGAAGTTAAACACTGAGCTTCGTCTGCACAGATAAGAATGAAGGAGATTCTCTGAAGAAACATTCATCAGCAGCTGAGGTATTTCGTGACCAACTGCGAAAAGTTACAGATAGCTCTGAACTACTCAGTCAGTCTGGGATTTTACAGCTCGTCTTTACTTTAGACACATTTTCAGTGAAGCATCTCTTTCAGGATTAAACAATATCCCTTTGTGTTCTAATGTGAAGTTACATCAGAGTTATATATATATATATATATATATATATATATATATATCTACCTGCATATTATTCCTGCTATTTCATTTTCTAAAGCTTTACAATTTACGAAGAATTTTCCAAAAAATGCGTCAATGACAACTCTGTTAATATACTGTTAAAGCTTTGGTCTTAAGATGTTTTTACAATTTTTGCTGTATGAGTATGTACATAAAGTGGCCATGTCAGCACCAGGAGAGCATCAATAGGTTAAATTAAAGAACTGACACATCTATCATTTAAGGGAGATCCAGTTGCAGCAAAGAGTCATATGGTGAAATTTTCCAGAACATCACTTAATGGCAATATTTATAAACACTGTGCTTTTCTGTGTGTGTGTGTGTGTGTGTGCACCCAGATGCTGGCTTTACAGCCTGACACCCAACTGTGTTCTTAATAAGTTTTTGACAACTGAGTATGTCTGCAAAGGTTACACTTCCCCCCATAAACCATTAAAAGTAGCACAGCAACATATGATTTTTTTCATTATCGATTATCAATCGACTATCAATTATTTGGTGTATAAAATAAAATGAAAAATATATATAAAATAATGATTACAAATTCCTGAAGCCTAGGTAATGTCTTAAATTGCTTGTTTGGTCCAACCAACAGTAAGATATGCATTATACAATCGCATAAGACAAAGAATTGGTAATTATGAAAATAGTTGCACACCAATTTTCTGTAGGGCTACTAATCGATTGTTTGATTCAAATCTAATAAAAAGCCACAAATGGGAAACTTAAAGATAAAAGCAAAATATGCATATGTTTGGCTGGTCAACTTGAAGAAACGGTAAAATTACTACTTCAGGAAATCCCAAGCCATACTTATACGAACACTTATACTGACCAATGTGTCTCTCCTTCTCCGTGATCAGAAACAGAACAAATGCACAAGTGTCATCTTCTTGAGGCTGAGAGCTTGTCGACCCTCCCCCCCTGTCACAACCTTACGGGGCACCATGACACTGTTGGCATTCATCGTAAAAAGACAACTGGCTGTCCATCTTCAAACAATTCAAAACATGACCAGGGTGGTGGGGGTGGGGGTGGTTGACGGGGGGTGGTTGGGAAGGAGCGGACAGGGCAGATAAATGCACACCCGTTCTCATGGTAGCCTCTGTTGAGATCACAATAGCTTTTGCTGATCATAAATTCTGCAGGGTAAAAAATAGACGGATAACCTCACAGCTAGAGCGATCAACCTGTAACCTGACAACACTCACTATAAATGTAATAAATGTGGAAAATGTGTGAAAAAATGCTTCCGACTTCAGAAAAATCGACCCCAAAGAACAAATATAGAAACCCAAGAAGAAAATGTGCACAAATTGTATTTTCATTTGTTTCTTGCAGCTCTACATTACAGTTTGGCCAATGTGTGATAGAGTTGAAGCAATCACATGAAGGCCTCAGCCTCATCAGCCTCGCTGCGTCTTAAAACATAAAGGTAGCAGGAAGGTGCAGCATCAAAACACAGTAAGAGCTGGCGTCCAGCAGAGTACTCACCATTAGACCCACGGCTCAGTGATGCTAGTCCAGTCACCAGGAGAACAGCCTGCCAGGCCCACTCCTGAGGCAGCCACACCACCACCATCACTCCAGCCCCAACTCCAGTCGCCCACCTCCTTCAAATCCCTGAGGCGCAGCCACAACGGACGCGCCCGTGCAAAGAGGCAGAGGTGTGAGATGTGTTTTATATCCTTCCGTGAAAGAGCGCAAATCCGCTTTCTGTACAAGTGTCTCTCTGTGTGTGACTGCCACTCTGCCCTCTCAGGAACTTCCCACAGCACACTGCAGCCCCGCAGCCTCCAGCACTACCCCACACTGACAGCCTGGGAGAGACGGACACAGAGAAAGAAGAGGGGGAGAAAAGAGGGGGGTGTTACTTAGCCGCTCTCTCACTGTGCTATTTGTCCGGCCCTTTCTATGACCGGTTCACTACAGGGAACAGCTGAGTATATGTGAATCCACGTATAGCCTCTCTCTCTTTCACGCAGAGAGAGACACATTAAAGATTCTTACATCACTCGTACAGAGAAAGTAGATCAGAAAAGAAGGGGGCAACGCGGCCGTGGATGTGAGCAGGGGCTGAACGAGGTGTGAAAGCATTATGAGCTATTGCCACAGGCATACAAACACACAGCATGCCAAGAGGGACACAGAAACTACAGTTAGAGCTGAAGAGGATAAACCTACAGAGGACATGTACATATACTTTGGTAACTATCTGGTATCAAATCCTGCAAGTCAGAGCTAATAAGTGTTTGATGCACTCGAGCGACAACCCAGAACAATACCTGTATTTGTAGTTGTTGTGAATGGGTCAACGCGGGTTATCCATGCTGGCTCAGCAACACCGTTGCCTAACCTGAGTTTTATGTGTTTTCTAAATTGCTAAGCTTTGGTGTGAAAGGCTGATTTGCTATGGCACATTCTGCCAGAAATAAGTTATGTTTCTATCGACTGCAAAAACAAGTATTTCATTTCCCACAATACAACTGCAAAAGTTCAACAATACCACTCCCCATTTAAAGTAAGTCTTCATACTTGAATTCATCAACAGTATGAAAGCGTGGCTGCAACTAACATCCATGATGAACAAAATAGGCAACCTACCTCTCAACAACCCCATCTTCATGCTATGTGTCTGGAACTACAGCTGCAGACCCTGTGTCTGCAGCTGTAGTTCCAGTGCTGTGTGAATGGCAAAGACCGGGGCGCTAATCTGTGACCAAGAGTCTGGTATTTAAGTTCAGACGTAGGCTACATCGCCTTCAGTTCCTCATGTGAGTCTGTGTGTGAAAGGGGTGAAAACACAAACACTTGTAGAGGGATCAGGCCATCACACATGAGGTGATTAGAGGTGATTAGAGCTCACACCTCCAGGCACCACCACAAATGTCACACTAATCCAACCCACGCAAACATGCAGTACCACAGAAAAAAAAACAAGGTAACAACAGGGACACATTCCAGTGGTGAAGATTTATGTGGGTTACAATTTAAGAGGATTAAGTGAGCTATTAGACAGATTACATCAAGTCGAACTACAGCACCTACATAAATCATAAACATCTCAGAGATGGCCAAATGTCCTAAACCACACATTTAGAATCCTTGTGAGTGAGAGAGCTTTCTTGAAGACAGAGACGTTTTGTAGTAAAAAAAGCCACACAAAAAAAGTCCCGGTAGTGTTAAAGCAGTGATGGAGGAGGGTGAAACAACAACAACAAATGGGCTTCTCTAGTCCACACGTGCTCTCTCTTATAGTCCGACTGGGTGGGAACAGCGGCTCCCAGAAGCCACTTCTCTCCTTCAGTGCTCATATGGCCCTATAGCTGTCACTCCTGATTTGTGCAGCGCCGTGCATTACATGTGATAAGTCAGCCTATTCTGAAGCACGAGTGCATGGGGAGCGATGTGAATGGGTCAGTGCACCTCACACACCCTTCTGCGCTCCATCAAACGCCCAGCGTGGAGCCTCCCCGTATTCTCAGACAGCCTACAGGGTCCAGGGGAGTAAGCAGCTCTGTAGGTGGGGGTCACTTCACCACATAAAGGGGGTTGAAAGTGGGGCAGACTGGTTGGAAAACTTGCTTTTAGTGAAATTAACTCTTCACTTCCCTTGCTTCTTCTTTGCTTCCCTCTCTTAGGTAGAATTATAACTGCAGGGCCCATCTGTCATCACACGCATAGTTATAGGATGATTAATACTGCCGGAGAAATCAGTCTGTCAGCACCTTGATTATTCTGTAAAACCACAATGTTTGTTGCAACTGGAATGAGAAATAGTCACATTAGACATGCCAGAAAGGGATTCAAAAGCTGTGTTAAAGGGTCACTCCACCGGTTTCACACATCAAGGTTCAGTTTACTCATCATAAAGAGTACTACTTAATGTGAAAATAGAGCTTTTGTTTATTCTGGCCTGAATAGTTAAGTTGGGTTTGGGTTTGAAGACTGCACATGTTACAGAAAGCTTGTATTACAAACTGGGGTCAGGAGAAGTGATCACAAGAAGTGATTGAGTTGAATCATGAGTAATGTCGATCACAATCAGAATTGCAAGTCCAAAAAAAGACTTTCTTATGCACAATAATTACCACATAAACTGCTGTATCACAATGAACACAATTTTTCCTATGGGCGAAAATGCTTTCAAATAACTCTTTATAGTCTCAGAATTCAGGCCACTGGGTTCAATAACAAAATGTAAAAGTGTCAAAGAGCTGTATTTGTAAATTGTTTTCGTGCAAGTGTGAAAAATTAGCAGGAAGTCACCTTGCTGGCTCAGCCACAGGACTCGAATTTAGCATGCTCATTGGGCCAAACACATGGGGAGCCTGACAAAGTTTTTCTGTGTATCTGCCCAGAGAGAAACTTTAGTTGGAATAAATGGAGGGTCATCAGGGAAAATGGCATCCGGTTCTCATATAAGATCTGTGGTTTTCACCTCTCTATTCCACCTCAGGACTTCTGACACCACATTGCTCTGTTCCCTAATTATTAACACCACAGAACCTCTGATTACTGCTCCTTTTTTCACATTACTCTACAATTTTAGCAAAAAATGGAAGATGCTCAAATTCAAAGTTCTTCCAACAAAGCCCCAGAGATTCATATATATATATATATATATATATATAAAAATTCCTGTGTACAAATAAATTAAATCATCAGAGAGAACATATTGCCTCTTCTCACTGAAGAGGCCACATAAACACTGTCAGAAGTCATTGCACACAATGTACTTCAGTAAATCAAGTACATCTTCCCTTGTCATGGTGGCATATGTTTTCATCTATGGTGCCCCACTTCTGGCTTTGACCTCTTAGTAGATTGGGTTTTAAGGTTTGATTTGGGAGAGACGGGGAGGGAGGGAGGGGAGTAGTTGAGCTGCGCGATTATTTTCAATTTGTTTTGCAGACTGTATCCCCCACGTTCTGCCCTCCGGCAGTCAGAGATCAATTAATGCAGCTTGGTTGTTTGTAATAATCTGTCTCCATTTCATAAGGCAAACATTTTCTTATGAAATAGAGACCGTTACAATAATACCTGCTACAGTGCACCATGAAAATGAGCCACGTTTTTTTATTTCAGAAGAGGACTTTAAAGGCGCAAACGCACCTTTCATCACACAGCAAGAGGAGCGGGATGGATGACTGTGAACAATCACCGCTAACCTGTGAAACAAAAAGCCATGGCAGAACACAGATGATGAAATTACGTTGGGCAGAGATGGAATGCGTATCACGAGCGATGTTCCAGCTGGGGGCCAAACTGACCCCCAGCTCTGTGAAATTAGGAGGATTTTCAGAAAGCTCAGTGTTAAACCTGCTGTCACAGAATCCTGGAAAGCAGTTTATTTCCGTGGCAACACAGCTGTCCGGCCCAGATGGTCCAATCAGGTTGCAAGAGTCGAGAAAAGCGTGACACCATCTTCATCAACCAGCAAGACAAAGATGTGCTTCCTTTCCTTATTGAGTTTTTAGAAACAATACAAACAACAAAACATGGGGCAGGATTAATCGTTATTCCCACGATATGTCAATTTCCAGCAGCCTGACGTGTTTTGAATCTACAGATTGTTTGTTGTTGTCATTGAAAACACAAAGATATTCAATTCACAGTGATAAAAAATAAGCGGAAAAGAGTAAATTGCCACGCGAGAAGGTGGAGCCAGATATCTTTTGGGCATTTTTTGCTTTAAACAATTAATCAATTATCAGAATTGTTAACAGATTATTCAACTAATGGCACTGTGCCAAACAACATCCTCTGCATTTTCAAATCCCTAGTTATAAATTAGATTGTGGAATAGGCTTTGTCAACAACAATGAGCTAATCATTTAAGGTTCTTCCGTTTTATTTAATGGGAGTACGAAGGAATTGTGATTTAATTATGATATTTAACTTAATTACTTACTGAAAGAGTATGTATCCATATAAGTCCAGACACCCTTGTTGGCGCAAGACATCAGACATCCATCTGTATACAATCTTTATCTATATCTACTACTATATTGTGAGATCCCTGCAGAACCAAAGCAGAGTCTCAGCCCTCAAGGAAAAGAAAGACCCCGATGAATATTCACCATTCACACAATAGTAAGGGCCAAATCACTCTGCTGAGATCGACGCTTTGAAGTCCCAAAGAATGCTGAGGGGGAAGAAAAACGTCATTCATAAGGAGTGAAAAGGCTGTCGCAGCAAGATTCGCCCTCCTTCCCCTCCCTCTGTCCGTCACGCTGTCTCATTCTCTCACTCCGTCTGTCTCGCCGTCTCTTTCTTTCATGATGTGACGACGTTGTGAGATATTGGAAAAACACCGAAGCATCAAAAAGATCTCTTTGAATCGATTCTTTCTGCCAATATTTATGTTTTATAACTTCTGGAAAAATGCAGGAAAACCACTTATGAAGTGCTCCTCTGAGAGTATAACATGAATCACTGTTTTAATTCAGAATCTGACCCGTCTGACAGAAGAGAGCAATGATTGTAAACTCATAACTGCGTTCCAGACAACAAGGAGAGAACGTGATGTATCCACATTCATAATTTACAGCATACAGTCATGCATAAAGATGCACAGTGTGCAAGGTGATAATTAACTTTTGCAACCGCACAGTTTCTGTGAGGCGATTGTCTGCGTCAGGCAGTAAATGTCAAAACTTTTGTGATACCCATAAACATTTCACTTAACACTGCTTCGAGCCAGTCAAGAAAAAAAAAACTAAACCAAGAGACGCCATGCAAAGCGACAATTTGGCACTTTGTATTTTATGTATACTGAAGCACATGTATTCCCACACCCACGGTAAGCACATGCAATATGAATAAAATCTCCAATCATAATAGGATATATTTAATTGTATTTCACAATATCTATATAATAAAAAATAATTTACATATAGTGACTAAATGATACGTCTCTTTTGGGTTAATCCAGTAAATTAAATACCTGACTAATGGCTAAAATCCTGTAAATCTAAAAATACAGTAAATTAGTTCGGCACATTGATTTGCAGGACTGCACACAATCTGAGATATCAAAAGGTATGAATATTTACAAATCTCTATCCGGTCACAATAAACATCACCATCCTCCACTGGCTCCACCTGTCCAACAACGGATCCAATTCAAACAAAGCCCACCACAACCCACCGGAGGACGACTCCTATACCTAAGGAACCTTTTCCATCACCACACATCCAGGACCGAGCACTGGACCTGATGTGATAGGTCAAGGAATTGGTTTGGTTATACAGATGGAAAAAAACCCCTCTGCTCTTTGAGTGGGCTCTTAAAGAATCTAAGTGGCAACAAGGAATTTGCTATCTATTGTTCAAAACGTGCACTTTTGAAGCAGAATAATTTGAAGCTTGAACCTACCTTGAGGGGAATGGTTAAACGGTAACACTGTAACCTGGCAAACCCTGCAAATGTAAATTGTCAAAAAAAGCTTTGGTGTTGCTCCAACTGATATTTATAACCTTTCTAGGAGCATTTTTACTAAATAGGCTTTGTTTCCTTTTACAACAATGTCTCAAACGTATTTCATGGCTTTGGAACAGGATAACAGACTCATTGCCTTGCAGATCACTGTGATAGCATAGTGTTACATTTTACACTGTAATAATACAAAGGTTGTGGGGACTGTTTTGACAGACAGCTACAGTCTGCTCGTCTTTTGTTTTTCATTTGTTCCATAGATTATGAAATACACTTCCTTCTTGTTTGGTGAAATAACCCTGAAGTGAACAACTACAGCTGTGGTGCATCATATAAAAGTGTAAACTGCAAAGAACCTGATCAGATTTCCTCATAAAATCGACTTGTCTTTTTACCCGCTGTTGTAGCTACTTCATGAGAACGTTATCAAGCCACTCGGAGGAACAAAGATGTTGCAATCTCTCTATCTTTGACAACTAAACACTGAAGCTAACAGAACAGGCTGTGATTACAACAATGCACAAGGGCCCTGTCTGTGGACCAACTGGTGACTGCACCTGAAACACACCTGTGGCTCAGGTTTCACTCCCGGGCACCAATGGTTACAAAACAGCCACACAACCTTACAGATGGATTTCCATGTAAAGAAGTGTCTGTTTGGCTCTCAAGGTGCCGTTAAGAAAGTGCTCTGTGATTTTCCATGGCCGGGGCAACAACACGCTCCGGTCAAGATCAGCATAATTCTATCTATCTCTCTCTCTCTCTCTCTCTCGATCTCTCTCTGCTGAGTAAACCTCCTTGTTCTTGACAGCAGGCCTGGCTGCCAGTGGGCTGTACTTCAGTTAATTCCCTCACAGCTCTGTTCATTTTCATTTTTCTGGCCACTTGATCTCTATACTCTGAAATCTAGCATGTACTCGCATTGCAAACATACACCAAACCAAAGGCAACATTTTGTTGAAATAACACTGTGCAGCAGCGTGTGAACCTTTTGGAGGTGAAAAAGCAGAAATAGAGAAACTGAGGCTCTTCTTGCCAAGTCAACCAGGAGCATTTAATGAAGGGATTGTTGCCGAGTGTCCGCTGGGCTGCGTTGGGCAGACACTGCAAACCAAAGGGTCTAATTAAGGGGTTCCTCCGACGGTCAGACAAAGCAGACAGCAGGGGTCAAGACGCTGGCCCACAAACTGACTGTGACCCTCACACCTGCCTGGTTGCATTATACTGCACCATGTCAGCGCACAGTGGACACGCTCACACGGACACGTCATTAGTGAAATGTACTTACCACACACACACACACACACACACACACACACACACACACTGACACAGAAGCGAGCAAAGAGACAGTAAAAGGGCAAGTGGACCAATAAGCAAGTGATCATGCTGCGGTGTCAGTGCAGCAGAGCAGTCTCATCCTATATCTTAAAATCTCTATGAACGCACGCAGAGAAAAAATGATGAATCTGAAGCAACACAAGAGAAAAATGACATGTAGACTTCCTTTTCAGAATTAAACTAGCATGTATTTCTTCTTTTTTCTTCTAAGCATATTGATGAAGAGAAGTGTTTTAACTTCTGGTGTTTGACAACTTTGACATTAACCCACAATAAGTTAAGCCTGGCAGGCTGCGAAGGGGCCCCCGTATATGGCAGTGTCAAAAGTTCATGCCCTCCTTCCACCGTTCACACTGCAAAAACAAGAAGATCGCCCAGTGTGAGCTTTTGCCCCCGCCAATAACAAGACTGATTGCTACAGAGCGGCTCCACCTGTCTCTTGTTCCAATTAGTCCCGCAAGCCACTAAATAACCAGCGGGGAGGGAAGTGACATGACAGCAATAGGGTCAAAGAAATGGACAAATGCAAAGTATGGAATGGAGGCTGAGCAGAGACAATAGTTTAACTTTTTTCTTTTTTAAAGTTTCAGTTTGAAAGAAGAGGAAGCATTACATTTAGAGGGACGTTAAGATTGTCCCAGTTTATTCACCCATAGCACTTGCTTCCTCTAAGGTTCACAGGAGGCTGTAATTATGGGAAACTGGCCGTGTACTCACCATATCACATGCTCTTCAACAAGCACTAATAGCGTGTGAGTGTGTGCACTCAGCGCGTGTAGGAATGTCGTACCAAAGCTGCAGGAAATGTTTAATGACGAGAGCAGCTTGGACGACATGGTTTGTGTCAAATCTGTCAAAAGCAATGTAAACCAAAAAAGTGTGAACCAGAGGTGACGGGGACAGAGTAATGAATGAGGGTGGTCACTAAAAGATCAGCTTTTTATTTCTCATTTTTGTGACAAAAGCTATGAAAAAGTATTTAAAATAAAAGTCAAGTCCATTAATTGGTGGGTATGCAGACTATTTAGTTTAAAAATGACAATATCAATTTTTCTTTATCAATTTTAAGTGAAAATATAAATTGCAAATAGTTAAAAATGCCTTCGATTCACATTTTATTTGTCAAAAAAAGAGGACTGCAAGAGGACAGTGTTTATCTATATTTTACAATAAACAAGGTCATCATATCTTGTGGTTTGAACAGCACAGAATGTTTCTGGTAAAGTATGAAAACAACAACAAAGGTGATTTTCACATTATTGATCATTTTCATCTGACTTGCATCTGTTTTTACAGAACAAACATACAAATACTTGTTTTTCCCCCTCACTCTTATGCACCAACATAAATGAGCTTTCAGCCTCTGGCCGTTATCAGAGGAAGACAACAACCACGCACTATAAAGACTCAGTGATCCCTTCACAGGGGGAAACAGTGTTCAATAGTCAAACTGACCAATCACAGCATCAGCAATCTGAGTCATTTGAATGTTTAATGATAACATTCTCAATGTGATCTTGCTGATTAGTTGTGTTGGACAAGTCCTGCATTCGTGCCCCTTGGTTAGAGTGGTCATCTAATGTTTCAATGCCACATTTAGTTAATGAATATATTCACTAGATAAGGCAAACTGCACAACAAACATTCAGGTCAGTTGACCTGATTTGAAAGAAACAGCCTGTACGTTATTCATCTGGGCTTTGTGCACACTGGAATGTTTTTTTAACATGCCCAGTCCTGAAAGAATGGATACAACCCAACCCTTGCAACAGCTATTGGACTATATTTATGCACCTCTCTACGGACTAGTTGACACAGACAGGTGGGGTTTAAATGGCAAACTAACTGCCTGTAGATGCCCCAGAAAGCCTCTGTTCATTAAAACAGAGGCTCCTAGCCATTATGAGTAATGGTGTTTGGATAAGTTTAGTTTTACTGCTTTATAATTCAGAGGCAATTAATAGAATGGGCCGGTCCAATGCCTCTGGTCAAACTACCTGCTCTATGTTGTTGGTAGTGTGATTGAGAGGGAGTGCAGGGCGAGAGCATGGAGGAGGGAGCCTTCTGTGCAGATTTTCCATGCACACCCAAACCCCTCCCTTGGCTGTAGTGCTGAAAGCTCTTTTGTGTGTTTGTGAGCGGTGTAAAGGCTACAGTGATACAGCTTACACCTCAGATCTGTGACTGCACGGTCACTAGCAACATTTAGATGGCAGATTTATGCTCAGAGAGATCTTTATAAGCCTTAGATCTTATAAAGATTTCCTGCATGGATCTACCTAATCCTTAGCTTTTTGAAAATGAAACTAGGACACGTGTAACTCTGGACCACCCTCCCCATCCATCGAAACCGTTCAGGTTTGCTATCACATGCAAAAGCAAGAAGGTTAAGACAGTAGTTCAGTCATGTTATTATCAACTTCGAATGGTTTCAGAAATTAGATCTTTTCTATTATTATCTGATTTCATTCATGCGGTTATTTTCTCAAGACATGACGATTTTAATTCAGTCTTTATCTGACAAAACAATGAAGCACGATCACTCCTTTATGTTGTAAATACAGCCGGCAGACCATTTTAGCCTCCCTGCTTTACTTCAGGATTGATTTTAAGGTTTTACTAATAATTTTAAAGCGCTGCATGGTCTAGCCCCACCATACACCTGTGAACTTGTATGCCCCTATCGTCCTGCACACAATCTCAGATCACACAATAAAACTGAACTAACAGTCCCCCAAACTAGACTTAAAACTAAAGGAGACTGTGCTTTTGCTATCAGGGCCCCAAAACTCTGGAACAGGTCTTCCTGTTGAAAGTCGTCTTGCAAATCTCGCTAACTTCTTTATTAATCCTACGAAAACTATTTTTTTTTATAAACTTGATTTTTGTACTATTTGATTTGTTGCATGTTTTTTAATATAATTTTAAAGGACTTTTTAACCCTGTTTTGAAAGGTGCCATATAAAAACTAAATAAATTGAAGATCCACTGAGAGGCTATGTAGTCACTCAGACAGCAATGAAAGACATTGGAAAAAAAAGAGTGAGATGGAAAGATACAATTACCATGAACCGCCCATAATTAGAACATAACTGCCACTTATTAAATTAGGTAAATGGCTGAATGGATCAATGAAATGAAGTGTTACCTTTTCTGGACAGACAAGGACACACAGTAGGTGTAATGTCTCACAGCTGTTGATACTCAAGGTACTATTTCCATGTTGGAGCAAATCAAACACGGTGACCTTTTGCCGACGTGAATTGCCTTTCATCTGTGACTGCTAACGCCTCGCTGAGCTGGAAACACACTAGCGGTATACTAATCTGATGTCGCACTGCGTGTTTGAGCATACAGCATGCAAGGGCAGTGTCAGGCAAGGACATAGTGCAGCCTAGCTCAAAGTTACTGTGTGCTACTTTCATGGTTCTAGTCGTTTCTGTGAAATGATCTGCGCTGAGCTACATCATTCTTATCTGTCAGCCAAAACTGCTTATATGATGTATGGGATGCTTCAATTAAGAGTTGGCTGATGTCAAATAACTGAATTCTACTAAATGAGATGATAAAAATGAGACAGAAGTTCAATATAAAATCTAATCATTACCATTTTTAGAGCCTAAGGAGACAGACACCCTGCTCGCTTGACACACACTCTTCTTTACTATCACTCTTCATCACTCGTGTCATTTCCACCAACTACATCCACATTTGCTTCTTCTTCTTCATAATATCCATTATTGCTAAGCTGTTCTGTCTCCTTCAAATGATGAATAGAGATGGATTAAATCTAAACAGATATTTATGTTGTTCCAAAAATACACACTCGCACATGCACTCGCACACGCACTCGCACTCACACTCACATCCATCACAGCACTATAAGCCTGTACTTTTTCAGGATTTCCCCCAACTCAGGGTGAATCCTGTCCGGAAGAGATGGATTTGCAGATGCTAACAAAGATATCCACATTCAGCTGTTACTCTGCTCATCTTAGAGAGAAACACCCGACGATAATCGCCACGAACACAGATCTTTCTGTTGTCCATCCTGTAGTCAATAAGCTGAGATAGTCAGGAGCAGATGTGGATGGTGGGACGCTCTGCACTGCGACTGAAATGAATGAAAGAATTACATGAACTTTGGACTTTATTATATACCAGGAACACGGTTTCTCATCAGCGCTTATTTCCCAACAGGTTGTATTTTTGACGCATCAATTACTGTTTTTTTGGGCTTTACTTGCTCCTTACTGTTAATGCCTCAGCTCTAACAAAAGCAGACGAGACGTCCCTGTTTTCTTCAGGGAAAGCCTGACTGAGTGTTAAACCGTCTGCTCCCCTGGCTGATGGGAAACCCAGGAGGGGCCATGCAGTCTAGGTGGGGAAACCCTGTCTCTGCTTGGCTTTCTGACCCTGAGCTTGTCAATCATGCGAATTTTCCCTTAATTGGGAGAAACAGTCCAACAGCTTGTGAGCAGAAACATGTCATTCAGTGGAAAAGCTAGTTGGTTTGCTCCGCTTGTCTGTCTGTATTCCCTCTAGCCCCGCACAATACTGCACAAAATGAACACCTGTTTTTTGAATTTAAATTAAATTGTCTTCGCATCTTTTAAATAAATGAACATACAATTTCCCTGAACCTTTTAGTTGATGTATTACATATTTAAACTGAACATAGAAATACTTTAAAAAACACTTCAAAGTCCTGCTCCACAGATGAAGTTAAATTTGTAGCAGAATATTTATTATTTGAGGCACCACATTTGTTTTTGAGGAAAAATAATGTGGGAAAAAAAACATCCTTTCATACGAGTCTAAGATAATAGGAAACATTCATGTACTCGGTGTGAGAATAACAAAAGACAAGCTTGATGTTTGTGAGGGAGTAGAGTGCCACATGAGATACACAATATGTCTTCATAGTTCACATCTGTGTGAACTTATGGAGCATTTTCAATGTAATTCATGCTCAGCTGTGGTGTGGAAATTACCAAAAGAATCATACAGTCCATGCACGTGTTGGCAACATAGAGCGGCTTCTTGTTAGCTTTAGTCATTTAACAATCTATGGGATGAAAACAGATTTAGTTAATCTCTACAAACAAATATAAGTGCAATATGGTTAATTTATTTACATGCATACTCTACCATACACATGTTAACTAAGCCTATTCATTTCATCCAGACTTTGATTACTGCCAGTGTGAATACCGTACCTCCCTAAGCACATATCACACACAAGCACACACTTATCCACACTCTAATGGAGGTGACAAAGCTATAAACTTGTTTACACAATTAAAAAGGAGCCATGTGTGCTCCAACTGTAAACAAAAGGGTAGCCTCCAGTCCAGATTGGGAGATTGGAACCTGTAATTATTCCCGCATTTTTTGTGACACCAGACAATGACTAAATCAAAAAGCAGATTTAAAATTCAAACTGTTTAGCCGATATATATGGTGAAGCTAATACAGATAAGGTCTTTTAGGGTTTTCTCAACAATATGTTCACTGCAGTACTCCTAGATGTAAAATATTTGGTATAAATGTAATGACTCTGGACCCTTGTTTAATACCAATAAAGCCCACTATTGGACAATGAACTGTGTGTGTAATATAATTGTGTTGTGTGAGAGTTTATAGTAAGTATTACTGCTCTCATAACATCAGTAACAGCTTATTCAGAGGCATCCAGACATACATTATTAGGCATTCTAGTACATGTAAATCTGTCCCCCCGGAGATCCGAGCGCATTAGATACGGAGCTATCAGTAGCCCTTTCCCCCTGACGTTGTTGTTTGCTCTCATCCAATGATAGCACAATGAAAACACAGGAAGCAGCTCAGAGAGCAATGAGCCTGCGATCGATGCCTCCGTGTCAGACTATAAGCGAGGTGAGGTCTTAACGTCTGCCCTCCTCACTTCTCAACCCCCTCTTTCCCTCCAACAGGCCCGTCAAGTCTCCCTCTACCGCTAATGTATCTGAATGCGGTGTCATCCAGGGCCGCCTCGCAGCAGTCAATAAATACTGGAAATGCTATCCATCTCTGAAACATCACTCCTTCACTTACTGTAAGTGCGCATCACTGTGGGCACCATCCCGACACTGCTGACAGGGAGGAAGACAACACCTCATCAGATGCAACCACAGACATAGTTCTCAATACTAAAATTGCAGAGAACAGACTGCGTGTCTGAATTGGGCTCTCATTTGTAAAATATGAGCCGGTATTTGAAATCCTTCCAGGAGTGAGGATCAACCTACAAAAGGCAGACATTATGACATATGATAATGTGCACTTTTCTCCCGGTGTCCTCTGATAGAGCAACATCTTTCGGCTCAAGATTTGGTATTCAAATTTAGGTGGAAATACACAAATGTGAATTTGAATTATGCATGACGTCAACACTTCCAAATGTATTAAACTCTTTAACTTGTTAACTAATTCTTTGACAAGACATGTTGTTTGCAATGGAGAGATTGAGGGGAATAAATACAAAGCCCCACCAGGCCTTTCTGTCAGAGCTAGAGGGATAAACAGCCGGACCAATATGCTGTTAGATAGTAGCTAATTGCACACATGTTGGTATATGTTTGCAATTCTTCCAATCTTGAGTGTGCTTGTAAAAAAAAAAAAAAAAAAAGGCAGGTCAAAGTTAAAAATAATACATTTATACTGTCAGGCTATAAACAACTTCTCGGATAATAGTGTGTAAAATATGATAAAATAATAATAATTATTATATAATCCATCAATCTTTAAATGTTTTGAGAGGCGGAGGAATAGCATAACAGTTACAGATGCATTGCTTTGATTTGAGACTTTACAGTAATTCCACGGTCGACTGAAAAACATTTCCTGTGAGAGACTTGTATGACTCATGTTGCTCGGTAACATCGCAGAGAGTAAGTAGTTTGGATCAATTAATCCATAATTCACACCTCATGATTCACCAGTTTATATTCTCAGCTTCTGTACCTGATTTACTCAATAATGAACTACCTCTATCTCTCATCTAATCCTTAAAACTACGTATGAAACATCTCTATTATCTGTGATCAACACTGCAGGCCAAGAAGCATTGCATGCTTCACAACAACAAAATGCCTGCAGTCAGCAGCAGACACTAGTAAAACCCATCCAG
Organism: Anarrhichthys ocellatus; assembly: GCF_004355925.1. Lineage (NCBI taxonomy): Eukaryota > Metazoa > Chordata > Actinopteri > Perciformes > Anarhichadidae > Anarrhichthys > Anarrhichthys ocellatus. The sequence continues at coordinate 146,768 of NW_022280046.1, forward strand.
TCCACGGAAAAGTGTTGATTTTTAGAAAATGATTGTATTCGGTTGTTTTCTGCTCTCTTGACTTGGGCTATTGGCTGTGAAGCCTGGAAACTTGTTGGCAGAAGCATCTCATTAGAGCGTTTCCATATTCAAACCTTCTGCTCTCCTCATACACTTCTGGAATATACAACAGCAATAACAAGTCTTGGTTATTGGGATCCTGATTTTACAATTCAAGCTATAGGCTTGAGCTATAGTGCACATACTAGAAAAAGGTACAACATCAATGGGGCAGGAATAAAACGTATGGAAACAGAGCGTGAAGAACATTTAAGAGCCAAGTCAACCGTGTTGGAGCTGCACAGAGAACATATTATTGTTGGTGTGAATTCCACATATAGTGCTCTGTTTAAGTTTAGAGCAAGAATAATGAATCTACAGCCGATGTGTTGTGAATCCACTGCTGTATGTTAAGAAAATGTTTGAACTCAAGAAATATGAACTGAACTTCTGAGGACATGTCTTTAGCTGCGTCACGCTGTACACTGGCTACACACAAACAAGTCAATAATGCAGTACAGGAAGGCCTGTTCAAAATGTAAATACTGGAAGTGCTGTTTGTATATTAATCATAACTGTTTCTTTTGCACAACTTAGAGTCAGGCAGCTGGGTGCACTGTGATTCAATTCTCATTAGAACTTTCACTTTTTCCTTTCCTTTGCAATAAAACAAGCTCTTGTTCGACCACATTTGCCAGGTGCCTTCTCAGTCTGTCTTATTCTTACAGATTTGTATACATTTTACACCCTTATTATATTTGTCAATTTAAGGGATTTCTACCTGATTCTTACCTGATCTGACTTGCACTGACAAGCACAATAAATCAGTGCACCTTCCAATAATATTTTGAGTTCACCGCAGCCTCCACAGTCAGTGTAATTAATGGCGCCACGAGTCCTGTGAGAGTGGGACCAGCTGCTTGTTATGTCTTGTCACCAGTCCCACTCTCTTTGACACTTTCGGCCGCGTCCCTCTCTTCCGATGCCAAGAATACCGGTGGAGTATACTGCTGGGTCTGAGGACTCTTTGTGCCCACCCTCAGAGAACAAACACTATTAAAGACTCGACAACGTGCCCCTTTGCCCATCCCCAGAGTGCAGGCAGTGCCAGCGTCTGTAACTAGAGAACAGGGAGCAAAACAGCTGCTCCCAGTCTATCCTGCATCTGCCACAACTGTGATCTCATGGAACAAAGCGAGAATGCAACCACACGTTTCAGCCGGGTGTTCAGTCACACTCCAGCCATTGTCCTCTCTCTCTCTCTCACACGCTCCACCTCTACCTTTTCTTCTTTTGTCACACTAATACACACCAAGATGCAGAGCATAGATCTAACATCATCATTGCACCAATTGATTTTTTTCTTTTACATATTTATCTTGGCTGTATTGTGAGACCTGGATTCTTTCATGACAGATATTCTTCCTGTAAAGCAGTGGTGCAGCCCAGTTGGTCGCCAAAGCCAATGGCCGAGTTGTTCAAACTGATTGATGGGGATTTTTGGGTAACTGCTGTCCCACAGACAGGTGTTTCAAACAAGCTGGCTGACTCTTCCATTTAAACTGAGACCGCCTGAGATCTACTCATTATTGCTGGTTCACAGAGCACTAGTACGTCTTATACTTTTTGTGTAACGAGACAAAATAGACAGCAGACAAAAACATACCGGGGGGGGGTGTTCATTTCTGCTTTTATAGAGACTCCTGGCTGGCTATTTTTTTTAAGTAGCTGACTTCTCCCTCTAGTGCAGTTGAGTTTGATTAGGATATGCCTTCAGTGTGTTAGTCAGCAGCAGTGAAATGTCCACACAGGCTTTACATGCAATGAGCTAATAATGCATAGACTTCTGGGACTGACATTTAAAATTGGAAAAACAACATTCTCGACCCATCATAACGACTCCTCTATGAGACATTAAATCTGCCACAAATTGGCCTTGGTCTGTATTCCCTTCTATAGTTAGATATGGCATGCAGCCAGTGGTTGTGTGCATGTAGGTATGGCAGAGTGTCCGTCCACCAGACAGCCCATCTAGAAAGGATCATCAATCACATTTTCACATAAAACTTCTTGGCAGAAATAAGAAAACTGAATTAAGTTTGGAAAGGGTTACTTGAAGACGCCTCAGTTTTGGTTGCATATGTGTGTGTGTGTGTGTGTGTGTGTCTGTGTTCTGAGCTGATCCAGTGGCTGCCATCACAAGGTGTGTCCATGCGGGGAGTGGAAAAATTAAACGGAGGAAAGCTGAGCCACGCTGCTTATTTGACATCACAGTGGAGGAGGTTGACTTTGCAGGCTTGAGTGACTTTAAATAACTAAAACAGATGATTGACAGAATGACTGACACTTATGGAGAGTTCGCTCTGCGCAGCCTACCAATACACAACAAGCCATACGGTCTATTTTTATGCTTTACATGGTAGTGTTGGAAGGAAGAGGTCCCGTTCAAAGAATTCCTGCTTCATTGCCTTGGTGGTTTTTAAAAATGTTCACAAAACAAACGTTGGCATTGTCCTCGATTTCTGACTTCTGTTCTGAATCATTCTGTTTTGCAGAGATAAAGTCACTTTTAAAAACAGATTGGCCAGAAAGCTTTTAATGTGGTTCTGGTCACTGCATTTTCATCACAAAAATCACACAGAAGATGCAAACCTTACACGCAATAATACACACAGCATGTCATCTGTCTTCCAGACGGCATTGTTAGCTCCCTTTCCTGAGAACAAGGGGAACTAAATATGTGAGCAGGCTCACACACACTGAATACACCCAAATAAAACGCACACACACACACTCAGGAAAAATAATAGACAAAACAGTATTTATTAATTGACAACATAGGCTTCTTAAACATACAATCCACCCCACCAGATTGCCATGAAGCCACATTGTTATTTTTACTCCGCTAATTACAGTACTTTTGAGCTCTGACATCAACACCGACAAACTATCTACAAAAGAGGAACACACATCTGCCTCATCTGTCGACACATTATAACTGAGCCAATAACAAACTCTGAGCTCACAGCGAGGTGGCAGAGAGGTCAGTCAACTGTGTATGTATGTGTCTGAGCAGAGAGAATGAGTGTCTATTCACAGTGTGGATCTGCTCTCCAGGTCGGCTCCCCCCCGACCCCCTGGGAAACCGAAGCCACAGCGGGCAACCTGAAACCCCATGATGTCATCCTCAGAGAGCACGGGCTACCAGCAGTCAGTGAGAAAATGTACAAAACCCAAAGTCAACATCACACAATTACTGGGGTTAATTGTATTTACAGTTGAGCAGCTGTGGAGGATTACGGGGCTCGCCGATAAAGTATGGTGCATGTGTAGGGAGAGGCTAAGAGTCCTCGCTAGGGAGGTTTGTGAGAGGAAAGTTTAATTGACAAGGATTCTACATCTTCACTAAAGATTCCACACTGGCCCTGTCTGATCTGAGTGATGAAGTAGAACAAGGATCCAAGTCAGCAGGTTATAATTCTAACCTACAATAAGACTTGTAATGTGTTTTCACTGATGAACTTAGCTTCAACCACAAAGGAGGAACTGATCAGCAAGATTACAAAGCTCTAAACTGCACATTATTGGCTTTCCATGGCACATAATTGCCAATAATAAGAAGAGATAGTTATTTTTTTATTATTAATACCTACTGTATGTATACCTATTTTGCTGTGATACATTAACATTAACCTGGTTAAGGTTAATACATACAATTGTACTTGGAGGTGTTGGAGACTTCTCTAAAAGACATACTGAATGACCATGAAACTATTGCCATATAGCAGAAAAGTTGCTGTAGCTGCTGCTTTCTAAAACAAAATCAGATGATCACATTGATTTGTATGAATGCTTCTTTTTTTTCAATACATTTACCGAATTGCTCCCATTTGTATTCTTCTTTCAGTTAGTGGTCAATGTATCATTACTATTACCTCGACCAAGGGGGTATGTTTTCAATTTAGTTTGTTGGTTGGTTAGTTGTAAAAACTACAGCCTGATTTTCATGAAACTTGATGGAAGGGTGTAGAATGAGCCAAGGACCAACCCATTCAATTTTGTAGCAGATCCGAATCACCGGGTGGATACATTCATTCCTTTTTTTTTTACCTTCTAAGAATGCCAGGGCATGGCCTTGGCGGAGGTCTGCGCTCTTCAGGTGCCTTTCTTGTAACATTATGTAAATTAGCAATATATTGTGTAATTGAGAATTTTCTCAAGGTGAAAAAGAGAGAGAGAGGGGATGAATGGCCATTTCCTCCCACTCTAAAGGTTCTTATAAAAGGACTTCTGTTCCTGTTAAGCTTTATCTTAGTGCTGGTGTGCAGGGCTTATACAATGCCCTTTACTCTGCAGGACCCAACACACAGGTATGAAACTTGACTCTATATTCCTATCAGCTCCACAGGTATCATTAATTTACTACAATGCCCTTTAAATCTCTTTTTATGCAGCTACATGGGCATTCCTGCTGACATAGCCTTACAATAACTTTAATTTCTCCAGGTTTTCCATGGGTTACATGATTATTTAATCTACTGTGAGGTCACTATGGCTTTGATTACCTTGCTGTTGGTAGCTTTGAATACATGTTCTCTTATATACTGTTGCATCATTCTAAATGATGTGAACTATCGCGCAGCTATAGCAGAGCAATCCTGCAGGACAACATAAAATCAGCTTTGAAATGTAACCCTGTGACCCTGCAGTCTCTCTTAACATGCTCATGATTAATGCCAGCATGCTGCAGGAGGAACATTTTGGAACCTCTTTCTGAAATGCTTTTGGCTGACTGAGAACTGGGTAAAGTGTCACTCAAATGATGATCTTCTACGGTACGTTTATCATCTTTTAGAGCATGCTGTTCAGCAGTTTTGACTCTCGTATGATCTGTTGAGCTTCCATCTGAAGGTTCTGTGTGAAAGAATGTAAACAGTCATGGCAAGTATTTATAGTCTCATTATGCTTCCTGTTTGTTTATGCCATCTGTGGTTCTTGGCCTTCAAGATGAAGCAATTATTGTTAATTTGTTCTTTGTGTTTCACAGCAGGAAACTTTCATTTGATTGACAATTGACCACTGGAGGCAATTTTATAGTTGCCTGACTGACAAAGCACACTTGTACTCGATGAATTGGGGGTTACACATGACCCATTCTTCGATATAAGACGAGTGTGTCACATTTTGCTCTTCACACAGCGTATTAACCGTGCACCCCCACTGGACAGCCCTGTGATCAAAGCCTGCCAAATTCCCTGATGATGCTTCCCCTTTTGGGTCCAATGTCAGGATCAGAGACTGGAGCAGGGAGACAGCGTACTCAGTCAAACAAGCCACATGACGTGCATTTGCCATGCTAGATCTATTGCAAAGGCACACATTCATCCTTGTGCATGCAAACATGGACCAAGAGGAGGCCCGGAGACAGCTGTCCTGTCACCCTGTGTCTAATATAGACAGACGGTGGGTGAAGAAACGATTGGACGCAGTGAGACTCTCATGGGGGGCTGAGAACATCAGGATGATGATGAACTCCGTTTGTACTCGGTCCACAGTATTAACTTGTGTCTGTCGACAAGAGAATTATGGCCTGCTTGAGTTTCTGCAGAAACATATCAACTGAAACAATAGATTGAGCAGTTCGAGGACTGCATCTTCAAAGTCTTCCCAAAAGTTTAATTTATCATTTTAAAGAGAGAGACAGTGGTTGCATTTTCATGCACACTAAACTGAATTATAACACAATTTAAGAAATACTTAGAAGAAGAAAGAATTAGTTTGGATAATACGCATATTTGCTTTCTTGCCGAGGGGTAATTGAGAAGATCAATTCCACTTTCATGTCTGTACTAGGGCCAGGAGAAGATTAGCTTAGCTTAGCTTAGTATACATACTGAACACAGAGGGAAACAGCCAGCCTGGCTCTGCACAGGCAACCACCAGAGAGTCCAGAAAGTATCTTATAGTGCAGTTTAATTATACTGTTTGCACAGAGGTGAGGGTATACCATAATATGATCTTGACAGAAATATCTTTTGGGGTAAAATGTCAAGGGGAAAATGTGAAGTTGCAATATATCGTGGTGGGAGACCTCGGTAATCAAGACTCTGTAGCATGGAAACAGGATTATCAATCAAACGGGCAACCCTCCTAAATATCTGATTCATTAAACTTGTTTCTATTAATGAAGTGTCGAAGGAGGTTGAAAATATTCAGTGTGTCACAAAAACAGAGGCAGAAAACAATAGAAAATCTGAAAAATAGCTTCAAAACCTGCTTCATAACCCACCGAGAGGTCTCAACCATAGATTAAGAGCCACTAGACTAAAGAAAATGAACAACATTCTTGTATCTCAGCTATTCATTCCTCTTCCCTTTCCCAGATCCATACACTCAGTAGGCTTCAAATGTGGTGCACTTGACACACACACACACACACACACACACACACACACACACACACACACA
>NW_022280046.1:153284-167440 GCF_004355925.1 Anarrhichthys ocellatus
ACACACACACACACACACACACACACACACACACACACACACACACAGAGAGCGGCCAAAAAAGCTCTGCCTCCTCTCTGTCCGAGCCTGTCAGCGCGACTGAGGGCCTCCTGTCTGTGATTGATGACCGGGGGTTCTGCATATTTCTGAAACCGCCGACACGTGTTGGCTCTGTTGGCTGGGAGTTGTCTTTGCTCTATTTAGTTTACATTATTCTTATTATTTCTCTGACCAACCCAGCTGTTGAGTGCATGCATGTGCGTGCGAGTGCACATACGCACCCGCAGGGAGGGGTTTTTCCATGCCTTCAGTTGTCCAGGTATGTGTAATGAAATCTTGAGTTTTGTTTTGAAAACCCTAGGAGTTCCAGTCATTTTCCTATTTAAGGTTTTTCTCTTAGCTTCCTTCTTCTCCCTTTTCCCTCTCACCCACTTGTACTCCCATGGAACAATCCACCCAAGGTTACTCGCTGCTTAATTTGCAGCACTTTCAAAAAGTTAAATAAACACATGTTTTAAAAAGGTGGGGAACACCCACCATCTTGACCACTTTGTGTCCAGAAGCAGAAAACTGTTTTTAATTGTAGAAAAACTGTGTGTCAACGCAGGCGTGTGCTTAAATCAAGCCTTTTTCAGCTCAAACTTGAACCAGGAAACCAATAAAGCCACAAGATGTTGGCCCTCGAGACAAAAGCCGCTTATCTTCCAATTTCTTGCCAGTGAGAGTAGTGTGCTTTAAACCGGTGCAATCGCTAATTTAACTTGATCTTTACGAGAAGAACAAGAGAACTACTGTTGTGTTGTTCAAAGCCGCAATACACAGGTGGAGAAAAGGAGGAGCAGCTGTTCACTGACACAAATTCGAGCACGATCATAAAAACACACACACACATACACCTCGTAAAAGTTTAGGGAGCGAACACAAACTCTAAAACAGAGACATGCTTGTGATAAAGGGCTGTTGAAGAAACAACTACTGCAGTTGACTTGAGATGCAGATTAAATATTGTTATCCTATATAAATCACGTGAACATAATGTTTCTCCAATATAAATGCTGAGTTATATTACTTACAGGCCAGTAGCATTACTGCATTACAGGCCAGTCACTCAATTTAACAGCTCCTCATTTAGCCTTTTTTCCTTAAATTGAAACGACGGACACTGAATATGCATGACTCTCTATGTCGTTCCAGCATATGATGATGTGATTGATGTGTGTTGACAAGCAGAAGAAGGAGCTGGAGCAGCACTCAGACAGACAGAAGTGAGCTAAACCAGATATGAAGGCTCCAATCTTTGTCCCTTACGTTAGTCTGATACTCGTCTAATACTGATTAAATGATGGACGGACATATAGTTTAACATGTCCATAAGCCAAAAGCAATCTGATTTACTTTCACTATAGGGTTTATAGCAACTAAACAAGTTTTAAATTTATATATCTGAAGAAATTCAATAAATAACCTGAATTATATACATACATTATCATTTTTGTGTTATGCCACTTTAAAGCTTCTTGGCAGAAGCTGAGAATGAACTTGGTTGTTGATTTTGAAGGCAAAATCTGCACAGCTCACCCCCAATTACGGCTACAAATTATACATATTTGAAACACGAGACAATTTAACAGAATTTTCACAGACCGGTCTCACTCGCATGTTCTCACACATACTTGTATACGCAGTCGTTCTAAAAGCGCAGATAAAGCTAATTTCCCGATTATACATTTTCAATTCTCCGTGAACAGATGTGGTTGACTGCTTTTGGCTGCCTGAAATAAAACCGAAAAAAAAAGGCCAAAAGCAAATATGAGATAAACCAAGAAACCATTTCATCCCCTGAAATTGTTTTCTGATCCTTAAATCCTAATCTGTTTATTCTGGCATGCCAACATGCACTTGTTTGAGGCCATTCATGTGTGACTGCAGCTCAACGTGTGCAGCTACAGAGAGGTAATTAACAGCTGTGTCTGCTCTTGAACACCTGCAATAACAGTCCAGGCTGTAGCAGGTTAGCTACTCTTTCTCCGTCTCTTTTTATTGTAATCCGATCCAGCCTCTCCTCGACGCGAAGCTCTCGGAGCCACCGAAGGGGCCAGACTTGGAAAGACAAGAAGAGAAGCCGGTCTCGTATCAGACTGTACAGAAAGCGTAACTAAAGATTAAGGGCACATGAGTGATTGGGTGTGGCTCACTCGTTTTCCCCTTTAATGTTGAGAGATATATATATATATATATATATATATATATATATAAAAAATACAGCACCACAGTACAGACCACACCTTCAAAAGAAGTCAATCAAGCTACTGAAAGTGTGGTTTTCCAACTCTTTCCCACAAGTGAGGCCATCAAGGAAGTCTGTATCCTTCAGGGATGTCATCAGGCCTCCGTACCACATACATAGTGCATAATTGAAGTAACTTAATCACAATTACGACACACTGCTACCAAAGTGGGTCATATAAGGCTGAATGTCAGTCACTATAGCGGTATTTATAGCTATAAAAAAAAAAGGTTTAACCATCTGCACTTTAATCTTTTCAGAGTAACACAAGACAACTAATTGAGCTCCAAAGAGGACAAATTATCTCCGCCTCAGGCCAAGCTGCAGGAGAACTGGTTAAAAAACAAACAGCGTTCAAAACGCCACTGGGGAAAGTCTGGAAAATCATGACAACACGTGCCAAAACACTTAACTGCTCCAACAAAGAACAGCAGCTGTCACAAGTTGAAAGTAAGCACCAGGGTGTGGCAGACACCATATAGAAAGCTCGGGGGTTGAGAACTACTCCAAACTGACATGCAAGCTACAGTAACATGACTCACCTTTTGTTTGCAATAGTAACTAAGTTGATGCAACGTTAAAGTCCTTTTCATGAACCGTTGACATGAGTTTAATCACCCGTCACCTGTTTTGGCTGGCTCACTAATCCTACGAGCACTGACAAAACTTGACAGGGATATGATGTAGTATTGCGCATGTGTGTGTGTGTGTGTGTGTGTGTGTGTGAGAGACTCACCTGATATGATCTATGCAAACACAGCTTCTTCTCAAACGTCACTGCAGCATCCTCCTCATCCGCCTCTATCCACCGGTTTCCAATGGAAAGCTCGTATTTCAGCACATTTCCCTGCAGGCGGCCTCACAGGTACGACTCTTAATGCCCTCTGCCCTCTACCGAATCTAAGGGGAATGCACATATGAAAGCCATTTCACAATCTGTCATCAGAAACACAAGGCTGAGCAGCCGGGAAAAACATGAACAAGACAGAAATTGACTTCATCTGTTTCTCCATCTCCTCTCGCAGTCTGAGTGGCACTCGCTGTCACTTGCTATTTAGCGGACAAGCGTGAGGTTCAATTGCAGAATCAGATACGGAGCAGAAGAAGGTCTATGGTTTAGATGACGTGCAAGAATTTAGAACAAAGCTTTGCAGATCAGTCTGTTGAAAGATCAAAACTGTCGAGGGAGATCACATTGATATGTTTTGAGTCTGGTGAAACACAGAATCCCTTCTTCACACAGATATAAGGAATAATAAACTTTAAGCAAGTACCACAAAGTATACTCCAGTAACCTTGAGCTAATATTGTGTCAGCAAAAAAACACACTGAGTCACAGCTGGGTACCGCGCTGAACTAACACAGCAAAGAGTGTTGAATCTCAGACTTTCCCTTTCAGCTGGAACAGGTGACCTTTGTGGGTGGTCTCTCTGACTTGTCTTTTCTTAATAAACCACTAAGTCAGGGCATAATTATGGGCTGACCTCCTGCCTGCTACCTGCTTGTCAGGTATGCATGTGTTACCTGAGAATAAGAGAGACTGTGTGTACACTGTAATATTTGCTGTGTGAATGTAAACATAGTTCTTGAAACATGTGCATAAAAGAAATGTAATCAACAACCTTCAAACGCAGTAATGATATTTGTATGATATGCTTTTGTTTTCTGTCCATCTTCTGGTTTTCACATGCATGCACGCACGCACACACACACACCGACTCACACACAGCTGTCTTGTATTTGCCAGGATCCAGCCGCAGATGGTGATACAGTGTGAACTTTAACACACGGATTCTTGACATTCCTTACGGGTGTGAGTTACTCTCCAATTCAAACCGGTGCTTGGCCTCGGCCCTCTTCACTTTCCTGCCAGCAGGTCACTGTCACAGAAGGAGTCCGAGCAGGCCTCTCCTAACATATACAGGCTGCTATTGTCCTCTCGTAGGAACAGTAACTCGAGTTATCACTGCCCTGCATGGGTTTGGCTCCCGACTGTACACCGAACCTCTACGTTGGAGCTGTGTCAGCATATTCTGCTGTTTATGATGGGTCTTGTAGTGGCAAGTTCATGGCTTAATGTAAAAGGAATGCTAATTAAATGATGCAGCACGCCTGCTCACTGTTTAAATCAAGGGGCAACAATATGCAGTGTATCCAGTTACCAATGATTTATTTGTTCTGCAATGCAATGACTCAAAATGTCTCTCTCTCTCTATATATATGCACGCACGCACGCACACACACACCGACTCACACACAGCTGTCTTGTATGTATGTGTATATATGTATATGTATATATGTATATATATATATATTTATATTTTAATACCTCCATTTGATGTAGTACAGTATTATAGTAAAATAATATTTCTATGCAGGAAAATCTGCTACATAAATGAGTTAAAGAGAAAAAAAAAATTTAATTGTTGGGCATTGTTAGACAAAAGAAATGTCTCATCTTTCATAAAAACAGTCAAGTCCTGCAATGCTATGGTAAATTGCTCAGGTGAAATCAAAACTTCCGAGAGTTTCTAAAACTTACTACACTCTATCAGATGTTGATCTCAGTCATTTCCGGCACTCCGGTCGGTAGACGGAGTCTGTGTCTTACCTGACACTTCAGTGGAGAAAACAGGATTATATTATAGTCAGTGTGGTGTATTTTACATAGCCATCCACATGCTCAGCAGAAAGTCAATTAGCTTGCCACTTTGGAGGCAAATTGCTGCAGAAAACACACCAACACACGCACGCACACACACACACACAGCATCAGCCCTGTGAAATACTACTTCTACTGCAGGAGAATCAACACTCAAGTCTATCTTGATCAATACGGCTTTTAGCTTTAGATTTCACTTTCTTCACAACACCACTGGTTTGGAAATCAAGTGAAACCACTCCAAATTACATTTGAGGGTTTATATTGGACATTTATCAATATGTCTCAGTTTTACTATCAACAAATTGCAGACAAATAAGTGCTTTGTTATTCAATTCATAGGAATCATTACGATGTTGAAAAACAACAGATATAGATTGCCCGAGAGCTCGACTCACCATCCAAACATAGGATATCAGAAAGCATCCTGTCACCATCCTGCCCCAGCTCCAGCACTTGTCTGTCTCTGGAAGAAAAACAAGTAGAGTTATTAGAAGGAGCTCATATGTCTGCCATCTACAACTGAAAGGACTGAGACTACATTTCAAGCTCAGGTCACTTCCCCCACTTTGACTTTCACCCAGTCATGCAAAATACCCCTTATCCTCTTCTGTTCCTCGATCTTCAATCATCCCCCACTCATCCTGTACCTCTTTCTCCTTTTTTTTTCCCCCTGCCTCTCTTTCTCTAATAACAGGATGTCGACTTTCTCTCACATGGTTGCTGACCTTCCAGGCAAAGAGCAGAGCAGCTTGCAGCTTTAACCAATTCCTGTTGCCCGCATTTCTCTCATCAACGACTATAGATGAAACGGTGAGCGGGACATCGGTACTTAGCTCTGGCCGTTGAATTAATTGTCAAAGATCCTGTGGAGCCTACAGGTAAGAAGAAGATTATTCCTAAGTGGAACAAGAGAAGCTGCATTACGCCTGTACTTCCTGGCTGATGGCAGCCAGAGTATAGCCACAGCATAACACTCTCAGTGATCAGTTTATCTGAAAGTAGAAATTCTAACTTGATTTAAATCTAAGAACTTTGGCCACAAAGTGATCGCTCGGACTATGTCTCCTCCAGAGAGGGACGAGTCTGTCTGGAAAAAAAGCAAGCACAGGCCTGCATCAACGTTGTTGCAAAGAAAATACGACTGTGTGGCTGTGTCTCTCCTTTGGTTTGTATGTGTGTGTGTGTGTGTGTGTGTGTGTGTTGGAGATACAGTACATTGTGATAGTGTGTGGGGGAAAAACAGCCAACCACTGCAGAAATCAGCGAATGAATGACAGATGGAAAAGCCATACTGTACCTGTGGAAAGCCTTGGTATGAGATGTTCATCTATTAGTGTGTGTGTAGAGGAGAAGAAACTAAAGGAAATGGTCTGGCAGCTGGAAAAGACATAGAGGCTGCCTGGGACATGTGTGTCTCTTGATATACTGTAGTTCCACCATACAATCTGTCTGACAGTCCACAGACTGCTTAAAGCCGGAGAGTTACTTTTCTTTCATTGTCACACGGACATCTCCTGCAAACCAGAGCGCTCCTCATTATCAAACAATCTTTCAAACTTTCTGGAAACCCCTCCCTCCGACATACTTGGTCATTACCTGTCCAGTCCTCAAATACTGCTCCCATTGAGCTTGTTAATATGCAGCAAAATATATCTTCTCTGATTGGCTGGACTCATTTCCTGTAATTATAAAAGGAGGAAACTAGGGAGAAGGGTTGCAGTTTGCTAAGTTTAGCTCGTGGACAAACCCAGACTCCACTATATCTACCGAGATCATGACTGTTTATGTGCATCAGAGAGTAGATGACCAACTCTGAATGAGTGTGTGTATTTGTGCAGGTATGCCCACATGGGCAGCCATTTCTAAGAGGAACTGGTGTCCTCCTGGAAAAGATGTCTTCATATTAAAAAAAAAAAAAAAAAACCTGTTTGGCAGGGTATCAACTGCAAGTAAACATTCTATAATCCAATGAATAATCTGTACACTTGCAGAGTTATTCTGCGTCTCTTATGTCAGTTTTTATGATTTTCTGCAGCCATAGTTCCATCAAGCCCACATATTTTGGAAATATGTGATGTCTCATCATCCTTCACTTTTCAACCATGGATAGAAGCCCACAAGTGTACAGACAGAATGTGCGGTTCAGTTTCAGGTCTTTCAGGATTACCATTAGCCAACATTATGCTACATACAGAGGTCTGTGAGGACTCCATGTCACAGGCCTGCCTTCATGCTGGTACTGTAACTTGGCCCATCGTGACGAATGTTGGTACGTTTCACACACACACAAGTCTGTGGTAGACCACAAAGCGCTGGCTTGCCATGCACCCTCACTTGACATGTCATCCCCATCGTGTAAGCCTAATGACGGGCATTACTCCTGCCAGGGGCAGAGCCAGGGCAAGGACTGGGTGGTGGTTTGATCGCTTTCTGTGTGTTTAATATTATCCCAAAACACTCACTTAGCTCTGCTTCAATGAGCTTCTCTGTCCTGAGTCACAGGGTGGTTGGTGCATTCAAAGACAACACCACAGACTTGCATGAGGTGCAGCATGTTCTCTCTGCACTCTGAGATGCTGGTGTAAACATCAGGACCTCAGTGAGTCACAGACATCAGCTCTGGTTCACAGACGCTCGGTGATCAACTGCAGAGCACAGAGCGGTTTTGTGCCATGCATTCATCAGCCAAATATTGCCATTGACGCCATGCCACTACACACCGAATGGCGATGGAGTCTTTAGCTCGCTGCCAAACATTAACACAAACAGTGGGATTTTCTTTTCCTGCACTGTATTTAACTCGCCCTCTCTCTACACTGATGAGCATAATCTTAATCTTAATTGACAAGTGAGCACAAGATGATTCTTGTGCTCAAATCGCATCACGAAGCCGAGGTTTAAAGTTCCATCTTCACCTTGGAAGCAGAAGTTGAGAAAACAATATCACTACAAGGTCCATTTAGTAACTCTCGGTCATATTAAGTGATCTTGAAGCAGATGGAACCAGTTTGGAATGACAATTCAACTTTAAAGTTAAGTTGGAAAATGGACATTTGAAAATGGCGACTAAGTAAACTGCATCCAGTGATGAAAGTGATGTGATCGAAAGCTCCGGAACAGCTAGTAAATGGACTTTGAGGTGATGACTGTTTCATCCAGCACATCATTAATGTTTCAAAGTCATAAAAAAGCACCATAAACGTATAATCAGATTTTACCCGGACAGACTTTAATTAACCATGTTCAGCTCAAGTCAATGTCAATTAATTAAACCTATAAACTCTTATCTTAACGCAATTTAGAAGAGATATCCTCCCCCAGGTCAGACGTTAAGACGCACTAGGCAGCGATCAAGGCACCAATTACTGATAAGCATCACCATCATCACAGACTCCACCAATAACACTGTCTGGAGTCCCGCAGCTGCTGCCAGCATCAAACTCAGCGCAGGCAGCAAAATAAGCACTTCGGTTGAATTCTAATGAACAGCAGCACGGACAACGAATCAGGCTTCGGTGCCCTCTGGTTTCACTGAGGAAAGCTTGATAATCACAACCGCAACAGTTCAGCTGCAGCTCACACCAGACTGCTGCTGTTGGGGAGGTTTTCTTTTTCTTTAAAATGCAAAGTTTCCTTACCGTCTCCTTCTCGCTTCAAAATCAGCTCCACAAGATCCCAGCTCGTCTCGATATGAACGCTGCCCTTGCTCTGTATTATTTGAATGTGTGCCTCTGTGTTGCGGCAGAGTTTTCTCAAGTGTACCACGGGTTATTTGAGGCTGGTATATCTCGCGTCGTCATGCGCACAGCTCCCACCTCCGACGTCTTGGAGCAGTGCACGTCAGTACACTCAGGGCTGTTCCTCCAGGTACATTATCTTCCCACAACACTCCCATGACTCAATTCACTCAACAATGTGTGTGTGTGTGTGTGTTTCCTGCTGACTTCCATTCCTCGGAATTGTTATTATGCAAGAAAGAATGCACCAAGTGTGTGTGTGTGTGAGTGCGTTTCTCCTGTCCCTATGGAGATGTTAACTTTGTCCTCTTACTGCAGGTAAAGCTCATGCTGGTGCCTGTCTGAATAATTACTGTCACAACTACGGATTTAAAATATGTATACCAAGAAAATTCTTTGCTGCTGTGCTTTCTATGCAAACATGAACATAAAAAGTGCATGTGGACAACACATACTGTAAATGCAGTATTTGCAGGAGTTGCTTTTTAATGTTTCAGTCAAGCCGTAGCCTCAAATAATGTATGAAGGTAGTGTTGTATGACATACTCGAAAGCTTCGATATCAATGTTGAACGCTTATATTTGAACTGAAAGTAAGGAGAGAGAGAGAGAGGTACTTTATTTATGTCCAATGTGCATACAGATTATGTCTTTGACAAAGGAAAGCTGAAATATTAATTAGCATTGTTTTGTGTTAATTGGACTAGTTCCATCAAACGTCAGAAAAACATCAACAAATTCATCATGACAGTAGAAAACAGCAGAAACACACTGCCACAGCAGAGGGTTCACTTCCTCCATATTTAACAAAAACAATTCAAATTCTGTGCATTTTAATGCCAGGAGCGAGTTTAATGAATGTTTAACAAAACACACATAAACAACACCATTCAATCTATTATGGGTTGTCTCTTTAATGACTGTACTTTATCCTTAGTATATAATTATTATCCGGTTTAACAATGAAACTTGACCTGCAGTGCCTAATTTTCACACTGCTGTACACATTACTTGTTCGTGCTTTTTTTTTTACTGGGAATGGTTACACACCACATACTTTTATAACAATAAAAAAAAAACATATTAAAATTTCCCAGAAGTCTTTTTGCTGAGCAATCCTTGCTTACAAATAAATAATTTATCCCCTTAATGTTAAACAATCAAAATGTCTAAAACGTTCACTCACTTAACTATTAGCATACCTTTCCCCATCAATATTTCTTTATAGTATGTGACCCCCGAGGGGCTCAGTAGGTCATTGCAGTAAACTATCATATTCTGTGTGAAACTAAAATGCCCATCAAGAGCTCAACAAAGCTTCAGCACAAATAAAAAGCTCAGCGCAAACATGTGCATCGGCAGGTGACATTTGAACTGGCAGGGGGCTGACAGTGTATTGAAATGTACTCCTGCATATTCAAACTGATATGACATAACAATATTAGAGCAAAAATAAAGCTTATAGTGGAACCTCTGACACAATGTTAGTTCTGAAAATAAGGAACATCTGACTGGAATATAAGTTGCTGTAAACTGACACCTTTGCCCTACATATCCATGAGAGGCAGGTCAGATGTTGACAGTGTGGGCATGTTTCTTGCACAGAGGCTTGTCTTTTTTGGAGAAGAACGCCTGACCTTCCAGACTGGTAGAGCAGACCTGTGGAGAGAGCCAAAGTTATACAGAGCTGTGTTGATATTCACACAATATTCTCAACATTTTCTCATTTTTTCGCTCTTGTTGTTGCTGTGAGTGAAACTGTCTCCTGGACCTACCGCACACACGAAGCAGGTGTCATGCCAGGTGACTCCTAGAGCATCCAGGAACTTGTCCCCTGCCTCGATGGCAAAGTCACAGCCGTGGCAACTCGCCCCAAACAACTTGTAGTAGTCTGAGTGAACAGCATGTTGACAGAATGTCAGTCTGTTTGCACACATGGTTTTCTTTAAAACATTTAGTTTACTGTTGTGGGCTTCCTACTGTACCTTTTTCACAGTATGGCTGTCCATCCTCCATGTGAAATGTGTTGCCCCTGATTGGCTGTTGGCAGCCGACACAGACGAAACAGGACACATGCCAGGTCTGTTTCAGGGCATTCATGACTTCCTGCAGAGAAAATAGAAGAAATAAATGAAGAACAGCTTGTTGAAGTTGTTAACACCATGATTTGAAACTTAAACTAATATTTTGGATGCGTGGCTTGTAGTGCACTTTGATCATTGAGATGTTACGCTATGTATTGTAGTCTGTTCTTCGATTTTGTATCTGTTCACAATCACATTTTTATTTTTATCTTGTGCTGCTGCGTAAAAGTCTTGGCCAGGATTTCCTTGAAGAAGGGGATTTATTAATCCCAATTGGCCTAATCGTGGTTAAATAAGGCATAAATACAATTAAAGGACAGTAAACATTGTTTTTGGAAACAAAACAAAGACAGAAAAGTTTAGACTTTGGCAGAGAACAATCCCCCCCCCCACCCACAGCTTTCTCACTCACCCCCAGAATCTTCTGGCGGCAGCTGCCGCAGGTGGGAGCGAAGAACTGCTCGTAGCAACGTTCGCAGTACACTTGGCCCTTCTCCTCCACAAATCCATTTTCTACCAGGGAGGAGTGGCAGTGAGCACAGTTGAATTCCTCGGGGTGCCATGACATGCCCATGGCCACAAGGAATGGGCCCCTTGTAAGAATAAACAAGTGACAGAGGATTCAAGGCAATGATGCAAACATTAACAGAAAACATCCACCTATTAAGGTAAAGTTTCTGCACGGTATAAGTTGTGCAGAATGTTGCACTCTAATTGAATATATATTTTCAACTGTTCCAAAGTTCTTACTATAAATGCAGTTTTTCTGATATTATTTACCTGATGACAATGTTGCACTTGTTACACATTGGGGTGCGTGTCCCGGCTGGGATGTGCTCAGCCCGCTGCACCACACAGTTGAGGTCCTGTGGATGTGGCTGTGGGGTGGGTCGATCTGGACCTTTGGCAGCCGGGTTGGTAACCTTGCCAAATGAAGGAGCTGCTCCGACCTTTGTAAAACCTAAACCAGCAGGTGAAATAATGGGTCAGTATTAGTAGTAGTATGTAGTAGATAAAGTAATGGACATAATATACTTTCCGAAATTTTAAATTGATAAACAATCAAGCAAACCATTAATACAATGCTTGAGATAATAATGATTTCATTCCACAGAATGATTTGATGATCTCTAACCTCCATGGCTGAAGCATGAGACAGCTGCGTTGGACAGAGCCACCCCACCCAAACTAGACAAGGGATCAATTTTTCCCACTGAGGGGAAACAACACATTCCCAGAGTCAGAGGAGACACCTGGAAAAATAACCCCCCCCCCCCTTTATCTCAAAACATACGGAGAGGATGCACAATTCTTCCTTCTCTCTCACTGTGAAAAGACACATCCAGGATGGAGGTCAGTCCTGTTTCTCAGAGGGAGTGCTCGGGGGGTAAAGACACTGGGGACAGAGACACTATTGAAAGAGAGCACCGTTATCAAAGACCTGGGAGGTCAAAGGACAAGAGCTCCCTAAATTTCCTTGAAGCGGAGAGCAAACAAACTGAATAAACAGAGCAGGGCTCTAGCAGGGATGTGAGAAGACCGTGTGAGTGGGTTTAACAGGAAGAAAGATACTAGAGAGTAAGTGTGACGGAGAAAAATATGGGCTCCAAAGATTCTCTCAGAGATTTTTTTTTTAGTTTATAATTATTGGGTAAAAAGGATGTTGTCATTATGGTTAATTTGAAAGGTTGCTCTTCTTAACACCATCAGCCAATTTCCAGTGACATCAACAAATATCTAAAATATCCACTTCCTGAGCAGGGCCATGTTCTTTTCTGAGCAGGTGTTTATTATTATTTTTCAGGGAATTTGAGGGCCTTAGCAAACCTGGAGAAGTTTTCAATCAAAAACATGCACATGTGGGATATTCTTTATGCTAATCCAATATTTTTAGAGTTAATATATTCAAATTTGACTAGGTCTAGTCTGTATGTTGTGTATTTCTTCAGTAGTCAGTATCAGTAGATGGTTTTGAGACAGCATTAAGATCTTCTTTTAAAATCTGTTCGGATATTTAACAGAAAATATAATTGCTATACATAACGGAAAATACCAAAAATGGATAAACACATTAAAATGAATTAAATGCGGTATTGATGCTGGGAAAATATTTTTCAGTGGAACTTTATAGCCTTATCTGTGTGACAGTTGGCGCAGTGAGGCGCATGGTGACAAGCTGTCAGTGGGGCTAAAATATTCTCAACGAATCCTTTAGCAAGAGAAACGATTGGAGGACATTTGTGAGTCCATCATTGCTGTCGTGCTGTATAAGGAAGATAAGGAGAAAAAAAACCTGAATCAGAGCAGGACTGCAGACTTCTGTTTTGTCTGTTCTGTCTCACTGAATTCAGAGACAGCAGGATGGAGAGCAATGCAAAGAAGTCGCTTTTTTTTTTTTTTGGTACGGCCTTAATATTCCACTAATTTCTTGCTTTAGAAGGTCGTTGCATTTTAAGTGCCAAAATCATTAATTCATGTCAATAAATGTAATGGTCACATTCCACATATTTCGGCCTGTATACTTGAACCCAAGTATGTGTTAACCTGATAAATAACACAGTCAACAGAGAACCAACTGTGGGCTCTCCAGCTCTCTCTCCCTGTGGCACCTTTCAGCAGCCAGTTTCTTAAAAAGGCCTCCAGGGAAATACGTTAGGGCACATAGTGCATCTGTTCTTGTATAAGTGCACACTTATGTCTTAGCAATGCTAATAATGACCCCTTTACTGATGCCTTTCAGCAAACATTTACCCTGACCAGCTCGAGGTCTCGTGGCAGGGATTGCTGGATTTAAAGAGCAGCCTTCACACAAAATAAAATACATAATTCTCAATTTCACAATCTATTTAACTAAGGGGATCTTGGGAAAAAGCCATTAATATAAGCTCATTAACAGAATACCTCTGGATGTTATAGAGCTCATAATCTTAAATGGCTTAGTGTCAGATATTAAACCTGCAATAAATGTTACGGCTGAGCAAGCAGTGATTTAAAAGAATGGGGCTGCCCTCTGTAGGCTAAAAGAAGCAACTACACAAAATAAACTGGACAGAACTACAAGCATTTGAGAGGCAGTGAACGTAACAGAAGTAGGGGAGGATTTCTGAATGTGTTCCTCTACCTGCTGGACCTCCAGGCGGGAAGGAAGACTTGTTCTGGGCCGCTGGGCTCTTGAACGTGGAAGCAGGGACGATGTTGCCATTCCTGGGTGATGCTGCAGATTTGGAAAAGGTTTTCGCTGCAGGCGAGGTGTGCACAGTGGGAGTGGTTTTGTCAACTGCCTCACTAGGAAACAGATGTAAATATTTTGTATAAATCATAACTCATTACACCACAAACACACACACACACACACACACACACACACACACACACACACACACA
>NW_022280046.1:167450-207785 GCF_004355925.1 Anarrhichthys ocellatus
ACACACACACACACACACACACACACACACACACACACACACACACATCTTCTTCAACAAGTGTCATCTGATGCCTTCACTCTGTTTTCTTTTAGTGGAAACATCCACCATGGTCTCAGCTTTTCCCTCCTATCTGGTGTGGGATTTTTTTTTGTGCCGCGTTCCTAGAATCCCTGAGTACGAAAGAAATCTAAGAGCGAGACTGTGCCATCAGTTGAACTGAACCTCCAGTACAGACTGATGCTTAGTGGGATCTGGTCGACTGCAAGTACAAACGTTTACAATCAGCTGCTCGGAATCTCAGTGACACATGCAAACAATCAGGACAATTATGGGGCACGTTCAAATAAGCCCACCGTCCATTTGGTTTGTCAATTACTGACATGAGGAAACAATTTCAGGTGCTGATGCCATAGTACATGCAGCCCACCCTCCAGTAATATCTGGAGGTAACCAGTGGTATGATTTAAGTGGTGGTTATTGCTTTTATTCTCCGGAAACTGCAAAGACAGAAACACTTTTCCCATTGCAGTTAAGTGCAATAGGAAAGTGCCACATGTTGACACATGACATGTGCCACATGTCACATGTTAAGTGCGATCACATATTTTAGTCGAAAATGAGAAGCCCTAGTGTTTTCTAGTGCCCACCCCTTGCTGCTGTATGCAAAGCAAAGAGTTTAAACCCCATAAAGGCTGAAAACGTGTTATATATATATATATATATTTATCAACTAGTAAAGATTTTGAATCCATTTTTACTGGCTTAATATAGTTCGGTACATTTAATCTGCTTCTGTAATTGTATTTTATTCTGCCCTTTTAGAAGCATTCTACTGTTACAAACAACAAACAGAGACGTGGGGACATTTATATGGTGCAAGAGGGCTGAGAAGATCTCAATCAACCTGACAAACAATATTGTTCAGCTACCATCATGGAGACGCTGTTGCTGCTCAGGTAGACCGGTTGAGCGAAGGATTTGCACCGACAGGTTAACAATTTCTAACCCTGAGGCTGTTTGGGCTTTCAGCAACAGCACACACGTCATGTTACTAACAACAGAGACGATTGTGCTGTCAACCAAGGGTTTATGGTTTTCGCATGAATGATGAGAAACACAGAAAATTCAATGCAATCACCCACTGGTTTTATATCTCGCATGCGAGTACGTTTGCCAGCAGCTATAGACAGATTGCTTTGGTTTAAGCAAATGATGAGAAACCTGAGCAGTTTGATGGAAAACAGATCACACCGTGTTTAAACTTATGGAAATAAATGCTTCTCATGGTTGAAATGTTTGAACGGTGCAGATAACAGAAATTATTCATACTGGATGGTAAGTCTCAATGCTGAAATTAGTACTCTACAGGCATTTATAACCTGCACAACTGATTCCTTCATATAGACCTTCAACTATGGGACAACTCTTGTTGAAAAAATGTACTTTTTTCTGCCTGGCAAGAAGAAAAATAAGGAATGAAAAATTCAGAAATAGGCGAAGCAACAGCAGAAAGGAAAGAAAACAGTTTATTGAGGTAAAATCATTAAAAGCTGACAAATGAGACGTCTTCGGTTAGTGTGTAGGCAATAGAGGAAAAGACTCAGACATGCTCAGAAAAATGAAGCATAAGATTACAGGAAGTGTGCAGAGCAGTGGAGGCTTGGACATATGTTACAGAGAAGTATGCATGTACACTGCGAAATACTGACATCATCTTCTTCATCATCTCTACCTGCATGCGTGCATTTTATTTACATATATAACTAAATAGAGCAGGATAATATGTTCCTTAAAACACTTTTTACAACAAGAGTTTGTTGAAAAAAAAAACATTTCTCATTCACTTTTTACTTGTGTTGTTAAACTTTTGGAATTGGGACATGCGTATAAGAAGCCATTATATAGTGTGCCAAATGACGGGCTGCAACTGTGTTGGTATGAAAAATGGAAGCAATGTATTTTTAATGGTGGTCAAAATAAAATAAATACAACATAACGAGACAAAACTGTGCTTACTGCACATTGAGCACACATGCTGAAACATCATGATGCCAATCTCTCAGCTTGTTGTACATGTGTCCTATAACTTCTGGGTCCAACTTGTTCGCTCTGATTTACCCCATAAAACAGGATTGAAGGAGAAAAGACGAAGAGAAATTTGGAAAGGTTAGGATTGTAGAAGAAAATTAAAAGATAACACAAGAGAGACCACATTGATATGTGAGGGGGGGAAATAGCAACAGCACCAACAAAATAATACAAATAGCACAGTTGGAGATGAATATAGAATGAGAGACTTTTTCCTTGCAGATGTGTATTGAATTATAAACCATGGTAGAAGTTTAATATGCCCTCAAAGTCTCACTAACAGAAAGAGAGCAGGAATCTCCTTCTGGCAGGGCTGCTATTACCCACAATACCACTTAATTACCCACAGGTTCCAGTGAGTGACACACTGATTGGTTGAAAATCTGGTACGGAAGGCAGACTGTGTTTACTGGAGATTAAATCGACTTAAGACTGAGTACAGCGGTAGCAGTCACAGCCTATGCTAAGTCTATGGATGTCTCCATTCAACCATCTTCTCCTGAGAGCTCTCTTAGCGGTTTCTTCAAATTAAGCCTTAAATTAAGCGTGATGCTGTGGGACCATAAGATCAGGAAATCAGGATTTACAGGCTATGAATCATCCAGGAAGCGCTTAAATGAGTGCTTTGAGGGCCAACTCTGAATATGAAACCTCTATGATCAAGAAATTATTATTATTATGAAATACAAAAATACTCACAGACAAAACACCGAGACGGAGAGTGAATGAACACTCACAACCACATACCAAATTTGATTATATCATAAAACACCAACCACTTACTTCCTTCCACTGATCTCTGGAGCAGGCTCTGCAACAGTGAAAAAGAAAAACAGCAATGAAAATATAGTAAAATGAACAATAAAAGGTCAGTGGGAATAGGGGGAGACACACTGTTAAAAACAACGCTGCTACTGGCTGCAGCTCTATTGCTGCACCAGCTTGTTCTATGTTCATCTCGTCAAGGTAAGAACTGAATGAGCAAGGGTAATCCCTGCAAACTAGAACCTGCTAGAACTTCCTGGACGTATTCCCAAATTGCTGACAGCTGCAGAAGCATGCAGGCACATTGAATATACATCAAATGTTCAAAGCACATGGCAGACTCCACACCAGTCTGGTAACATCAATCGACAGAAAGAGACAGTTAAATATCTCATCTTTACTTCATTCTAATTCTTATAACCGAGTTACTGTAAATTACATTTTGCTTAAGCAGATTCATGCACACATTCACACAACTAACCATCGATGTCACTTATCGTCAAAACAGTCTTGTAAAAAAAAAACTTTTAAATCTTACAGTGATGACAGCCTTCTTAAAGTACTATGACTAAAGAAACTGTATCACTTTAATCTAAGAAATAACATTATAAAGCAGGGACATAAATAAAGCCATATAAAAGCTTCAAAAGGAAATAAGATGCAAAGGATTACCATAACATTGGTAACCTTTGGATAAATCTGTCATGTGCTCCGGCCTAAAGTGGTTTGATGGATTTAGAATGAACTGACAGAAACACGAAGCTAAGCCTGACAATATTCAGAGACTTCCTAAGATATTACAGAAATATTTTGAGCCAGATTCGACCCTTTAGAAAAAAACATAACCACTGCAATATGTTTCTGCTGAGCGTTGAGCCTTCACACAGAGTGGTACACACCATTTTCAGTGCCGGTGAGCTGAGCCAGCATACGGAAAGAGCGGGACTGGGAGGTGCCGGTTCGCGGGTGCCAGTCCTCCGTGTCCTCAATCAGACGCTTCTTGCTGGCATCGCTCAGCGGGGACGCATGATCCTCGGGCTCCACATTGGGTTTCCTGTACACAGTCAGATCAACCATCATGATGTTACAGACGTGGAAGGACTCTGTGTTGTATCAATGATATTTATCACTGCTAAAAACAGCTGTTAAAAATATCTGCCAGTTTACACACAAGTTAACATTAATACAGGAGTAACAACCAACACACACAGTACACATATTGTACTATGCGATAAGTGCACCACATTCAAACATGGGTGCAGCTTGTAGATACACTGACATTGACCCGACTGCAGTTTAATTTCAAAATGACCTTCTCCGTCTAGCTGGAGGTGGAGTTCTGCAGGCGAGCAATTAGAAGGTAGTAAGGGAAAAATGCGCAAAGGTAGAAACGACAAATTCAAAAGTCACATTAAGTGCTGAGTAAACTGTATGACACTGCACTGTTTATATGAAAGTCAAGAAACTGTTCTGACCTATACATTATATTATACTATATATTAAGACTTCTCTGAGGTTCACTATCAGAGAGGAAGCCACAGAGTAGAGGAGAAGAGGTCAGCCAGATAATAAAACATCTTAATTGATGAAGCAATTAGATTTACTATAGTAAAATGGAGAAATTAAACACACCGTTTGCAGTTTAATGACAGTGAGTGAAAGAGGAAAGTGACAGTGACCACATCTCACCACAAGGTGGGAGTAATGTGCTTTGAAAACTGAAAGCTCACCGTTTCTTCCTAAAACAATTTGAGTGTTCTCTAGAACACAATAATATTTAGGTGTAATGTTTACATCCACAGTTTAGTTCAAGGACTGTTCCGAACTGTGAGTCAATTTCATGTCAAAAGTCCAAGCATGTGCATTTTTTATTCTCTGTGTGTTTGCTTCTGTTTGTGTCAGGTGAGTCGGGGTGAAGGATGATCAAAGTCGGCCTATTCTTAACCACAGCAGAATGTATTTAGCAGTAATCGTCTGACCTAAACATACTGACGACAATAGCAGATGGAGCTAGACAGATGCACAGCTGGGTAACTTGAACAGCCGAGTGTGCCTGGTTGTAAATGCAGCATTAGCTAACACGGAGCCTTATTCCACTGAGAGAGTGAACGAACAGTGTGAGCTGACCCCCCCACCCCACCCCCACTGCGCGTCCTGTGGCGTCTCAGAGATAAATTACGGGGTTTCGCAGTTTATTCAGACCTTAAAAATGAGCATGTACTGGAAGCGGATGAGCACGAATGTGAGGTTTGTGAGGGTTAGCTCCAAGAAGTGCAAGCGTGCTGTCATTTGGTAATCATAAACCAGAGAGATGTGAGGGCTGTAATCACATCCCACATAGTTAGAAAGCTACTGCAGCAGATGTATCATCATTCACAACACTAACTTGGTGTCTGTCTCTTCTTCCTCCTGTGGGCAAAGAAGGGGTAAATGGAAAAGGATCGAAGCAAAGAAGGAGCATGAATAGAGCATTTGAGAAATCAACCATACTCCGAAAATGCATGCCCTTTAAGTGAAAGGCCCTTCTGAGAGAATGTGCATGAAGCAAATCCACAGAAAACACAAACAACGCATGCAGGTCAGGATACAAACGCACACGCTGCAACAAATACACTTCCATTCTTTAAACTGCAACAGAAAGCGTGAAGAAATGACACTGATATCTCATTATTTTTATCATTATCTCCATGGTGTATTACAGTAAATAGCTTTGTTCTTTACTATTTGACATCTTCACATGTTATCTGACCAAACCCAGATTAAGAAAAAGATTCTAAAAAATGTCCCAGTAGACCGTTCTCACTACTGTTAACTCTGTAACTTTGTAAAACACATAAAGATAGAGGTGGCTTTGGCAGATGTATTTAAGTGTGAAGCTGCTTGCTCACTTGAAGCCAATAAAAACAGATCTCTGTGACCTATTTTTTTCAGATGACAAGAGAGTAAAGAATGAGTGGCAAATTACTTAGCTAGCCTTGCTCAGTCTACCGTGACCCAACCGGTGAGCCAAATCCTGCTAATGAAGCCCAGTCCAGCCAAATTTAGCTCCGTTCCTAGTCTCTAGAAGGCTAGAGCTGCCAGAAGTCTGGCTAATTAGAAACAAGTGTTCCACCAGCAGTGCCTGTTGGGCAGACTGTGTGTTTGGCAGTGCTAAGAACCACAACGTCAATTATAGATAGGCAGGCAGTAGCATCAGTTAGCAGGTTGTCTAGATTCTCTTCGCTCTCCGGTTGCCCTGCAGAAAATTCAAACAAGATGTGCGGCATGCTTCGGAATTTCCTTGTATGCAGCTGTGTGAAAACAGATAGGTCATGGGCTGTTTCAATGTTAGCTTTCCAAACGAGACTCATTTTTTGAGGTGGAATAGGTAATGAGGTGTAGGAAGAGCAGAATGGAATATTTTATTTTCTTCTTGGCAGACTGTAGTGCAGAAATGTCTGCTAATCTGTGGCCTCTATGAACCACAACTCCTTCTGGACTAAAGCACACAACGTACATATATTTCTAAATCGCTCTATGATCATTTGCTGTTACACTGACATAAAGGAAACATATGGTGGTTGGATGATTGGTACCTACCCATTGATGGGCTCAGACAACCCCTGGCTCTCCAAAAGGCCGCGTCTCTGTCCAATGACCACCTCACAAGCATTGTTGTTGGAGTAGAGGTTGATAGGTGTGTTATAGACGGAGGGCTGTGGGACATTAGGATGGGAGGAGGGGGCTGTCACTCTAGCTGGAGAAGAGGAGTTGGATGAGGAGGAAGAGGCAGACGGGGGGGTGAAGGTGTGGCGAGCAGGACTGGGCCTGGGAACTGAGTTGGCTGGAGGGGACTCCGTGGCAGGGAGGCTTGACTTCAGCAGAAACGGAGGCTGTGGTGGTTGAGAAGGGGCAGCTGGCTTGAAAGCGGAGGATTGTGAGGGAATGGAGGGGGCAGCCACGGAGGAAGCTGTGACCACACTGCTGTCCCCCCCAAAGGGCCGGGCTGTCTTGGTGTATGCAGTGCTCGGGACAGGGTGAGTGATTGGGACTGGCTTAATGATTTCTTGAGGTTCGTCCTGGATCAATGTGGAGACACACAGCATGCAAATACAGCAAATCCACAATGAACTCATGCATGTAAACCAGCATTCTCAAAAGCACCGCACAACAACCAAATCAAAATCAAGGGTGTTTTCACACTTATGTATGAATGAAAGTCATGCCTGTGCTATACAAGTTTAAGCGGTGCTGTAACATGAGGCCTGTCAGGTCAGTAATGCATGCCAAGCCAATGTGTTTTCTGACATAATCTCAGAAGGGCACAATAAACATGCTCACTTTTAATTAACTGTTGTAATATGTAAACATAAAATGGATTTCAGGTCAACTTTAGTTTAAAAAAAGAGTGAATATTTTACTCCTTACCTTAGGTACTCCATCTTTAGGGGCACTGGAGGGTCTAAGAAGACAGAGAGAACATCATATAAACACTACACTCGCACCATATGCATAACAAACATTCATCATTTTGCAATGAAGTTTAATTTCTGTACATTAAATGAGTGGACATGCTAACTGCTCTGAGAATCATACTTCAGTTTCTAGGATGGATAGTGAAAGGGTCAGATTATTTTGCTGTGAGGGCAAATTAAGGGCAACATTTTTAAGTTTACTGGTTACTTTTTTCTGTTTAAAATACTTTTTATTATTATTATTAATTTTTTTATTGAATGCTTCCTCTATTTTTTATAAGGATTATTGTATCTTGGATGTCAGGACATCAAAAAAGGAAAAACTGAATTACTGCGTTATAAGAACACAACTGTGATTTATAAAATAAATAAATGAATGCACCAACGTTTCCAGTGATACATTAACATCTCAAGCAAAGTATAAGCTCTGGAAATGGACTCTTATTGTGCACTGAAATAAATGGAAAGTAGGAAATGTTCTGTATGCTTTTGAAGATGGTTAAGTAAATGTAATTAGTAGTTGTTGCTAAAACAAGCAAAACTACTAGTATGTGTGAACATGCTGTACTGTAACATTTGAGTCAATGTGCAGACTGATGTTGAGGCGTAGTGTACATCTGATTTACACTTATGATTGAAGCAGCTGTCACAGTTGTATCACCTGTGGGAGAGAGAGGGGTGGACTGTGTGTCTGTTCTGTTGATGTGCTCTGGATAGAAACCGGAAAATATCCAACAAAGCTTTCATTCCCTTCTTTTGTTTAATTCGTACTACTTGCCAGCATTGTCTAGCACAATATAAAATAAAATAAAACACACACACACACACATTAGGATGTATTGTGTATTAATGGACTGCAAAGCCCCCTTTATGTCAAACAAGGCACATGTAAGTCCATGCCAGTTAACTAAAGTGTCTTTCACAAATTCAGACAAATTCAGACAGCTGGATTTGTTAACAATGCGTGCCATATTTGGTCTGAACATGCAGACAAGGTGTCCCTTAATTCTCATTAAAAACAAAATAGAAAAATAGACAGTGAGTCAGCAAGTCAGGTCCCGGACCAGATGCTACAGTGTGTCCGCTGCCGTACTTCCTTTCTACCATATTAGGAAAACAGTCAACCAACTCTCAAGCCTTTCCTTTCTAACTGAGCCGAGGTGCAACAGCTGAGCTTGGCACCGTCAGGTTATTAAAGAGCCCCACCCTCCAACCAGATGTTGATGTCATCCGTGCCCATACTTGCATTTGAAGTTTCCACTTAGCAGCTAATATACAGTATATGCTCATTTTCCAATGTACTCATATTGTTTGTCTGATGGAGAAGCAGACGGCTATGCCAACGAAAACAGTAAAAGGTCTAAAGATTAAAAAGCACATTCCATTACAAATGTGGAGTCAGTCTCCAATGAGGCAATGTGTATCTGCCATCAGTGGCCCGGAGAGGGGCAGCTGGGCGGATTCGCTCCCTATCACTCTTTTTCCCAGAGAAAACTGAACAAACACTCGCTAGGGTGGTCCTGTGAACATCTGTTCAGCTCAGCCCCTCTGTGCTGTCCTGCTCCCTGGCTAGCTGGACCTGCTTTTGTTCTGCTGTGACAAAGAGACTTGATTTATGTTGTACATGTACATATTTAATCACAATAAAACAGATCTATTCGTTGTGCAACATGACTGAACCAGGCATATAGGACTTTGGCTAATAAGACAAGAATACCTACTAAAACATATACAGTATAGATAGAACATTAAGTGTTTTTCTCTATAAATAGTTGAGCATTTGTCTTTTTTATGTATCACACAACAGTATAATTATCATGTTCATCTGTACTTTTAAAAGATGTCATACAGTAGTTTCTCGCGAACGAAGAACATGAAGATACAACATATATAATATTAAACACTCGTGTGTTATCCTCTGTATAACGATGACTATGTGATATTTTATGGGTCTCCTCTAATTATACTTCCATAAATACAAAAATATCTGTTTTTCTTGTATGTCAAAGTGCCTCAGTTTGTGCGACTGCATGTGTTCATAATACTGACAAACCAGTTGAAGGTACAGTCATGGCTTTGCTCAGCCCAGAACACGCTCCAATTGGTTCCTCTTAATCTAATCAGGATGCCTTGTTGTATTAGATTACAGATGCTGACATCTACAATACTTATTTATGGACCAAATTTAAAACCTACATACTTATAAATAAAGCTAATAAATAAGTGCAAAATATAAATAAACATTATCTTGGAAGCAAAAGTGTTCTTGGAAGAAGAAAAAAGTTGTTGAGTTTGGTTCTCATCAACTTAGACGTGTCTGTGCAAACACACACACACACCCACACACCCACACACACACAGAGAATGAGGAGGTTAACCGGAGGAATAAGCCTGAGGGCAAAGCAGAATGACACATTTCCAACCCTGCCCGCGTCTCTCTGAGGGCCAAGAGAAACAGTCTGGCATGTGTCATTTGACTGAATGATGGAGCAGCTAATAGACAGCTTTCTCACCACACACACACATCTTACCGGTTAACAGAATAACATACGAGTAGTTTTTAAATTTCCCCCACATTGTTTTCACTTGACTTTCACACATGTTTCTTTTGGAAAAGTACCAAAGAAACATATAAAAGTATCTTCTGACTCCAAGCATCTGTCACCCTCTCTTTAGCTTCAATATCTAAACAGAGCTCTGTTCACTCTCATCATATTAAAAGGAATCTGAACTTTGCATAGATATTACAGAATCACAGAATTCACATACTACTATAGTAACGTCACGCACATAATACGTTATTCCAAAGCATTGAACAAGGCCCGCCCTCTTATATTTAACTTGTTTGATGAATGTTAAAACTCTGTGGGAGAACCTGGCAAATCTGTTTTCTCAGATTTACCGCTGCCTGAAAATTTGAGCCAAAGCATGGAGAAGAAGGAAAACAAGAAGCAGAAAAAAAACACATGGGAAAGCAACACAAAAACTCCAACAGAGAGATGTGGAATAAGCGGGTGTGGAAAATAATATTCTGTTCTGAACACATGTGTTCGCCTGTGCAGCCAGCCTATCCGCTCAGTGGCAAAACTCACAGCTTGTGTCTGGCACATGGCCTCTCTCCCATCTCTCCATCCTCCCCCTCTTCCCACTGCTCCCTCATATTTCATCAAAAATGAGCTTCCCGGAGAGGGACGTTTGTGCTTTTATGTAAAGCTTATGAGGATATTTCTTTGGAAAGAGTCACAACAAGAAGGGGACAGCGTTTTTAAAACTGCAACAGTGCCAACAATGACAGAAACATGACTGCTATTACCAGAGTTAACGCTTATCGTGCAACTGGACAGCCTGTTGCTGCTGTCAGTTGCCTGGATACTTGCCCGTGTCTAATGTGTCTGTACACGTGTCAAGTAGGGACCACGTGCACTGGTCCATATCAGCAGTCACATGCATCATCGTGACGGAGGACATTCACACCATTTATTTCCGTGTGCCTTGTCAGGACCCTCTAGAGCACTTCACTGTGTGAGTGATAACGCTCTGGTCATGTGTGCTCGTCTTGACAAACAAACAGTGGAATAAAAGTGAACCACAGGACAAGAGAAAAGCTATTACAACTTGAATTCAATTGCATTTAGCAATCAAACGAGCATCCAGATCAGATCGATGAATAAAGCAAGCAGGGAAATGAGGGGAGCTCTCCTCAAGGCCAGTTCTCTGGTTGCAGCAAAACCACAAAAGAATAAACTGCACCTCTAGTTAATACATTTATTTAATGTAGATCCAAGCAATGCAATAACAAGCCTCTATCCTTTCTTACTTTTCTTCCGACCACCATACCACATCTGGCTAAGACAACCAGGAGTCATAGGGGCTGCAACTGAGCTGTCCTCCACTTCACCCTGTTATAACCATTTCATAAGACTTGCTGGGAGAACATTAGCCATGTATGAGCATATCTGTAGATGCAGCCGCCTAGCTGCCTTGTGATTACAGTAAGTGGCCTGTGGGCAAAAAAATAATCCTGTATAAGATTTATAAGTATAACGAGACTAAGAGGATGTCTAAAAGATCAATGTTATGTTAATGTATTTCATTTCCACCGTTCATCTAGTGAATTCCAGAGAATGAACATTAACGATCTGCCAGGCAGCATTTCATCTGATAGATTGATATAACAGTTAACATACTTAAGAAAAGCGTTACATCGTCCTTTTTTACTCCAGAAACAGCATGTGTTTGAAGCACACAAAATGAAAAACACACAAAACCTGAATGAAACGCTCTCCTGCTGTGGGAGCTGACTTGAATTTGTGTGTAAAGCATCGGAAGATGGCGGGATAGCAGAGCTATAGCAGTGTTGATATGTTTTATCTTTGAGGTTTTGGAACCAGGTGCAGCCAGCCGCAACCTCTGTGGTGCTTTTTTTGCGCTGCACTGCATATTTCCATGTCAATAAATAAACATCAATTATCATACTTTCCTAAGGCTACTTCCCACAGCCGCCTTGTGTATGTACTGTCAGCTTCTCAGCAACAAGATTTCCATGAGAGTGGAACAAAAAGTAATTCACCGGTCATATCAAGTATACATCAAGAGATGTGTAATCAGAAAACATGTTTTGATCAAATCACTATCACAAGCTTAAAACTCAGAACGGACTGTATACATGGAGCATGTTCTGCTGAGGTAGATGTTATTATGTGGAATGAAGGACTGTGTGTGTGTGTGTGTGTGTGTGTGAGATGGTCATTTCTGAAGTGTAACCCACTCCCAAAAGGAAACTTTTGGTCAACCAGTCTGTTCTGTTAATGGAAAGTACTGGACTATGTTTTCTGAGACCACAATGTTGAAAAGGAAAACCTGTTTTTTTCTCTCCTTGTGTCACAAAATATATAACAGCTCTTCGCACATTCAGATTCATTTTGACAGTTGACGACAGGATGAGGAGAGTACTTTCAAACCCCAAGTCCATTTCCTCTCTGAAAACATGTTTCCCCTCTATAGCAGCAAGGACATAACTAGCCATGACTGTGCATTTTGGGCTCGACAACATACAGAATGATTGAGTAGTATGCAATAGTAACATGTTATTTAGATGTTTTTTTGTTGTTCAACATTTCTAGCTATTGGAAATATTGTACGTGATTGTGTATGACAGTTACTTTATAACCACATCTATGTTATGAAAACTAGTTAATGTACAACTGTAGGTGTTATCATCTTACATAATTCTTTCCAGTGTGTTAAAGCAGATCTCATGACCTAGCCTTTGATAGTGAAATCAGTGCATGCAGCTATGCACATTAGTGTGCATACAGCCGATACACGTGTTCTGTTTAAGATCTTATTCAAATAGATAAGCTAAAAAGGTCACGTAGGGCTGTTGTGTATTTTTTTTTTTACACAACTGCATCACAGAGTGTTTTTTTAGGGAGCTGCCCAAAGAATGTGAACTATGACAAAGTGACATAATGGTACGACACTGTCGTCACATTAATCTTCTTTTGGAATGTTATTATGATAAAAAATAGTCTTATCAGTGGACATCAAAACCATAAATCAACTGTGAGAACATGGATGGAGAAAGTGGTGCATGTCAGAGAGAATTAGTCTAGTTAAATAGTGTTTTGAAAGTAATACATGTGTTGAGCTTTAGATTTTTAGAAGATCAAAAGCATAATAGTAACTGCGACTGTTCACTTTCTTCAACCTTCTTTGCGCTAATATAATAAATTGAACTCTCAAATCCCAAGTAAAAAGTACCCATTTTAAATCATTTGAATACAGAAATGAGATGTGTTTACACACAGTACGGTGTTCTTTCTTCTTTCTGTGTCACTGAATAAAGAAATGCCGTATCAACATCATGCAGACCATCCTCTAAAAATGCAGCCAAAAATGAAGCACACTATAATCATGTATCATTTGTAACAAGGAAACCTTTCTTGTTTACAGGGTGATTTTAATTGTAGTAGCATGCCCTGTGAGGCCAGAATGTTTGAAGTTTCATTGTGCAGCCATTATTACCCACAGTAGATTACATGCAGCTGTGAGACAGGGCTATTTTAGGACTATTTTCCCACGTTTAGAGCAAAGAGGCTTCTTTCTCTTCTGATGTGGTGATGGAATGACAGGACATGCAAACCAGGCTTTGACTTTTTCTGTCAACATGTTTTGCAGCTTGGAGTGTGTGTGTGCTTCGCCTCTATATATTTTTGTTCGAGGCTAAACTTTTTGCTTGGCTGCAGGAAATGTTTGGCTAAAATTCATTAAAAGGGATCTTCAAGAAAAAATGAATGCACAGGTTGTTGCGCTTTGTAGCAAGTCCTGAGCTAAGTGAACTGATCTCAGACATGCACCGCTGCCTCTGAAAAGTAGTGTTAAGTTTGAAGTATTTCTTGTTCTCCAAAACCAACTCAGGACCTTCCTGTGCATGGAGTATATATAAGTAGTTTGGCCTGAAACGTTTCCTTAGTGGACAAATTTAACGGCAACCTCAGTTGAAACCCTGTTTTCCTTTCTTTGAAACAGTATTACGGCTTAATGGAGCGCTATATAAGGGGGCTTTCATGTGAAGTGCTCCCCGCACTGCACTACAGCTTTAATACACTCAAAGGCCCCAGAATACCAGGGTCTTCTTTTTGTCTAACGGGAGAAGCAGAGGAGCAGTTGATGAACTCAGCTTGACCAAACAAAAACTGATCTTTTACAGATTATGTGCCATAAAGAACCTCACCGTCATAAAATAAACAATAATATAAATGTGTGTGTGCTGTGTAGCATTATATGCAGCCAGTTTCGGATGAGGCATTTGAGTCTACACATGCCGTTACTGGAGATCCAATGATAATATCTTGGTCCCACAGTGTAACTGGAACTTAACTCAATTCTATTGATTTACATTAAATGTGCTTCATCTAGTCTAACGTGTGATGCTACACTGTAAACTGTACTATTGCTTTGTCTAAAAATTAACTTTTCAGAACACAAAGGAATCACTATAATTCCAATATCATGCCTGCTAGCCAAAGTTGTCCAACTATAATGGAGATGACAAGATACATAAACCCTGCAAGAAACGTCAAGCTTAATTCATTCAGTCTTTTTAACATTCCAAACTTCCTGTAGCTATAGTAGCATCCGCTGTGGCATAAACACTGATGTGTTAGATTAGCACAATGGGAGTTCATCTGGTTCAAATATTCAGAAGCACAAATAAACCAAACATGACATTCAAACAGATATTTTTGTTAGTCTGTTCAATAATAATAATGTGAAAAGTATCTTCAAATACATACTACACTAGGGAAACTCTTGGATCTTTAAACAGGCTTACAGTAAATACACACTGGTTGGCAAAATCAACAAAGCATGCATTCCATTGCTGAGTGAGGAAATCCATAGATAGAGAATGTGTGCTCATGCGTGCATGCATGTGTGCACCTGTTACCTCTGTAGATTAAGGCTGAGATTGCCCGTGCAGGCCTTAATCTTGTTTTGGGCCTCGAGGTGATTCATGCCATTTGTGGAAACGCCATTAATGGACAGAATGACGTCTCCAACACTCATATTGGCTCTGGCTGCTTTGCCTCCATCAGTCAGCTGCAATGAAACACAAAGACATCTTTGTTTAAAAGAAGCTCACCATTGACCTATTAGCACCAAACAAAGAGTATTCACAAGTGACAATACCAGTTCCAACACCAGTACTCTTAAAGTGACAAAGATACCAATAGAGTACTTCATTCGACACCTATCATATAGAAGCATTCAGTTGCGTATAAAGGCACCACCACCATATTTACTTTTCTCTGACACCACAGGCGTGTACAGCCATACTGTCTGACACTTTGGTGGCATCTCAGCCTGCTGTGCACCACACCACAGATTGGGTTGTAGCTGCTGTGGATGTGGGCCAATCACACGTCACATTAAACTGAATGTTTCTCATTGACACATATATGTATGTGCTGTATTCAGCACTTTGAAAGAGCACCACTGCTAATGATTGCGGCATCACGTGGTGTCGTTCTCCCAGATTTGCAGCTTTTACGATGTCAGAATAAATATTAGTTTTGGTAATCTTCAGATCTCCCCTTTAGATTTTGTAAGGGGGCCACACACCCACTGCTTTTGCTGGGTGTCTTAACGAAATTCAGAGACTTGAAGCCACGCAGGGTTTCCTTTGCAGTGTGCTTCATCTGTTATTGTGGTGTTGAAAGGTGCAGTTTGTTTGCTCTGAAGATGGTTTTCCTTTGGGAGCTTAATGTATTTGGCTCCGCCTCTTGTCCCAAGCCAGCCTCCCAATCAGTAAACTGTTTTCTTTGATCACACGCTCTTAGCCTTTGTATATTGAGTAAACTGTTATCTATGTATTGCAAACTCTATTAATGTATTATAAATTAAACAGAAACCTGAGTTTTAGGTATTTTTCAAAGCAAATGAAAGTGAGGAAAAGCTTAATACTTTTAATATGGGAAAAGTAAAAAGCTAAAAGTTAATACTTCGTAGTTTTGACTCCAACTGTGGAGGCAAGGGCTTAAAAGCTTAAATGTCGACAACTGTCTTTCTACCAGGGAGCAGCGTATGGTGAGATTAAGGTTTATCAGGTCTTCTATCCCTTTTCACCATGCTGAGACTTGCATTGCACACGCAGGAAGCAACTTATTAAAACCATGACGCTGGGGTGACTCTCTACCAGGTGTGGTGTTTGACCAGTGAGCGCACTCAAAAGCCTGTAACCTGCTGGAACAGAACTCTGTGTGCTTATTATATTATGCTGCTTTTGTTGGGGTCATATCTCTATGTCATCTCCCAGCAGTGTGAAGTGAACCTACTAAATACTTTAAATAAGGACATGGGGAGCACACTGGTGTACATGAGGTGGCAGCTCAGGTGAGATGAATGTGTTGAGAGACTGAAGAGTATATTGAAGAGGGCATGAAGCATGATGGCAGGACAGTGATTTCATCCGTCAACTCTTTCGAGTGTGTCATCAACGAGTCATTTCTATGAACCTATACAATTTAAATGCATCCAAAAGACCTTCCACTTTTCAGGCACACACATTTGTAAGTAGTTATTTATAAAGAGCCGGCCTTGAGTCAGGGAGACAAACTCAAGGTATTTCCTGTGTATTCAGGTTAGCTAACTCTAAAAAGACTTCCTCCTTCGCTTTAAAAAAAGAGCCAATGAGACGTAAAGAATGTGCCATTGTGTTAATAATGAATTGGGGGGGGGGGGGGGGAGCGGGCGGGAGAGAGGGGGAGAAAGAATGAGGAAGTGACAATGGCGGTGACCGCCACATTTTTTCTGGAGCCGTGCTTTCCTTGTGTCATTATCAAGTAGATCAGTAGCAGGAAGTGTAGAATGCATAGCTGAGGCTGATGTATGCATACCCACGTCCAGGAAACCTATAGTGCAGCCACATGCTAAGTGTTGCTCACAGAAGGGCAGGGTACTCACAACGCAGGCATGAGCGCAGCTTCAACTGACTCACTCACAGACTCAGAGA
Source organism: Anarrhichthys ocellatus (assembly GCF_004355925.1). Classification (NCBI taxonomy): domain Eukaryota; kingdom Metazoa; phylum Chordata; class Actinopteri; order Perciformes; family Anarhichadidae; genus Anarrhichthys; species Anarrhichthys ocellatus. Next base: position 184,275 of record NW_022280046.1, read on the forward strand.
CACACCTGCCACGTGAGTCCGTCCTGACTCATTTACTTTCAATAAAATAACTCATTACTCCTAAACGCAAGAGTGTAAGCACTCTTCAGAGATCACTGGCATTTGCTGCCTCTTCTAGTAGACAGCTCCAGAGGTCAATGGCATTAAATGAGCTGCTGGATTGACGAATGAACACGGAGTCTTCTCTCTCAATCTCCCCGTGTCTCCCTCTGTGTGTGCGTTTGTTAGAGAGGAAGAGAGAGAGAGAGTTCTCTCCTTGTAGGGATGTGAAAAAAGACAATACTATACAGCTCTATATATGGCAACTCCTCAAACACTATTTCCAGACACGAAGAGAGGAGAAGACTCCTGTAACATTCTCACGAAAAAATATGGTTTTATATGCGGTTAACAATGTTAAATGCTGTAGTCTGTGGTGAACAGAGAGCACTTTATAAATCCCAACTTCCTTCAGTCAAACACTGTCTTTCTCACATGGATACAAAGCAAATAGATGTTACAGTAGGAATGTCTGGCATCCACAGTCTATAAATATAAAACAAGAGAGGTCTGAAGCACTCGTGACGAAGAGAAGATAAGTAATGAACTGGAACTTTTGGATATTCTACTCCAGCTCTCTCAGGAGAGAAGAGGATGTTTCAGCAACAAATACTGTCCAAAAAAAAAAAGACGTCATCCAAGGCAGTTTCCCACGAGTCAAAAAGTTGAATTTAAAAAGTAAAAAGAAGAGGGACGTCTCCAATTGAATGACGTGTCTCTTCCAACTGCGCTTACATGAATGGGATTTCAGCCACATAATGGTGTGGCTGCTGTGCTGCTGTGGTCCTCTCCACGCTGCTGATTGTACTGCAGTGCAGTTACTGGTAATGACTGGTTCTTCCAAACAACACATGTTCCTCTGCTCCTATAAATGTAGCGTGAATACAGCATGTTGCTCAATACTTGGGAGATATATCTAAATGCTTAAGACAAATCCTCAGTGGATATTATATTACGAGCTAAACAGCCTCTTTTATTTATTGCTGGTAAAAAATGTCTTTCTGCAGGAATAGCGTATTCACATTAATAATTTTTAAGAGAGGAAGAGACATTTTAGAGGGATTTGGTACCAGACGTCACTATAAAAAGAGGAGCAGAAGCCTAAAAAACAGTCCATTGCTTCCATGTGTCTTCAATTCATCTATTGTACAGCCGTAATCAAAAACAGTTATAAAAGCTGAAAACAAAATTAGTTCGTCCCCAAAATCTGTTAAGATTTCGATGTTTACTCAGTAATCAACTTATCTGCAGTAAGGCAATAAATGAATAACTAAGAGACATTATTGGTGAAAAAAAGACAGAGATTCTGTTTGGAGAGAAATCAGCTTTGCTAAGTAGTTGATACGGCAGAATCTATGACCTACAGTGCCTCTCTAGAGATGGTCTCTGTTCAGTGTAGGCTGCTGCCAAACCTCCTATTATACTGGAATTCTTCAGATCAATGCTGTACTTTCAAACCGCTGATTTACGGTGTTTCGTTAAACATTTTAAATTCCACACAAACCTCTATATGGGAGAAGAAGCCAAACACACTTAAGGTAACATATATGAGATAACACTTCAGCACTACTGGGATACTAATCACCTTACATGCTGGTGCAACTTCCTGACTTCAGTGAAATGACTGAGTAAGGAAGAGGGCTGTGGTCATTTCCCTCTTGAGAAGTCATGTTACAGGAAGTGTCTTGTGGTGAAGGCTGAAGGCCTGTGAGAAGCATGTCATGTCTGTATAAGGTAGACTAAGATAGAGGACCTTATATGGAAAAGACTTGGGCCTAACATTAGGTCATCACAAACACACAAGGCTAAAGATTGACTCACGGAACTGGCAGGACTGTACATTCAACCTGTAAAGTTCATTAAAAAGAAAGAGTTTACGTTGCGGAATCTCTGGGATGAATCTGTGAAGAGAACATTGGAGAGTACAGCGCGCTGCAACCTGCTGGGGGCTAGCAGAAGCAAAAGCCATAAAGTACAGTTTATTGTCTTCTCTTTAACGCTTGCACACCTGCAACACCTTGCATGAACTATTCAAACAATAAAGAGGCGGAGAGATCAGAAGTGGAATACAGCAGTTGGGAGGCGACCAAACGGCAAGAGCTCCAAGCCAAACATCGCAATTAAGGGCACTTGAGCGGAGGTGGACCCGTGGTTGTCATGGTTTGATCCCAGTCTCTGACTGCATCAATCCGGCGGCTGAAAAACACGAGCTACGCACGAGCTCTTTGGTCAAATCGCCATGACAACGCAAACAAAACAACACAAAGCAGTACCAACCCCTCACTGAATACTCAATACTGAATGCTCTTTAGTCAGGTCAGAAGCAAACCCGGCTGACTAGCGCTGCCGAGGCAGATGATATGAAAAGGCCTTTAGTCGGTGTTGGGGCTTGAGCCAAGTGCAAGTGCTGGTTTCCACCTGCATCCGTGATTCATTCGACTCTCCTGTGGGGTTTAAATTGGGCTTTTTTTTTTTGGATTCAGCCAAACAGCACAATGATTTAAGTGGTGAAATGTTCTGGCTATATAATGTTTCAACTGGACTGACACAAAAAGACTACCACGCCATTATATGCTGAATATACAGTTCACCTGCTTTTTAAAAGCTGACAACACAGGTTCAACACAGGTACAATAACACAACACGTGCCCGATGGCACATGATGATTGTGCGACTGTGGTAAATGTTAAATGGATTGCATTCATGTTGCAATCCAGAGAGCCGTGCAAAGCACTTTACAATGCTTTATAAGATTGGATGCCTGTTGCTATGCATGAGTGACTATCACTGTCGGTGATGTCTTTAAATCAAACGGACTTTAAAACATAGTGACGATAGTGAAGAAGGATCATGTGCAGTGGCCCATACAGCATATGGGCTCATTCCTCTCACCTCTCAAACGGAGAGAAAGATTGTTGCTTAAAATACCTTTAAAATAGTGTGCGTAATCAAAATCAAAATGAAGAGACGGCTTGGTTATTCTTTATAGCTCTGCCATATAGCATTAGGGAGATTGAAAGCAGATGTCCTCAATACAACTCCAGACAGACACCAGGGAGATCATACTGGGATCAAACACAAACTTCAGATAACTGTTTTCTACTAAATATGTAACCTGAACACATCTTTATGACCCTGCATGAAATCATGGATTATTAAATATGCCTTGTGAAGCGTATACTCGCAAGGCTATGAAATACGGGATGAACTTCACTGGTTTCGATTGAATTTCAGTTTCCATGTAAAAAAGAAACTCCAGAGACTTTAATACAAGAGGCAGATAAAAAATACAGACAAACTATATGACAGCTATGCAGCACAGGCCACAAGTTATCTGTCTCAATAGTTTCCTGAAATGCCAGTGGAGTTTTTTCACTGTCTGGTTTTATTTCTTCTGGATCTGAGCTGAACCAAGTTACGTCTCTCTCTCAGGGGAGATTATTCTTTATCCAATGAGTTACACAACACACAAACTTCGTGCAGAGTTAACAGTAAATCAATGACAAAGAAACGGCCAGATTTCCTCTAATTGCAGCGATTCTATTTCTTTGCACCGTCGTAACATCTAAGACTCAACATTAACCCTTTCTTACTATTCAAATAACCTGACTGTGCAACCTATTCAGTCAAAGCACATCCAAATGGTGTCTTTTGGTTTGCATGTGGATGTAAATGCACAATAAGGTGTCAGAAACAATACAACATGGTTTTGAGCTGTTAAATGTTCCCAAACGAAATCCGGACTTGTTTGCGTAGAGAGTATTAAAGTGCAGTTTTGGTCAACCTTTTAAGTTTAGCACATGCTGGATGTACACAGCAACATAGTGAACGACTGGTGAGAAAGTAATATGTTTACAAATCAGATCAATCAGCGTAGTAGAGGGTGTTTCAAACTGAACAGCTGTCTCATTGGTTTCTCATTGGAAACCCACCAAGCACACCTCATGAAGGTTTTGGTTCACTTAGCTCTAATAATTAACTAAATTGACTATTATATATTATAATATATATAACATTATCATTTATTGAGCTAATAATATTTCCCAGCTAGCCAACGAGGGCCTCTATTGGATCCTCCTCTCTTAAAATGAATGCACAAAGAATACCTTTTAGCCCTGATGTTGATCGCGGTTGCCCAGATACACTTCATCACATTCCTCTTCTTTGAGAGTGAAAGTAGCCTCAACATATTAACACATAATGGGGGTGCTTGAAAAAGAACAAATCTGGAAGCCTAAAGCCCACTGCAAACACAGAGCTAAAATTAGTTCGTATAACGTTCACTCAAAGTATCGCATGCCACTAAAAACAACAATCCAAAGGACACAAAAGACGAGGAGGGGAAGTGAGGGGTCAACGGGGAAAAGGGGGGGGGGGGGACATTTTTCTGTGCTGAGCCCCAGCTGACCTTTTGTAACCAGTTATTCTTTAGGTTTAGTTGTGATGAACTATTCTTACATAATATATTGTTTTTAGAATAAGGGCCAAACTGTTTCTCAACTGAACTCAAATGACTGTGTGTTGTGCTTTGTCTTTTGACTAGACGTGTTCTGCTGTTTCATAAGCAATGTAAACATAACTGAAGTCTTTCCCGTGCGGAAACCTGTCAAGAAATGCCTAAAAAAGGAGCTGGAATAACCGCGGATGATGACGGAGAGAACATAACTGGGGACCTTCTTCATAAGTCATCCTTACAGTACACTAAATAAACAAAAGCTTTAATGTGAACGAATATTCTTTCCTGCAAAGTCGGTCTAATTAGCTTTGTGGGTCTCTAATGAACCTTAAAATAAGCAAATGATCGAAACAATTTCCTCGTCGCTCAGCTAATGAATGAACTGAAGTAATTGTTAAGCTGTTGGCAGATGTTTCCATATATGTACATTCTACTCACATACTCCTCCCTTTGTCAATACAATTTTTAACTTAGATTACAGATACAATCTATCACTTTTAAGGAAATGCATGTATGAAAATGTGTAGCTTTACTACAAAGAGCGCATGTCCAGGATGCGTTCTGTTGGCTGTGCCCTATGTGACATTGGGATTTGGGAGATAAATAGACAAAAGGGGGGCTTATTCCTGGCGCCGGGACAACAACAAGAAACCTAAGCTATTTATGGTGCCATTCACTGGTCATGCGCTGGGATGAAAATATCTCACAGGAATGACACTAACCAAGAACGCAATGGAGCGAAAAGCTGTGAGAGTCATGTTGTTTGGCTCAGCAGTACCGAGGCATGCTCCAGACCACTGATGACTCCACACAGGACTGCTGGTGGACGCAGGAGGTGTATTCAACGCGTTTGTGGAAAGAATTAATCAAAAACTACCACATTACATGAATGATTTTAACAGATTCAAGGCTTCGGCTTTTTGGACATTCTTCAAAACTCACCTGTCTTTCTTTTATTTTAATCTAGCAAAAACATAACATGTTGGCACATACTTACAAATATCACAATCAGGTGTCAGGTGACCATCTGCTTCTCATTTTTCAAGTGGGTTTTATGTAGTGTAGTAAGAATATTTCACCATATTAACTCAAAAACCATTGTCTTACCTGTTATGAAAATTAGTACATATTCAAGTCTAAATAGTAAAAATAATGTGGGAAATTTGGGTCTGCACTCTTGTATTTGCGGACCCTTAAGGATTCCTAGTGAAACTACATTGAGCTGCTAAAAGTGGAGGGGATTTTAAGCAGATGTTGGTCCTGTGTTTCTTTAACAGCCAATGCCAAAACTGAAAGGGCAACAGAGGCAAAATGGCCAATCTGATGCTGATTTTGTTTTCCTCTTCCTCTACGGAAATACTTGAAGGTTTTCTATTTAAATCTATTCTTACAGATAAAACTTGCTCCCACATCTAATCAGGTGATAAGGGCTGAGGTGCTTTATTTGCGTATTGTTTAGTGATATAACAACAAGATGTCTACTGACAGCTACATACCACAATGACAACATAACGTCCTTCATTCCGTTATTATCAAAGTGGCAATTCATAAAAATAGTCTGAGCAGCCATGCAGCCCTTTTTTATACTCTGCGGTTATGTTTGCTCTTGAGAAAAGTCACTTCACTCCATACGAAACACTCAAACGTCTGTAACTGATCCTGCCAACAACAAATAAACAGAGTCACTGACCTTGGTTATGACATGGAGATAACAATTACATAACAGGAAGCAGCATGACCTGCTGTTGTCGTCAAAGTACAGACTGCGCTAGTAGAAGACAAGCTGTCTTCTTTTAATCCTTTTTGACAAGAAGACATGTTAATATAATTGAGACACTTCCGATACCCTTGAGAAAGACTTGACAGACTAATAGTAAACTGCACTACAGACTTCTTGTAATTTGTGCAACAATCACAGTGTTTTGCACAGAAGGCCCTTACAGCTGGACCCGTCTCATAAACAGGCCTATCAGTGGGCCCTCCAGTCCAGCAGTCCTTCTCCCTGCTGAGGACTCAACAGGACCTGGTCAGCCAGTTCAATCCCAGTTTCAGTTTATGTGGCCCAAAGTCCAAATAGTTATTACAGAACCACTGTGGCTTTTTGGCCGTTTAGGGACAGGTTCTGATGTTCCAAAAGCTTCGCATCAGGACTAACGGCAGGGAGAAAGGCCCGGACACTCAGCACCATCCCTCATCTGAATGACCGAAATGACAGCAGCAGTCGTTAACAGCCATCAGCTTAATCCACCAAATGTATCCTGAATGACCGTCAGAGAACTTCAAGGGAGTTTTTGAAAATTGACGGATATTGTGGTTATGGTTCGGTTATGTAACACTATTATGACAATTAGTCCTAGCCTTTACGGGCGGTAGGTCATGAACGTGGGGGACTGAGTGACAGAGGCCATGAGCTGTTGGGAAAGGTGGCTAAATCCAGCAATGAGTGTCACACAGGAGATGGACGACACACACACTTTCATCACTGACTAGACGAATGGCATAGTGAGCATGGACAGCATTCCTCAGAGGTGACTGTCATGGAGTGAAGGCCACATAGGTGTTGTGTGTATGTGTTTCACTCACCCGTGAGATGGTGAGGGGCATACAGAAGTCCTTCCCTCCTTGCAGTCTGAAGCCCCAGGGGGCAGGGCCAGCCAGGGAGACACTGTAGCTGCTGCTCATGATTCACCTAGAGACAGAGGCGGAGATGTTTTTTACACAAGGAAGGAGAAGAAGAGAATAACAGGAAAACGAGGATGTAAACAAACAGCGTATCACGCTACATTTAAATGTTGTGCAACCAACAACTGGCATTTAGAAAAGATGACTGCATATTGTACCTAAACCCAAATAGGAGCATTCTTCTGATGAGATTAAAAGGTACGCCATTGTTTGTTGTCCACCACTGTGTGCTATGAAAACTATTAACGCGGTAAAGGATATTCATTATTTTCTTTTTTTCAATCCAATAACATTTCACCAGACCTGTTGGGGCTCCTGTCACAGTCACAAGCCATCTATTCAAGTACAACAGTCTATCAAGAGTCCTCTACTGAAGCTCATGGCTCTCTTTAGAGCAGGTCCCTGGCCCGATTCCATCTGCAATGAGGGTAATAGTGAGTCTGTAATATATCATATACAGTAGATAGTGGACAGGTACGCTGGACTTGCAAACAAAGACGTAAGACATAACCGTTAATGACATGTGCATTGCAGGATTTATAATGCAACAGGATGTCAAAGAGCTACACCTCAGAATGGATTAGTTCACTCGACCACGTTCATTTGAGAAAAAAAAAATGTAACGTAAAAGCATTCATCTCTTGTCACCAAACATTTTGGACTTTAAAAGAAAAAAACTTTTAGTAGTAACTAAGCATTGAATGCTGTTGATGCACATCCTCCAGCGAATCAGAAGTAAGCCACCGTATTAAGAAAAGAGAGAAGGAGAAGTCAGAGATATTTATAGCACGGAAGTACTGACTGTCCTTTGTTTACCTTTAAAGAATCAGATCAGCGTATCTGGACCTGCACTTTGGACCTTTGATCTCAGTGGCTTTTCACTGAACCCACTGCTTTTGAAAAATAAAAAGGTACCCAGACTGAGCACACCTACATTAAAAAAGAATCTGATTTCATGGAGATACTGTACACCATACTAACACACAGTGAAGCATTTAAAAAAAATCAGGCATTGGGAGGCAAAGACACAGTTTTTCTGGTTTTCCTCTTCCAAGTAAGACGTGGTGTAGTGAATCGTCCCGTATCTGTACCATCATTAACACTCATTCCTGGAGTTGAGAAATCAGGATTAGGAGATTGAAACCTTGATATAGAATATCTCCTAAATTCTGTTAGAACCCCCTGTTAATCCCTAACAGAGTGAGCGTTGGCCTTTCCCTCAGGCAGCGGTGGTGCTGCTGGGGCAAAGGCCAGACACACCCTGGATGGCCGGAGACTTGACAGAGCTCAGCTGCCGTCTCGTTAGAGAGCAGGTCTGCTCTGCATTTCAACATCTTAATGGCTAAATGCATCATCAGCCACCACATTACCTCATGGATGGATACAAATACCATATCCCGATTATACATGCGTGCATTCAAATCAAAAGGACAGTTCCAGCAAAGAAAGACGATTTGGTGCGGAGCAATATTTCATGCACTATTGAGTTTCACTGGTCTAAACCCTGCCTGTCATGCATTCCTTTTCTATTGAAAGATTGAAGCTGCGAGCTATTTACTGGAAGCGAGACTGGGGTTAAGTACAGTCACATGTTAAGATTTAGTATAATATTACATTTATTAGTTTAATGATTGAGGAAATTGGTATATCAGGCTGTGTACTGTGGAGAGAAACTGAGAACCTGGGAAAGCTGAGACTCGTAGTTGTGATGTAATGAACTAAAGGTGTTTCTGTTGAACAAGAAGACAGTAGAGGGACTGGTGGTGAACAGAGGGGTGTGATTTGGTGCTGAACTTACGACTTTTAAACTGCAATGCAAATGACAGACATTTGAGAAATCTGCTCTTTCATTTCTGGCTTTGGTAAACAGGATGTTACTTCATCAGTACGATCAATGGCTGAAAGAACACGTGTGCATGTGACTTATTAAATTAAGCAATTAAATGTGTCAATGCCTGCCTTGACAAAAGGGGGCACAAGAAAAAAAAACATACTTTCCTGAATAATAATAATGCCTTGTCATCTCAGAGCAATTTCATTTTGCGGTTGTAAGTCATGCTGCCGTCACAAATTCCCTCAGGGACACAGCACCACCTGCTCTAGCCCGTCACCTGGTTAACTGTACCAGACACACGTCAAACCAGAGGGTCGGCCCGCACACTGTTTCTCCATCACGCCTGGAGGGGAACAGGCTCTTTAAAGAAGCCATCAATGGAGCCACCAAAAAAGGGTGTGTGGGGAGATAGAAATAAAATCACGTGTGAAAGCGTTAGGAACACCTGGAAATCGCAAAGCACAGAGCTCTACTATTTATACAAAACTCTTTCACAATCGAACTAAACACAAACACACACGAGCACACGGGCAGAATACAGGTATATAATAAGAAAGCAACCAATTTAAGACAGCTGTCCCCTTCTTCAAGGTGACTAAGGTGTATTCAAAGATCTTTGAGACAAAAGTCACGGCTTGACGACATGCTCCCGTTGTTTAAAACAACCCTCTGTCAGTATTAGATTTCACATCTCAGTCTACAGAAAGGTTGATGGTGAAATCTGGATCAGGCTCAAGTCATATCAGAAGCATTTCTTTTTCCTAATATGGTAAGAACAAACATTAGGTCTCATGCTCAAACTTGTTTTCGCAATCCCCAATCATATCATGCATAGACATGAGCAGACACACCTTTCAGTGCACAAGCATTTTATCAGCAGTAATCACTTCAACACTTCCGCTAGTTCAGACATAATTCAGGGTTACGTTCCACTCGGGCCTTATCTTTCAAGCTCCTGTCATAACGGCAGATTATTGTACTTAATATTTCAGCAGGTTCACACCAAAAGCAAGATTAAAACACAACACTTTCACAATGGGATCAAAGTTATCTACTGTCAGACATTTATGCATTTTTTGTGGATGTTATTTGAACTTGCTTGATCAAATTAGCAGGTAGATTATCCAAATAGTGTCTTTAAACATTAAAACTCACGGCAAAAAAGCTTTCTTAACTGAAGAAGATCAAACAAGGATCGACAGGGTCGAATGTATAAGTGCCATTCACTAGCCTGACCTCAATGCTCTTTGCGCTGCATGTGTCAGAATACAGCTGTGTTTCCTTCAGGTATGCCTTCAGTTATATTGGGAAGCGCCTGTTGTCTGTTGAGAGTTTCAGACGTCATGCTCATTTCACAATTCTTACATGAGACAATGTTGCCTGGTGACATTGCAGGACATGTTGACTCACAGAGTGGAGTATGCTTTAATAAGAGTGTGTAGGCCCACTGTACCTCACCAGTACGCTGTCGATGACATCTATTACATTATTATGTGTCAATATCAAAGTTATATTCCATATGAATGAATAGCAATGTACACTTTTTGTTATACTACACGAAAAAAACTTAAGAAAACTGTTGACAGCAAAATGTATTCAATGTCTTTGGCTTATGTATCAGAGGGACACTTTTTGTACACTGGCTGATTACACGTTTGTTCTAACAGGTGACCCATTCTTACATTCAGTGTCTACTTTTCAAATGCCTACTTTTTATTTATTGAATTGTTTCACCTCAGTGTGCAAGTCAAGACCATATATACCTTCTAGGAGTAGTTATCTAACATAAGCTTCAGTTGTTGTCATCCTGGGACAAAGTGATTAATACCCAGGTCCTCTTCAGTCGTGTGTTTACTTTTAGGGACATTTCTTAGAGTGTGTAAAATCCCGCATGGTTCTCACGGAACCGGGATCTTATTAATGTGCCTTTGGTTGCCTCAGAGGGTGTGACATAAAACACATGTCAGACATTATTAGTGCGCAAATCTGATATACTTTTATCCCACTTGTTGCTTGTCTGTAAAACAAACGTAGGAGCAGTATAACAACTCCTTTACGTGTTGTGGAGTTTGTTGTAAATATTTCGATGCACACACTGTTACGGTATTTTAATTACAACTTTGTAACGGGCGCATGTAGCAGTAAGATAAATAAAATGGAGACTTAACCTGTCTCGTTATTTAAAAAGGTCTTGTCAGATAAACTCACCTTGCGTTGTGAAGCCGCGGGTCCGGTGTGCAGAGAGAAGCGTGACTGTAGTCCGTCTGTTCTCAGTTTAGAAGTCAAACTGGACAGAGCGGAACTGAAACTTCCGCATAAAAGCCAGCCCCATCTGGCTGCTGGTAGGAGGGTTCACAGCGGCGCGTGTGTGTGTGTGTGTGTGTGTGTGTGTGTGTGTGTGTGTGCGTGTGAGTGTGTTTACGTGTATGTGTGTGTGTGTGGTTGTCGATTTAAGGCAACGCAGCAGCAGGCATGGGCATGTCAGACTGGGACAGAACAGGTGAGTTTTAGTTGAGCGATCACTGAACGTGTCCTTTCGTTGTGGGGATAAAGCTCAGCATGATACTCGGTCACATATGCAAAAATGACTAAATCTATAAAGCTATATAGCTATAATTGACTTGACAGATTTCCTCATAAATTATTTGTATCCACGTGTTCTCTCCAAGATTTCACTGTGCGCTTTCCCTTTGCATTTTGTGTGCTCCCATTTCTCTGTAAAACGTTTTGCAACATTGTTGGGTGTATCATTGTCATTTGTTTATTGCTTTTCCATTCTACAGCTACTGTGACAGCAGGTTTCGAGCTTTACTCAGATTTTAGTGGCACAGTGTTTGCATGCTCTCTAGTGGTCAGCAAAGATAGTACATGCTTCACATTCAAATCCTGTGGATTTAACCACTGGGCGTCATGGCCGGAGGCTAAGTAGTGTAGACTATTACTTATCCTTGTCTCCTCCGCAAGCTCATACCTAAATATGTGTCACTCATCTTGTTGTCTTGTTTCTCTATTAACCAAGACATATCTTCTAGCCTGAGGCGGAGGTTTTCATGAAGCCAACTCAAGCCAATGAAAATAATAGAAAAATCTGTGACTGAAAATTGTGAGTTCTGACCAATATAAAAACAAGGTTTTACAAAGTAAGATTAGATTACATTTACATACTCTATGTGGATGTACCTTTCCTCTAGCACCACCATCAGGACAATATTTTTGACGTACAGTAATATCTCCAGCACGTTTAATGCTACACAGATGATACTGATTAGTTTGACAGTTGAATAGTTATTTTAGTCCTTCGTGTTTTGGACTGTTGATTGGAAAAACATTTTAATATTATAAGACATCACGTTGGAGTTTGGAACAATTAGAAAATGTTTTTATTATTTTCTGACATTTTATAAAAAAAAAATCTATAATTTCATTAATCGAAGAAATAATCTGCACATTAATTAATAATAAAAAGAATCATTAGTTGCAGCCCTATTTCTTATGTTCCAACAGTTTTTTAAGTTCTTGTCTGGTCTGCAGGTTAGGTGGGAGATTAAGAGGTTTGGCAGTATTAGGGGGAAAACCTTTATGAATTCTGGTCAGTATTAGATAACATATCTGGACGTTTTTCACAAAGGTAAAACACGGCATACTTATTTGGTGGACAAAAGCCTGTAATCCCTCAGGTGTAAAGTATGATTATAGCACAATCCACAGTTTCAAACAGGACAGGAATGTGTATACTATATGTCGACATTGTACAGTATTATGTTAAATATTTTAATCAAAGTGATGTTTCACACTATTTTAGCATTCCAATCAATTGACCTGCTACTACTTTATTACTTTAAATAATATTACTTTGTCTTAACCCTTGTGTTGTCTTCACTTTCTGTATACACTACTTGTCCTAAGGGTCAAAAATGACCCGCCTTCACTAAACCCCTAAAATAAAACTGCTTGATTGCATTTTAAATCCCAAATCTATTTTGTATGAAGAAATACAAAGTCATTCATCACAAACTTTGTGAATATCTAAGTTTTTCCTCTTCACAGTGCAGAAAGACTGTGTTTAATCTGGAATCCACTTCTTCCAGACCTCTCTTATGGCCGCAAGTTTGTCTGTCACACGCCTTGCAGGTCTTGACTCACGATTATCAAATCGTATCGTTTTTGAGAAAGTATGAAAGACTTTCAGTGACATCATTGCACGGAAAATCGCCCTTCCACTCTCTGCATCCCAAAGACTAGATGCAGCCTCGCCTCGGGACCTATACACACCTGCTAAGATTAGCAGCCCGGGCAGGTCAATCTCATCCATCCATTTCCAGTTGTCTGGGGGTGCTGTCATCTGCTGCACCTCTATAGCCTCTGACTGCTTTCCCCATTAGTAAACAGTGCTTTCAGGAAATGTTTATTCTCTTTGATCTTGTTTGTATTTTGTCTGTGAACTTCAGCCAGGTGTGGGGTCGTGGAGGGGAGTTTTTGTTTTCCCTGAGTTCAATCAGTAGCACACGTAATCTCAATTTCTTGTGTGTGTGTGTGTGTGTGTGTGTTGTTGTGGTGTGTTTTTTATGGTTTCTGTAGTATGAAAATGATTTTATAACTACCGGGTCAAAAATGACCCCTAAGACAAGATGTGTACACTGTTGGTGTACAGCTTTTATGGAAATATGAACAAAGGCAATGTTTAACTTTTTTTCATGTTGGGGTCATTCTAGGAAAATTCATTGAATTTCAAGTTGAAAAAAGATCATTAAGGGAGTTTCCTATGCTGTTAAACATAGTGACGGGTCATTTTTGACCCCTACACAAGGGTTAATCTGATTTGTTTGAAAGAAATCACATTGATAGCTATTCCAGCTCTCTCAAATGTTTTTGATCCTTTTATTTTTGCGATATTCTGTTGAATAAATATACATTGATTTTTTTGTACATGTTCAAAAGGCATGACACATTCTACAGAATACCATTAACTCAACCAGTGAAGCTAGATAGATGTTTGCATTCTGCAGCATGGGTCAGCTGGGCTTTCTTTCAGTTACATGTGCGCCACATCAATATATGGTTATAGACTAATGGGAAGCCCAGCAGCAAAATTCCCCTGTGCAAAGCGATTGAACCACTGAAGTGCACTAGTTCTTTATGTAAGGCTCGCTGTACCTTTAAATCATCTTTACATAACTGGAGAAGCAAACCACTCAGGAATTAAAGTTCAAAGACATGTCAACCGGGGTCTTTCTGGGTGTTTGATTTCGAAGGAAGAACACACTTTAAGTGTCACTCTAAATAAATTGCTCATCCTTTTGAGGGAACTGTACCATGTAATTACATGGACACACAAGTAAAAGTGAAAAAGGATGCAAAATGTAGAACAGCAACCCCCTGCTAATAGAGTCATACATCTAACAGATCCACATTATTTATAGACTTCTGTCAGCCTGGTCTCGGTCAAAGCACATGCACTGTGTGTTCTGGTTTATACATCCAGCACGGGACATCTGTTGATGTCATCCCATTCTCTGTGTTTACTCTTGCTGCTCTACGGTATAAACAAATAGAAAATGAATGGGATTGTGTGGGTTAAAAAAAGAAATAGAGGAAAATAGATCCACCTCCTTCTGCTTCCTGACAGCACTGTGGATTTACAAATATTTTTTACCTACATACTATATTTGTAATTTTGCAAGCTCTAAGAAGATGGGCCAAAACAATGTGTTGAAAGGTTTATTTCCCACCACAAATACACACAGGACTAACCATTCTAGTTTAAGATTTAACGATAGCACCAAGGGCAACAAATATGCAATATTCTAGAATTTTCCGTGATTGCTGCCGTGGGAATACTGTTCCTGACAACGTGCAGCCTTCTTCCTGAAATGTACTACGACTCACTTTGCTTCGCAGAACGCTTTATATCAAATATATTACATTGTTTCCAAGTAAGCTGCAGTAAATGAAATGTTGGGCTGTAAAACGCATTACTGTGGTGCCTGAACTCATAATACAGCACATGCACATATGGAGGCAATAGTGCATTATAGACATGGCACTCACAAGACATTGATATGTAGCTTTGGTAACTAAATAAACAAGTGTACAAAAATCTGCTTCCTCACAAAATAAACAAGAAACACTCCAAAAAGAGACAAACTTCGGTCTCTCAGCAACAAGTTGATAATAAATATGGTCGGTCTTTAATTAGTTCTTCTTTGTATACAGTTGATTCTGAGCTCTT
This sequence comes from Anarrhichthys ocellatus, assembly GCF_004355925.1. Classification (NCBI taxonomy): domain Eukaryota; kingdom Metazoa; phylum Chordata; class Actinopteri; order Perciformes; family Anarhichadidae; genus Anarrhichthys; species Anarrhichthys ocellatus. The sequence goes on from NW_022280046.1 coordinate 199,515, forward strand.
TTGACAAAGTGCATACTATTTTGAACTTTTTAAAGGTAATTCTAGATCAGGTTCCATTTGTGATCTATTCCTTTGTTTCACTGTGACAGTGTCGATAGTACCGAAGACAAGAGTAGTATTAGTTTGTATGTTAACAGCAAGCCTGAACAGGAAAGGTGTGTCTCAAGATTATTATTTAAAACAGTTGTGTATACAATTGCACAAAAACCTATAAACAAATGTATTTGGTTGCACTGCATTGCTAAACAGTTGAGATAAAAGTGTTGTCAGCTGCTTCAGTAGTTACCTCATTCTTGAACAACAAAAACAAACTTGTTTACTTGATGTGTGTCACAGTCACATGTAACATTTAGCTTAGTTATCTTTGCACGGACTCAAGCGCTTGAGCAGAACAGTCCAGAGGCTGTAAATTCAGCAACAGTTCTCTCTGTCTGCTCGGTGTGTTTTCTTTTTCCTCACAATAGCTAGGGTCCAGAGGGCCTTTCTTTGAGTCTGGTCTGACGATAGCTTGGGAGTGCACACATACAATATTGTCCAGAGAGTCTGGCTGGATGAGGACCCGCGGCTCCTTCTCATCGTTCTCCTCCTGAACTTGCCGTGTCTCTCTCTGTTCATGTTCATCTTTCTCCACTTCCTGTGTCGTCTCTTTATTCCAACTTGTAGTGTTCTCCTGCCTTCTCCTCCACAAGGCCGACGGCATTACTGTGTTGACACACTCAGGCGATAGGGCGCGATCACTTCTGTTCAATGAGCCTCGCTCTGGGATGTGGATCTAGAACAGAAGTAATCGACAGGACATAGCCCTTTATGAATACATGATTTTGACTCCATGATTATTAGAATCTAAAAACAACAAATATAATGATGAGCACCTACCCTACCTGCTCTTGGCTTTGGCTTCCCTTTTCCTTGGTCTGCTTAGCCAATGACGTGTGCTCTTTGTCCCTCAGAGCTCCAAGGGAATAGCTGGACCTCACACAATGGCTCTGATCGATAGGTTCCAGCTCCACATCACTCCAAACCTGCTACAAGGGACATGCACATTAATGCATGTAAATCAAGGTAAGAATTGAATAATGTGACTCTGTATATCTGCCTTGTAATTGTGGTACTAGAAAATAACATGATTAATGACATTCTGATTAAAAAACCAATGACGCCGCTCTTTTTTTTTTCATGCCGTCTCTTGGGCAAGAAATATAAAAAAGTTAATGCTGTGAATTGATACAGTTCTTATGTAAGGAGAGTCATTTAGAATCCACACTGTACAACACAAAGATTTCTCCTGACCTCTATTGGCCTAAAGGCAACCATACCAAAACAAGTTTAAAATCCAACACAGAAAATATCCCAACTTCAATGTCTGTGCGTTTGATTTCTGTAAGCACACCACTGATGGTGCTACTTGTCATGCGTTTGCTTCTACTCCTCAAAACCTACTGCCGAAGCCAAACTCACTGTGTCTGTCGTAGACATGGAGGAAACTCTGTGAAACTTGGTTTTGGAGACTGATGACTGTCTGCTCAGCATCAGGTCCCTGAGAGAGGACTCGCTGTGTGACACTGATATGCACTTCCTCCTCGGGGCCTGGGCTAGGAAGTGTAGACAGGGAACCTTTTCTGCCATGGTATCTCTGTAGAAAAATAGTGATCTCTCAGCAAAACGTCTATACTCTTTTCAAGCTTAAGCAACAGATACGTTGGATGACACTCACCTGTATTTAGAGTGGATGATGGCGTAGATGAAAGGATTATAGATGGCCGAAGCCTTGGCTATAACAGCAGGGACGGCTTTGGAATAGGGACTGAGGCTGCTTCCGTATCTGAAAGGTGTGAAGTGTTTGTAAAGAGTAAAACTGTACATCACCTGTAACGATACTGGTAATGTAATTTGACCCCATTGCATAGCACTTCATCATGCCTGTTATAATGATATTCTACAAGAGGTGGAATATGGCTCATGGTTAATGGCTGAGATGAAGTACACAGTGCAACCAAGCATCCTATTTGTTTTATGCTTGAATCTACGTAACAGTCTGTACACAACAAATGCAGTTAGACTATTAGAACAAAATCATTGGATCATAAGGAGCCCTTGTCATGCTGTATATTTACCCAGCCCAGGCGATGAGGGTGACACATGCATAGGGCGACCAAGAAAGCACAAACACTATGATGACCACAAAGGCAATCTTGGCCAGCTTCCATTCAGTCTTGATGGACTGCTGCTGGACCAGGGTTGACTTCCTCACCTGATATCCCAACTTCTCCACATCTCTGTGGAAGGAATAAAGGACAGAGAGAAGGAATAAAATAACTTTGGAGTCAATATGTATGACAAAATGACTAAATTAATTAAAAATAACCACTTAGTGTTTGCAGACATATTTTGTATGTATGCAATGACTGTGGACCCAAATGCAGACAAAGTGAGGCACATGAGGCACGGCCAAACAAACAATGCAACAAACAGGGCAACAAACACAGGGTACATTTGATTAATCTTATTTGCTCTCTTGAATACTTTTTTCACTCCTTTTAAGAGGATTGGAATGCGCTTAAAGATGGCAAACATGATCAATTTCCACATCATAAGGACAGAATGTAAAATATGAAATAAGAGAAGCTGATGTACCAAAACTGGACAGAGCAGGCAAAGAGTAACAGGCAAGCTGTTGCTTAGAGGCACGCCAACTCCTTTGAGGGACACGGCCTACAGAGTTGTAACCTTCACAGTAGCCATACTGAAGTCTAGATGGTGAAACTTATACCTCCACTGCAACCAAAAAGGTCTACAGAACATTCATCATAGCATCATCCCAAGATATCAACGCTAGCCTTACAGATAGGTATTCCTTTAAGTCAACATTGCCCTGAAGGTAAATACTAAAAGCTACATCCACATGTAATTTGGTTGTGTCCCCCAGCAAAGTCTTGGATGGTACCCCGGAAATGGGAAAAGGGCTTCACTTGCTGAGGGGGGAATTGGCTAATGTGTATGGAAGGCTACTGATGGACAGGCATGAAATGGCAGGATCTGAAAAACAGACAAATATACACACATGCACATAGATAAACTATAAAAGGGAAGAACTAGGGTGACGGATGCTAACATCACAATATATGTAACATGCTTGTAATAACATTTAAGAAATTGCATTGCAGCAATGTCAAGTCTCTTCTAGAACATATTTCAGTAGGTTGTAGATGTGAATATGTGACAGTAGAGGAAAGCTATAGGCTACAATTGAATGGTATGATATTGTTTTATACAGACTAGCTTTAAATGGCGGTATCTTCGATGTGTTTAGTGCATTAAAGTGCTGCATATTCACCTATAATTCATTCACCTGCTTGCACGGCGGATAGCCAGGAACATGCACAGATAACAATAGGATATAATGCCCAGGGGGATGAAGAATACAAAGCAGCACAGCATCAAAGTATAACTTTTATTGGCAGGAGTAGATGTCACATAGTCCCATGTGCATGAGGTCATCAAGCCCTCCGGTATGTATGAACCTTGAGGTAAAAAATGACAAAGAGGCGTAAGAACGAAGTGTAAGGTCCAAAGTATAAGCAGCGGGTAGTTGAATAAAAAGAGTAGGGGGTGACAAATTAAGTTACTTACTCCACCCCAGAAGGGGTGCAAGGCTCCAGGCAAGAGAGTACAGCCAGACCAGGGCAATAATGAAGCATGTGCGTCTCTTGGAGGTCCACTGTATGGCCTGCAGAGGCTTGGTGATGACAATGTAGCGGTCTAGAGAGATGGCCAGAAGGTTTATCATGGAGGTGATCCCGAATAAAGCTCCACAGAAGGCGTATATTTTACAGCCTGTGGAGGAAAAGACAGATGGAGGCATTTCATTCATATGTTGTTGTTTGTCTTCTGATTGGAAGGCTATGTATTACATGAGATACGTAATATGAATAGTCAGGACTTCAAATTGCAATTCACGCCATCTATTCATTGGTTTCAGGGTTCAGGTTGATTGGCGTCAGGGACTAAATGCTCCTAGATCTAAATGCTATTATCCTTTTCACATACATTTCTTGTGACTAAACATAGTAACAGCTGGCACAGAACATACACATATGCTGAGACACTAGAAATAAATACTAGGAAAAGCAGATCTTTTTGAATTACATTTTATAAATGGGTAACATATTTCAAAATTAGCTCCAAACATGGACAAGATTGATAGATATAGATATTTTTGGAGTACATAATATCTAATTGAATGAAAAATTACCTGTTTCACCAAAAATCCAGCCTTTGTAAAGGGAGTTAACAAAGAAGATGGGTGACTGTGTGATTGCCATGAGGAAGTCACTGACTGCCAGGTTCATGATGAAAAAGTTGGGGGCAGTCCGTAGCTTCTTGTTGCTGAAACATAGAGGATTTAAAAAGTCTTAAATTAAATTCAATACCCCATAAAACAATATGCTGTTGTTGTTGTTGACACCCACATTATCATACACATTTTTCTTTTAGAAATGATCAACAGAAGTAACAGATAAGCCAGTAACTGGCTTTCAACCCCAAAACAATCTTTTTGTGTGTTCAGTTTAAGTTAATTATTATCCCACACTTTTTTCGTTTCTACAGCTTAACATATGTTTTGTGGAGTCCATCCACTACCTCTTGGAACACCTCCAAAATCATATTAGTTCATACTCAAATCCTCGTCTTTCGAAACTTAATTCCACCTCCCTTAACATAACGAAAGCAGGAGGGTGGAAATCGATAACAATGGCACATCCATACTACCCCCTTTCAATCATACTTATAGTACTTAAATACTAAATACAATGGAGGGACAATACACGTGCAATGCTCCAAAACAATGTGTTCAGTGGACTCCCCTGTATAGCCAGTAAAGACAGTGACAGAAATATTTTATATGTCAGCAGCTGCAATGAAAAGAGTCAGTCAACGTGGACCCACTATCACTTGAAAAATCCCATTATAAATTCAATTGAAATGTCACTTTATGAAAAAACCCACAAATGCATGCAAGCCTTTGCACACTTCTGGACAGTTAATGGCTGAGTACAAGTCTGCTTTCGCCTGTGCTATAAAATGTCAAAAACTAGCCAAAATCCCACAAGATCTGTTGGTAGATCTATCGCTATTGTTCACCCTGGGCCTTTATAATACAGGCTTGAGTTAACCCCTGCCTTACATGTGTACAATAATAATAATAATAACAATGACAATAACAATATCAAAAATAATTATCTTCAGTGATGTGTATAATTAGTCAGAATACTTTAGTTACTGCAGACTATACATTCATGTGGTGTATGTTGTATAAGCTTATTTGTGTTATTGTTATCTTATGGGCTACATCATAATCAATGACATGAATATTAATTTATTGTTGATTAAAAATAAAAGCTTTGGGAGGACCGTATGGAATCCCCATAAGCCAAATGCCTCGAGGATATCCATTAAATCAAAGCAGTAGTGTCAGTATATTCACATATTGACTTCAACACAAGCTTCTGTAGTCTAATTCCTGAGAGGGTGCAGGTAAAGGCAGCAAAGGGATCTCTACAGTCTGCATTTGTCTCCCAAAAATGAACACTAACCCCACCCCCACACAGCACGTTAAATCTCCCAGAACAAAGCAGCCCTTTTATGTTTGTTTGTTTTTAACCGAAGCAAGTTCAGGAAGAAAGTTGAATTGCAATGGAACATTACATTTTTTTGTTAATTAAAATGTTCAAGCACTCCCCGATAGCAACTCCTTATGTTCCCTTTGAAACTGCCTAAAATCTGTTCTGTCCGAGTAACACTGAAATGCAAACACAAAATGCAGCCGAAACAGATGCGCATCAAATCCATTCCTCCTGTGAAATGAGCTTATACTGCGTCAGCCATCAGTTAACAAGAAGCAAACTGTTAACATATCTCGGGACAACCTGAATATTCACACAATCCCGCTTCATGAAGACCCATGAAACATTTTACATGTATAAAGTTTTACGAACAATAATGACCCCTGACCTAGCGGTCTATGCGGGGATCGCAGCAGATGGTACCAGTGCTTTTTCTAAGGCTGTGAGTTGGCACAGATGGTCATGTTGGGATGCCCGGTAAAGGTGTGTACTTGATAACTTTCCGTTAGCATGCCGTAGCTCACTGTGCACACACATACACACCTCAGCTTGCTTTTTGGCAACAGTCTATAAATCATAGCTGATAGCATTTGTTACATTGAAACAAGCCCCCAGAAACGGTGCCAGAGCGTGAAGAGGGCTACTAATGTGTGGTGTTTGGGGAAATCTAAAGATCACCTAAATTTAGATAACCTTTTGTACATGCCGGCTTCTGAATATGAACAGCTTTTGATGTCTTCCACCTGGGAAGTAGCTTGAACATATTACATTGTATTGTTTTTACCATTACATAAAAGGTATAAGGAGTATGGGACACAGATGGTGGATGAATATTTGTTCCAACTGAAATGAAAACAATGATACCATATGGTCCCTTGTCCTGGGTATGTAAACCTTAGACCAGAGTTCATATGGCGCCATAACCTAATATACAGTATACTTTAATAGTTACACCAGCTCCATTTAATATCAAAAGCTTCTGCATTGTCCTCCTTGTTTTGCCCACTGACTGTAAAAACAGTGTTGGCTGTATGTAAATAAGGGAGAAGCATAACTGAATTATTGAATGCATGCATTGATTTATCCAGTACAGGTAGGAAATCACTGAGCTGCTTCCTGCCATTGAATGCCTGCAGGCTTGTGTGCAGACCTCTCTGCTTGTGCTTTCTAATGCAATAATTCTCTGTTTCCCCGAGTCAGCGCTCTAAATCTCTGCAGCTGTGAACAGTGGAGGGCGGAAAGAAAATATTTGTTTTGCTAAATTAGACACTGATATATAACTTTTAGTTAATAGTGACAATTTAAGATATTCAATCGGATATATTATAGATTTGATTATATCTTAATCCAGTCAGATATCTCAAACATGCTATTGATATTGTAATATTACTAATATTGCTGTTATTATAAAACTTAAAGTTAGCTCCACCTTGACCAGCAACATGCTAACATGCTTTAAAATATACAATAATATAACACCATTCTGCTTTACAAGTGTTTTTACTCTATGTACAATTTGTTGATAAAAAACTGTGACTTCTTCCACCTCTGGTAATATGCCACCAAAGGGACTGTTTAATGTGTGATGTTAATGTGTCTGATAAAAAAAACAGCTTCCGTGAACTCAGTTAATTTGGAGTTCCAGCTGAGCTTGAACAGTAGAGCACTGTGTCAACTTCTCAGAAATGTGTTCATGAGACCAGTTCATGTGCAAAAACATGAGGAAAAGTGCTAATAGAGGCTTGTTGCAAAACCAGATGTAGGCACGTCATACCATGCTGGCTGATTAAACCGCTGTCATGCTGCAGATGGGAATGTAAGAAGACGTCTAGTCTAGTCACGGTTACAGAAGCCTCACGTACAGCTTTCACTCGAGCATGTTATTTAAACTATCATCTTCTAATAGATTTTTAAAAATGATGAGTAAAGCCATCAGTATTTTCACTTGACTGCTGTACTAATGTAACCAAATGCAGCATGCCTCATGATGCTTTACTTTCTGTTTATATGTTGTTTTCCTGAAATTATCCATTTGTTCCATCTGTTTAAAAATACTTTGCAACCAAAATCAAAGTGTGATTATTGTTGTGGGTGACATGGACTAATCAAGGCTGCATGAATTCTAAATTATAGAACAATTATAAAATCATCATGTGTGACCAATTAACAATTAAAAAGGCTTTTATAAACATTGCTGACTTTAATTATTTGGGCCGTTCATTCTTCCAGACTAGTTTGTGGGATGAGAGCAAATGAGGCCACGAGGCACGATGCAGTGTGAAATGAAAAATAATCATTATTAAAAAGCAGAATAACAAATAAGAATAGTTTTCTGGTTAACCAGGAGTTTGTTTTGATTAAACTCTATCTAAACTGGTTAAATAATGCTACTCTTAAATTAGCAATGACAGGCATGCACGTTCTTCACCATCGCCAGTTTACTTACCAGAAGAAGGCGTACATGACTAAGGCGTTTCCAGTAACACCCACTGTTCCGATCACCAAGACAAAGAAGGCGATGATGTAGTGAGCGTGGGCCTGGACGTCCACCTGCCGATAGAATCCGTGATCCACATCCATCTCTGTGACAACAAGCGCATACACACACACACACACACACACACACACACACACACACACACACACA
>NW_022280046.1:207795-260936 GCF_004355925.1 Anarrhichthys ocellatus
ACACACACACACACACACACACACACACACACACACACACACACACAAACGTCAGCATCATAGGGTTTCCTTCGTGCACAGCATGTCCCATTGACTTTCATTCAAACCTGATCCTCTCCGTCTCTCTGGCCCACTAAACTTTCCAGCCTTATGTAAGAGTACTCATCATGGTAAACAAGTGAAACCTCTGGGGGCAAGAGTATGAAATAAGACGCGATGGCGTACAGCTTGCATCTGCAACTCTCACTGTCTTCATTCATAGATGTCAACATTTGATTTAGTTGAGTCAGTTTGGCTCAAGGTCATGTGAATTAGTCTTAGTTGAAGCTTCTTTGTTGTAGTTTAAATATTACCTTGTGTTAATAGTTCATACAGTACATTCAGTTTTACATTTTCTATGCTTCTTAACTTTTGACCCATTGTTGGTATTTTCTGTTTGTTTTTATGCTTTCGAGGTGTACCAGCTCAGTGCTCACATTTTGAACATACCCACTATTTTCCAGGAGGAAATCTGAGGAAATCCACACATTTCCTCCCAGCTCGCTGTTTTGAAACTTATCTGTGAACTTTGTTTAGTTTTAAAACAGGACATTTTTGTGGTTGCTGTTGGGCACTATAACAACATTGGGCCTTGTATCTGTAAGCTCCGAGGAGAAGTCAGTACTGTTCTAGTGCCTCCCCCGCTGTGGAGTATGTCTATCATGTTTTGGCTTTAACGCTGTACAGGGAAAACTTTCATGCTACTTTCACACAGAATAGTGTTAAAAGCCTTAAAACTGTACACCTGAGCACTTTTTAGCTTTGCTCACGGCATGCCTCTACTGCGTGGATGGTAATGTCAGGTAAGTTGCCTCTTAAGTCCTGTTTGCACACCAGGGGCCTGATGTATAAACTGTGCCTATGCACAAAAACATGTAATCCATGCAAGTAACGGATATTCATCAAAAATAAATAGAAAACAGTAAGTGGTGAGAATGTGTGCACCTTCCGCATACAGACCAGGTGTACTCATATTCCTACAGGGATCCGATAAGCTAAGGTGGAGATGAAACGAAAGGTAATCGATATTTAGATTCCGCCTCATTTCATTTGGTTTGGTTTTTAGCGAGTATCACTAAATTGTGTGATTCATTTTCAGTCGACGCAGCGATTATAAACTTGATTTTGATTAAATACCAGAAATTAGGCTCATGCAAAAGCAGACAGTTTTACAAAGATTGAGATTTGACAAATCTGACAAGAGTTTCATGTGTCTGCTTCCTCTTATTAGGTTTTTGGGGTTGTCCATCCGTCCATCTGTCTGTCTGATTTTCATGAACATGATACCTCAGGAACTCCTTGAAGGAATTTATTCAAATTTTGCACAAACTTCCACTCAAGGATGAACCGATTGAAATTTTGAGGTTTAAGATCCAGGTAACTGTGACCTCACAAAACACGTTTTGGGCCATAACTTAAGAATTGTAATGCTTATGATGACAATTTCATACAAATGTCTAATAGGTTAAAACGATGAAGCGATGACATTTTAAACATACATGGATGCAAACTGCAACTTGAGTGGTTGGAGGAGGCATACAACCTGGAGTCAGTAATTCTAGTTTTGATAATGAACGACTTTTATCTTACAGAACTAGAAGGATTAGCACAGTAAGTGCATTTTAAATAAAATGAATTAATAACCCTTGGATACTGTAAAATCAGTTGGCGAAGTATTAATCACGATAAGAGTTGAAGAGCAGTGAAGCTGAGAGTGAGAGTGAGATCCTCACTTGGTATTATTGAACTGATAGGCTTTGACAGTTTTTATGAGGTCATTTTTAAGACAGCCACAAAAGGCTTTTCAAAGCACCGAGTCAAAAAATATTACTTTTTACCGATAACTAATATGAGAACATGGCATTTCAAAATGGATGGCAGTGTGACAGGCAAGATTTATGAACTGTGACTGTTTTTAATCTGTCAAAAGGTCCCCAATGAATGTGCTGTGACTGAGAACTATATATCAACAAGGTGATTCAGGCAAGGCATTCCATGTGACCATTGCTCAGCTGCGGCTGTGATTATAAGACGATTTCTATGTTCATGTGATGGAATTAAGAGTGCACGTTAATATCAACAGTATTTATCATACCCACTTCCTTTTTGTCTCTGATCTGCACTATAAAAAGGGATTTAGGTGCCAGGGCAGCACAGTGCTCTCAGTCACAGATGATGTAATAAAACATCCGTCATGTATTGCATTAATAATTTGCTTGAGAACATGAACATGTTATAAATCATGCCTGCTGTTGACTCAATGCTGAGTGATGGTGCTGTGTTTAATCCACCAGAGCAGAGAGGAGTCTGACTCATAACACATGTCCATCAGAAATCCATGACGTTATTCCCAAAATGTTGTATTGATATTGTATTGGGCTGTTATGGTCTACAAGACTAATAGATAAGCATAGACATTGATGTTACGGCACAATGGGTGAAGTACACATGGACGTGCAGGGTGTCAGATCCAAACAGGGAGCTCTTGCTGTGCTCAGTGAAGCCTTGCACATCAGAGGAACCTTCAATCACCTCTTCCCCTCATTAGGCATGAAAGCATTGTCCCATGAATCAAATACATATCTGATTTAGCATGACTGTGTTCAGTTCACACTAAATGTGAAATGCATCAACAACAAGAAAGCTAAAGCAAGCTAAAACAAAAAAGTAATTTTAGCAAAAGTATTGAAACTACAGATTTTTCTGCAAACAACCAAAGATACAATTATTGAATCCACACATTGTAAAGATTTGCATATCCTAGTTTGTATACTAGTAATCAACCGCAAAAAAAATTAAGAAAGAGGTTCCAAGATCAAGTCATTATATATATATATTTTTAAAAAAAATGTAATTAAAAGGTCTTACTTTACCTCATCCAGAGAGTGAAGCGCCTTCTTTTCCTCTTCAGAGGACCTCTGTGTTTGTAGTGGACTGGCAAAGAGGATCAGAGACACTGAAGCCGTACAGTATGTAAAAACGCACCACGCTTAATTAAGGTTTAAATGGATACGGCTGATGACTGCTTTTCCAATCTCCAAGTTACATAGAGATTCTCTCATACACTGCAGCAACAGTATGCTGCTGCAGCTGCTACCGAATGTGTGTGAGGGTATGAGAATACACAGAAACGCACACAGAAAGCGAGCAGCAGCACATTGACCCATCCCCCTGCTGGCTACCCATCACACACAGCTCTCACATGGCACAATGCATTAATCAAGCCAGTGTGGGGAGGAGCGTGCATGCATGAGGATGTGTGTGTGTGTGTGTGTGTGTGTGTTTGGGTGGGACCGTGTTAAGAAGCTGGTCTAATCATATTAAAGACATTTCAGGTAATAATTGTAAAAGCTTAACTCTTTTATACACCTTAAGCAAGAAAATGTGCTTCATTTGAAAACCTTTTTTTAAACTAATTGCATTGTGCACCATTGCTGTTTCCCCTAATGGATCAAGGTAAATGTGTGCATTCTTTAAAGTAGTCTCCACATGCATTGCTTTCTGTGTATGTACAGTAATATGTGTTGGCAGTGACACAATTTGATGTGAGCACCAGATGCCATAGCGAACTAAATGGGATGTGAGAAAATGACAGCCTATAGTTACTGCTCCTTCCCATCGGTCGGTTTGTGAATTGCAAATAAAAGGTGGTGCGGTTTTGAAAAGCACCAAACCTTTTACATAGTATCAGACTTGTTCACTGCTTATCCTTGTGTAAGGTGAATCTTGAGAAAAGCACTCAGATAAAAGCTTCCCAATGTTCATCATCTCATGAGACAGCTGTTGCACCTCCACTTGCCCTTAATATTTCCCTTTTGTTCCTTGAAATCTGACGTCTGTGTTTGACTGTTATAGCATCTGGATGGTTCAAAGAAGGTAACAAAAGAATTTGCGGCGACTTATAAAACAGTGCTTCCCTTTGAAGCTTCAGTCTGAATACCATCTAGCAAGAGGAGGATAAGCCTTTTCACTTCTGGGTCACTGCACACGGGAGGGAAACAGACCTATCAACATACACTAGTTTCCAACCAGTTAGCTTCACAATACAAATTCTGATATATTCACACCGAGAGGCTGACGCTACGTTTTTTTGTTGTTGTTGATTTGCTTTCTACGCTGTTTGATGAAGCCTTGTACAATAATTTGCTGGGTCAAACTACAGGATTGTGATGACCAGCTGATCGACTGGGAGAGCTTTTGTAGGATCATGGGTACAAGGCTTAACTGTTTCCCTTATATGGCTAAGACAAAGAGAGCGTTCAGCTTAATCAAAAAAGGAAATCTGAAATGGTTCCTATGTCAACTGTCCACGATGTTAACTCGATTCAGTTTTCATGGTCATTGTGTGGTGTTGTATTGCATTGCATTATGGATAGAGGGAGCATATCGTTACAGCTACTGTAATGGATTATACACATTATGAATACAGTAAATACTGGGATGATGGGGCCAACGTGAAGAACTGTGTGGGAAACTATGCTGTGACATCACTTTGTCTGACTTTTCCATAGCCTGGAGGAAGACAATTAAAGTGGCAAAAAAACACATGTTTTTTTGCTCTTTGTGCTATTCATGAAACAAAGTTCAAGGTTGCCGCCACATTTGACTCACCAGCAGTGTGAGATGGAAATACCCATTGCACAACCAAAACAGACGCCTTCAGTTAGCGGCTGTACAACTCAAAATTCAGCCATCGCAGTAGCGGGGGGGGTCACGGTTGCTGCCGTTGCAGGTTAGATCCTGCCAACAGTTTGCTGATCCAGCGGGGAGTCGAGCAGTCTGAGATCAGCAAAGCTGTTGATGTGGGGGTTGTTGTCTCTTTAATTCAAGAGCAGAGGACGTGAGAATCTTTGTGGAAAACTCTCTCTGTGGATCAGTAAAAGGTTGTTATGCCAAATGGGATGATGGGATGATAATACTGATGGCTCTTCAAGTGGCCATACACTAAAGGCATACTAACACAGTTGTTTTCATCAGGCTATAAGAGTGGATGAGAGTGCTGTTTGTTTGCATCTTTTGCCTGAGGCGACCCCACCACAGCAATCAACCATCCCAATTACTGTCAAAATAGTCTGTCACCTCTTTCACTCCCTCTGAGGTGTGAAAAGGACAAACGTATTCCGCAAAATACGCTTCAATAAAAAAGCTTGTACGTGAGAATTAGTCTGCCCTTAAGGGGTTTTAGAGACAAGCAGTGGTCCACAGAACAAAGCTGAAGAGGATCTGTGGGGCCGCCAGCACATATACAGCATCTCACCACGCCACCGTCTGGAAAACATTGAAGAGAAAAGTTTGATCCGTCAGAAACTGTCTAACTAAAACCTTTAAGACCAAAATGAAATAAGAGAAATTAAATTGAATTCTTCACAACTATTTTAAGGTCACATAAGGCCTTTGTTTAATGGCAAGGCAAGAGAAACTTGTTATCCTCAGTGAATGACAGTAATAATCATCACAATCAGTTGCCATAGTGTCAGTCATTTTGAAATGTAATGTTAGGTCTCCAACTGGCCATTGTGTGTAATTGTAACTATGAAACTGAAATGCAGTGCTGAGTGAGGTGCCAATCCAAACATGCATTGTGTAAAAAAGAAAGAAAGAAATTGGATGAATAGAAGCCAATTAGGCCGGCACATTAAGTAGTAGTCAACCACATACCAGAGACCAGACAACAAGAGATGCTTTGTATGATTTCTTTAATTATTTTAGCATAATTAATCATTTTGTAATAATTTTGTTACATTATTTGTAAATGTTGTTAATTTAAAGGCAGTGATGTTTCACAGGGTTTCTCTACCCGAGGTTCTAAATGCTGTTTCAGACCCTCTTCCATCCTGCGGGGAGATAAAACCAATCTCACAGGTGTGTCTCTTTATCGCCTCACCTTCCCCAACTTCCCTTCCTGTCAGGGTGGAAAAGGGCCATTCTGTAGTATTTCCTTCTGTTCCCCCTTTCTGCTACATGCTTCCTTCAAGGACTACGTCACATTTTTGTTTTGTTTTAGGTCAACAGTCAGGCCACGCTTCCTCAGAGATTAGCTATTGTCAAAGTGAGTAATTCTCTGCATGTCCAGCAATTGAGTAGCACAAACAGGGATGAGCTAAGGATCCTAAATGGGTGCATTTGGTTAGAGCATAGAGTGCTGTAGCATTTAAGAATTGTATCTGACTTTTGAAAGAGTATAGTCCAAGATTAGATCAGAAACGGTTTATTGCCAAGTATGTTATAATTTGGCTTGGTGATCTAATGTGTCCCCTGGTGTATATAGGCAGGGACTCCATGATGTTTATAACAGTCAGTGACGGCAGAATTACCCCATGTCAACAGGATATGGCTATGTCAAGTACCGGTTGTGCTACGCCTCCATCCTGTCTACATTGTGGCTCCAACGTCCGCTGGAACTGTTTGGAAATTGAGTTTCTGAGCAAGCTATTCTTTTGCTGACAAGTTTTGTGATTTACAAAACATTAAACATGTTGAATATATTAAATTTAATGCGGAAAATGTATATTCAAGTTTACAACATGCACGCTGTGATTTGCAAGCAAAGATCGTTTACTTTCTAGTTCATTTCGACACTTATTGTTTAATAGGCAACAATTAATAGTGAACTAATACCTTGTTTTATTTTGCCGATTCGTGTTAGTTACTTGGTTCCTCAGTCGACAGTTTGACTTCCAATCATGCTGCATCACTAGACTCTACTGCCACCTTTCTTCTTTCACTTTCTACTGTTCAAAACAAGAATCAAACTTGTGACCCTGTTCATGAGCATTCAAGAGCCCCGTGAGACTCTAAAATGTAGCAGCGATTTGTGAGTGTCAATCACAAATCGCTGCTACACTGCCTACACACAGATTTCACATTAACGGGCCCCTGATTGTACTCATATCTTCAGCGGTTCAAGCGTAACCTTGTCTGACTCCATTTTCTTTGGAGCGGATAAAGACTTCACCGCACATGCCCTTCTGTAAGCAACTCTATGCTCAGGCACTATAGAGATAGATTAATTCCCATACAGTATCCCAACAGGTGACAAATGGTAAAGGATTGACTGGTCAACCTTCACAGTACGCTCTTGTTCATTTTAATGTTGTTATATTGATAATTTTTCGACATTATGTAAGTGTCTCAGCATAAGCAACTGGGAGGAAGGGGATGGTCAGAGGAACACTCTGAATCCTCCGGGGCGTCATTATAGCAGACAAGTATTATCTAATGGCACAGGGGATCAACTACTCAATTATATTAAGGGCTCCTGCAGACCTGTCTATATGGATTACTACAGATTTAGTTATAGCTAGTGGCACAGCAACTCACAGGAATGAGAGATTATCAATGAAGTTCACCTCAGTGACACCATGAACTGTGTCAGAGGTGTGACAGAGCTTTACCGAGACAATAATGAATTGTTTGTTTTTTGATTAGTATTTTAACAGCTATATGCTGATGACTGACAGATCACATACACAGTGTTAAATCTTTCACTGATGACTCATTTTGTCTGTTCAATGAATCTCCACATCAATCGCAGTCATTTTATATGCCTCAACTATACTTCTAAATTTCTGTCATTGTGACATTTTCTGCTTTTCTAGACAATGGCCACACACATGTCTTGACATGATAACACCTGTGCAATATGACGCAATCGGTGCTGCTTAGAGAGGCTTACAAATGTCCAGCTTTATTGAAACCTGTCTAAAGGGAGTCCATTCAAAAACTCACAAGTCATGTTGTGTTGGGCTGTTTTTATATAGAAAGCTGCCACTCTTGTGATGACTAAATTTGCAGTCTGATATGTGGAAGACTTGTAGCCGTCAAACCCAGAGGATGTGTGTGTGCTGGAACTGTGAGGTGATGACGGCACATCAGACGCTGCTCTAGTGACGAATCAAGACACCAACTGCTTTTGCAGTTGCATGCATTATTCTTTCATAGTCTGGAAAGTGTTTTGACACACCTCGCTGCTTCCTCTTGGTGATGCATTTGCTCCACGTCCTCTTCCTTTTCCTGTTCTCTATCACTGTGGTATTGTTTCATGCAGATTTATTTGTACTAAAGAGCCTGCTGCACTTGCTCTGCAATATCCTTATCTAAACTGCAGTGGTCACATGCTACATAACACGCAGTGTACCTCTCACGTCCCTATTGATGATCATTACAGCCATCACTACCAGGGCTTCCAGAAGTCATTGTCGCACCTATCTGGAGGCAGTATGAGTGTTTGAGTGCACAATATGAATTCAAACAGACTGTGGTTTAGGAGAGGCTTTTCCCTATCGTTGTTCAGTAGTGAGACCGTAGTGGTAACCGCAGGGTCAACGGTTCAATCCTCGACTGGGATGTGCCACGTGTCGTAGTGTCCCTGAGCAAGACACTGAACCCCCGGCTCCCCGGGCGCCTATCATTGGCAGCCCACTGCTCCCTATATACAGGGATAGGTCAAATGCAGAGGTCAAATTTCGTGTATGTGTATATGACAATAAAAAGGGTTTCGATTCTATTCTGCTTGCTTCCAACCACCAGAGGGTGACATGATACATTTCCATGAATGGAGGAGACAGGACACACACACACACACACACACACACACTTTAGTGTATCCAAACAGGGTTGTCACATACAGTACTATACTTCCACTACACATCCCATGTATGGTGTGTCTGTGTTTTTAAAAGAAGTGACTTCAAATAATTATCTATCAGACTGATGTTTAAGGGTAAATGGACAAGGAAGTAACTGCTGGCACTAGCACAGAACCTTTATAGAATATTTACCATCGAACACAAGTGGTATTATATAAAAAATAACTTTTTACAAGTGGATGTCAAATAGATGTGGCATATGAGCTATGTTTTCTTGCAACATACAAGCAGCTGTTCACTTCTCCCTGCTCAGTAATCCCGCAGTACTTTCTTTGTATACAGCTGCTAACTCCACACCTACATACCAATTATAATGCATTTTAACAATTGTTTTTAGTTGAGTCATACACATCTTATTTATCTGTTTAAATGCTGTGTAAAATGTCAGCATCTTTGATCTGATCATCTATTGTACAAGTTAACTATACAGTTTATACGTTTCATTTGTTGAAACAAAACGTTA
Organism: Anarrhichthys ocellatus; assembly: GCF_004355925.1. NCBI lineage: Eukaryota > Metazoa > Chordata > Actinopteri > Perciformes > Anarhichadidae > Anarrhichthys > Anarrhichthys ocellatus. Next base: position 216,946 of record NW_022280046.1, read on the forward strand.
GCCATTCTGTCACTGTTGGCATATAAATATGTCATCTGGTCTGCACGTGTCTGTAGCTTGCATCTACAGCAATGCACAGCATGTCTTTTAACCAAACATAGAATTAGAGGACTTGGACGAGTTCAACTGAGTATGATTATAGGATACAGATAAGGGATCGAAAGATATTCATGGCACTGCAAAGAGAGATGATGCTCTCATAGTTCAGGCATTTTAGTTCTATTTAAAAAAATTGAATAATAGAGTTAGTAAGTGTATCTCACTGCACAAGACGACTAGTACACATTCCAATACCGTTAGCCTTACTGAAGTCTTTTGCCACCATGAACAGGATCCCAAAGGTTACGGACGCGTTTCAAATTAACAGCATATTTATGCACAAACACGCATGGCCACTTATGTATCTGAAGCTGTATCCAACCACACTTTTATGGTTTCATTTCAACAGCAGATGAAATGTCTGTGTAGTCCTCTCATTTCTTCTTGGTTTGCTTTATTTAACGAGGAGAAATAGGTCCCATTAAGATTAAAAGTCTCGTTTTCAAGGGAGTCCCGGCCAAGGTAGGCAGCAGCACAATATTTCTGATTATATAGTAGAGGATCAGAGTTCAGATATGCTACAGATATACTGTCTCTTGACTGATGATAAGAGCCATTCATGTCAGGATGTCACGATAAAGAGATGCCGTTTATGGAGCTTTACTACCACCTAGTGGATCTCCTGAAGCACAGCACCTCCTGCAGATTTACAGTACTGTAGTGGAAGATGTAGGTGGTCTACGGTGGGCCTCTCCAGTTGTAAATAGTGTTCTGACACGTGTGTGACCACTCCGGTGTCTGTGACCTCTCCCCCCTGAAAGCTTAGCTTTACCACCTGGGGGTGGACTGTTCTTGATCTCGCAGCACCTCCAGCAGGCTGGCACACAGCTCTCTCACTCAGTCTCCACGTAAAGAACCCCAAGGTCCACTTTATCGTGCATGTACATACAATTACATGTGTGTATGTGTGTGTGTGTGTGTGTGTATGTGTGTGTGTGTGTGTATGTGTGTGTGTGTGCGCACTCCTTTTTTAGTAAAAACAGCTCCATTACAAACGCATTTGACGTTGAGGTTTTTGGGACTGTGCAAGTCATCTTTGAGCTCGGAGTGGCTCGTGTTTCTAAGTGTTACTTTTATATCCTTTGCTTGTTACAGAGTTTGTTTATATTATAAATACCTCAGACGAAACACTGTCGCATTCAAAGTTGAAGCACATGCACCTCTGTGTAAATTCTGCATATTTAAGTTTCCCGTTGTTAAATTTTTTGCTCGGTGTATCTGGTCAGCTGTCTTTTGTTTCACCATCTGTTAGATTCTGAGGATGCACAATTTCTTCACAGTGCAAGTGAAGGCTTGTCTTTACATCAGTGTAAATAGGACTGAACACAGTAAAACTGGCTTTAGCTATTGTTTATTTTGGGCTTAAGCACATCTGGGGTGTGTTATGACTATAAGGCACTCTCTTCCCCGCAGATCCTCACACAAACACTCTCCCTTTCGCTCTCTTTCTCTTACATTGTGCGAAATAACAGTAGCTGTCATTAAAGCTATGAAATGTCTTGATGTCCGACATAGAAGCCGGATTTTGCATGTAGCTACTTTGAAAGGGACAGATGGTGACATTGGAAGATGTAAAAACCAGGTGTGGTATTCAGTGAGCGGTCCTCAGGTGTGTCTTTTCAATATCTGCACGATGGAGCATGATAGCACTGTTTGATGAGCTTCTTCGTCTGCAGCATCATTTTTGTTTCCCCTCTTCCGTGACACATCAGACCCCCCCTCTCTATTCGCTCTCACTGCCTTCCCAACTAATGATCCTCAACACCCACCAGAGTGATCATACACAACCCTTTGATCAGCTTTATCCCTCACTTTAGCATTGTTTAAAAAAAAAAAGATACGCCACCAACAAAGGGCCAAAATGTGGCTCACTCCCACTGCCTAGCCTACTCTCTTTTTCATTATCTATTCTCTTTTATTCCCTTGTCCACATGCAGCACAGAACAATACAGCGCAAGCGGACAGGGTGGAGGCTCATGACAGGAGTGGTAACACGATGACACACCAAAGGCCAGGTGAGTAAAATCCCCCTCCGCAGTGGGACATGTGTTACAGTCCAGCCGCGTCTCCAGCCTTTTTTGTGGTCTCGCGTCTCTCTTCTTTGGCTCTCTGCGCCTCCGGCCACAACGATAAAGCTCCCCATCTGCTGTGGGGACGCGGGTCTTTCTCTCTGTGAACTGATCCCTCACAGCAGTTTCCCCTTTGTCAGATATGCCGATCGCGTTTCACTTTTGACACCTCTCTGTTTTACACTTGCGACAGGTACGAAGGTTCTTCTGTTCTCAGAAGAAATGTATTGGAAATACGATAGTCGTCCCCTTCCAAAGCGTCGCCCCCTGCGCCCTTGTCCCCCTGAAAACTGTATTTTTTTTAAAGAGCAGAAAAACAGTTCTAAAGGAACGCATGAGTGTGTTGATCCCCACTAAGAGTTGGATAATTGACCCTTCGGCTGACCTATTATTCAACACAAAAGGTGAAACTCTGAACTTGCCATACAGGAAATTACATTCACTGTATTCTCTTACTTTTTAATGCAGTCTGCAAGAATGTAGCATCCACTTTCATATCTAAAGCATGTTTACATGGATCTGCCTGGCCATCTATCTATCCATCACCTGTCTGGCTACCCATACAGCCATATATCTATCTATCTGTGAGACTGTCGTTCATTCATAGTGTTCTCAGCTGCTTCAGTGCATCAACGGTGTTGCTGGTGATTCTTCACACAAACTTTGCACATGCCAATTGTTAGTAACATGAACCGACTCAGCATCCTAACCTGCAGTGAGATCGCCTGTCACAGGTCAAAGAGACAGCTGTAGTGTTTTCAGACTCGGGCTTAAACTGATAAAGTGTCTCAGAATGGGAGTGATGTGTGATACGAGGCCAGATTATCTTGTTACAGTCATGATAAAGTTCATGTGTTGTCATGCGTCTCGCCAACCTCCAAAAGTCTGACATCAGAGCCGCCGTGAATAAAATCCCAGGATTGGGATGAAATGAAAGTGTGTGTATATATATATATATTCACGCTTTAAAATTCGGATTTTTTTTTCTTAGAGGCGAGACAAAAGTATGCCCTGAGCAATTCAACGCCTGACACCTGAACCTTGACCTATGAACCCAAGTCTCCAGATACTTCAGCTATCAGGTAGAGACTCAAAACAACGAATGAAAAGAGTTTGAAATTTTCTCTCTGGCCTGAATGACTCACTGCCTTGCCGTGTACAAATACTTCTTGTCCTTGGAGCCAAACACCATGGTGATTACCAAATAAACCTGACCTCCATTTCCTGATAATGGTGATAACATGCAGAATCTCACAGCATCCTTTTTCCTAATTATCTGCTCTTCATCAGCAGTTCACACTGTAAAGTGTCGTCAATACTCTGTGAGATCCGACACATCTACACTGTGTCTAAAGAGTTAAAAAAAAAAGGGTTAAACATTTCTCCATCTAGGTATTAAATTAGTTCAAGTCTACTTTCTTGTTAATACGATACAATATCCACCAAGGTTATAATAAACAGTTTAATTAGTTCATATCTGGTGTTACATTACAGCTGATTTGATCTAGGATCCAAGGATACACCTTTACAACTGGTAGCTATCGCTAATTTATTTGACCTTGGAAGTAAATAAACACTGCAAGTCAACTTTCCCACAACCTCTACTCCCGAGTGAACTGATTAGATTATCGTGGGATTACATCCAATTGTCTCTTTGTAAGCTCCATTCTGTTTGTTATTGTAAGCCTCTCGTTATGTGCTATTCATGAAACAAAGTTCAAGGTTGCCGCCACATTTCAGTCACCTCTCTTTTCATTACAAGAACCACTGAGCAGTGTTTGTCTAGTGGCATGACCGGGTAATAATATGTGCTAATACTCCTTATACTCCAGTCCCCGTTGGAGCGGTAATGACATTTAGAAGCAGTGAAATATGAAACACAGTGAAACGCCACATCCTGTTTTAGCATAATCATGAGTCATATTTCTCAGAGCTGGTAAAGTTCGCCTCCCGTCCATCCACATCTGTCCTTAATGGATTTCGACTGCCTGGCAGGACCAGGAGTTTACACATTTTAACATGGGTGGCCCCAGTTAAAGTCTGAACTTCTAACCCGAGCAGTGTGTGAGCCATGTTCTACACGTGGAGGTGTGCGTTTGTGTGTCGTCTGCTTGCAGTGTTGGAGTGTGAGTGTGAGTGTGTGACCTTGTGTGTGTGTTTGTGAGCATCATTGTACAACGCAGGATTATAACTTCAGCGTGAAGTGACAAAGTCAATCCATTTAATGGAAAGAGTTTACCACAAAGCAGTAATTGGCCCGTTATAACCCAGATCTTAATGGCTCAGAAGTATTAGAGTCCCACACTCATTTATGCAGAATTTGTAAGTTATGCTTGGGTGTTGGTGTGTATCGTGTCATTATAAAATGTCTAACCTGAATGTGTGAAAAGGCAGCCAGTCATTGGCAGATTAATAATATATGTTTTGTTGGTCTCACAATGAACACAATGAATGAATGTTCTTCATAGAGTGCTACTGGTGTAACTGTATTTTTGATCTTTTCTGGCATTTGTGAAACGCACATGCCTGTAAATCCACACACACATACGTATACATATACATATACATATATATATATATATATATATATATATATATATATAAAAAGAAGAAAAGTAACCCGAGGGAAATGTTTTTCAAACAGTTTTCAAGGTGACTGCACTACATGATTTACATCAAAGTGACCATGTGGTCATGCTGCTCTGATCAACTGTCCAGTCTGCTGAGAGAGACATAATATCCTCTGGGTATTACTGACAGGGAGCATGATGTGTGTGTCTGTGCGTCTGAGTGTCAACTGTATGCATTTGTGTGTGCTAGTGTGTGTCACTGTGCCTGTGTGAGCGCGCACTTTTACACACACACACACATACACACACACGGGCTCACGCGTATGAGTGTGAATGTGTATGTGTGTCACAGTGTATTTATGTAAGCGGCTGACATAAATACATCAAGGGGAACACACAGCTGTCCAGTGCCATGCTTCTTAGGGGTTAGGACCTGAAATGACTGTTTTCTCTTGTTGGGTCACTTCATTTTAAGTTCCTTTCAGTGAACTTGATTCCCGGTGCGAGCCATGTGCCAGACTGTCACTGAGTGCTTTCTACAAACGAATTTGCAGCAGTAAAGGAAATGGGGACTTAGCACAAGTCCCACTGCACAGCCACCGGATGGCTGCGGTGAAAGGGACCTGCTCTGATCTCAACACATACCAGGCTGGATTAGAACAGGGAACCAGAGCAGAAACAGGATCTCACCCTCTCTGCTATCACTCTCTAGCTCTGCCGCTCCTTCCCAAAGACATCCTCAACACTTCCTTCTCCAATTAGTGTGACCTTGTTACGTTGGGGACAGGGAAGCTTTGTGAAAGTCAAGACCCAGCTTTGTGCACCACACTTTTAGCAGAGCTGTCCAGCGAGCAGGCTTGAAGGCTAGAGGTTATAATCAAAATAGCTCCATTCAAATCTGTAAACCGATACAGATACGCAAAGCAAACGGACAACAAGCAGCGTAACCGTGTCCCTTCCCCAAGGGAGCTTTTCATCATTGCGCAGTGGTTGTGATCAGCACTTCGCCAGCCCTGTTTGTTTAGTAACACAGTAAGAGGCGGCCCTGGCGGACGCTCTTTGAATGCTAAAAACCGTAAAGCCATGCAAAGAGACTGACACTGTGCCACCTTTGGGAGGAGCGCTAGTAACCCACATGTCCAGACTTCGATGAGGGGCGCCACTGACAGCTGCCAAAAGTCAGGGGTCAAAGTCATGCCAGGTAGATGTTGGCGGTCAGGATTACAGGCTGCCGAGGGCAGGCAGTGAACGATGCTGGAGGGCTGAATTTAAAGAGTGGAGCAACTCTATCAGCCTAACCACAGACCATCCTTGCTGTGTCTGTAGGCATTGTGTGCATGTTTGGAGATACATCCGGCCAGACAATATAGAATACATGCACACACATCCTCTGAAATTCCTTATTTCACTCCATCTTTTGTCATGCAGACAGCTGAATGCAGACACGCCTGGAGGTCTTCAGGGTTGGGGCAGTTGCCAAGACGTCCCAAGTGCATCTCAGAGTCAATCTATGCATCGCACCTGTCCAGCCCTTTGTAGTGAGGGACAATATCTTTCAGCAGTATTTGTGAATTGTATAAAAATAATAATAAAAAAAGCAGGGAGCAGCGGGGAGCGCTGTACTCCACCCGAAGAACCTTTAATTCATCATTTTCATCGTGGCCCAATTAAGTCACTGGTCCGTGGGAGCGAGCTTACTGGATTCCCATTTGGTCATGAGGTGATAATTCGCCCTGGACCTATAATAAGCTGTTCACACAGCATGAAGCTATTTGGAGGCTATTGCGATGTAATGACAAGCTAAGCCTTGATGTAGCATTGACCCTAAGAGGGAAAACAGACCTTATAGTTGACAAGAAAGCTGAATTACTGCGACTACCTCGGCCCACTGTTTACACTGTATAGCGAGGGAGAACACCCCAAAATGTACACAATGTAAATATACATAGTGAAATAAGCCTAAAAGGACATGTGGGTTTTTTTTAAATGGCTCCCTCTCTCTACACATTTAGTATCTGTGTCTGAGAGATTTAACCTTCCTTACTTCCTCCCTTCTATTTATAACAGTGTCATAGTCCTGCCTGCACTTTGATAGTAGCAAGTGATCTCATTTACACACACACACACTCGCTCACACGCAAAGTCAAACACACATACTCCAGCAAGCACATACTTTTGCATGCATACAATCTATGTGTGTATGATGCCAAGAAATACTCGTAAAATGTTTGCGCAATGACTGAAACGGATGGGAATACTGCTCCGAATGCCACAATGGCTGGGCATTTGGCGGCCCGCCACATCTGAATTGTAGCATGTCCTAATGGATCAGCTGAAAGCTATGTGAATCCTCTGGTATCTGCCCTGCCTACCTGCTCTGTCTCTCCGTCTCTGTGCCAAGGTTGATCCGGGGCTCTGTGTCTGCTGACAGCTGAGCTCACTCTGGCAGGAAACCGGCACTCCCGCACACAACTACATGCAGAATACATAATGAGAGGCTACTGTCATGATTGGCAAAAAGGACAACGATGCGGAGTTTGAGCTGCCATGCATTGGGTGGACAATGAAAGGAGAATCTTTATAATATACTGCAATCCTAAAACCCTAAAATAAATTAAGACCGGTTTCCCTCGACACTTAATATATCAGAAGGTTCAACTTGCTATGTATGAAAGAAATTTCTAGCTCCCAGCTAACGGTGCTAATAATGCAAACAGCAACAGCGTTGGCAGCGTTGAATGTGTTTACCTGAGGGGCAACCAGAGGATGGGTGCTACGCTTCTGCGATGACGACGCCAGCCAAGACAGCGTTATCAGCTGTAACCGCCACATGAGAGCAGTGCATAACGGTGGCCATAAGTCAGCCAGTGGGGCACGCTCACATGCACTCAAAGCACACACGGCCAGCCCGGCTTTGTAAACAAAGCAAGGAGAAGCTTGGATTACAACACACACAGTGACAACATTACTCTGCTATATCTTAGCAAATAGTTATCTGCTGCTTTATTAATGCTCCGAATGTTGTATATCACTACACCTATTCAATACAGTATCTGGTTTTCCTTTTGTTCGACTTTGAACAACAAGAGGCTAGAAAATGTTTCATGCGGGTCATGATCTAATTATACTCAATGACTTCAATAACCACACAGAGTCCCTGCTGCTTTTACAAAGTAAACTGCAGAGCAGAGGTATAAGCCAAAGTCACTGCCATGTCCCGAGACCTATTTTGACATGAGGTGCTAGTGACAGTGTATTAATTAATTCTGGGGAAAAATTCCAAATACAAACAAGCTACTATTCGGCCATGAAGGGATGCAGCTGGACTGCAACAATATCTATGTATTGTATTCTCACTTGTTACTGATAACCTAACATGTGAAAGCAAAAGATGTCCCGCACCAGCATCACCATTGTAGTTTCAATAGGTACCACAACTTTTTAAGTACAATTGACCGGCAAAATACTGATGAAGTTGTACCCTTAGGATCTCTTGAGACCTTTGGAACTCGACATGTTAATCATCTAGATCACAGTAACGCTTTAAATGAATTGTTGTTAGTCTTTGGTCAATTTCTTTTTTCTCCCACTGAGTTATATTTATTGCATTCACCTCCTGAGGGACTCGTGCGTAGTGTGTTCAAATCTGTTTTCATTGTTCACAAAAGACATTGTGAAGTTGGAGTAAAACACATTAAACCAGCCTACAGATGGTCCACTTTTATTGCATATTACATGCAATAGTGACTCATAGAATCATTTGTTTCATATTAAGTTTTACAATTCCATATTAAGCTGAAACAGCTGCATTGATCTGGATTGTTTGTGTGATTATTGTTATATACGAGGGCCTGTCATTGCTCCGTGGAGGCTTGGCATCAAACATTAAGGTGCCTGTCCAGTCAGTCAGTCAGTCGGTGGCACAGATAATGAAAGAGGGCTCCTCTGTGGGAGTGACGCGTCTCTTCCTCACACCCCATGCGGTGGTGATTCGTTCGGCTTACTCATATTTCTCCTCCAAACAAATTAATATTTATTATCGTCACTCAAGCATTCAGCTCAGGGGACTGATGACTCCCCTCGGACCGTGCAGCGCTCTCACATAAAGGAACGTTGTGAGATGGTTCTATTTTCGGGGACCATCATCTTCTCGACTCTGCCTTTATGAGACAGAGGAGAGTCACAGAGGAATCCTTTGGTGACACTGCTGCAAGACATCAATAAACAATACGGCCTCTGTCTGTCCTATCGCCGAGCAGGCCGTGTCCTAGACTGAGCCGTCATATGCGCTGATGTGTAAAAACATCTCCTATGTGAGATCTGCTCCAGTCATTTGTCAAATGTATCGTATGCTACCAAACAGACATTGACAGACACAGTAATGCGGAAAATGAGGATCCACCACGGACTGTTGTTTCCAATGCAATTATTTTCCTTCCTACAATATATGACAAATAAATCTAGATTATGCTAAAATGTAATTGGTATTTTTTTTTTGTATCGATTATCCCTCTGATTATTTTTCCAATTATTCATTTGGTCGATAAAATGTTCGTGTAAAATGTCAGTTTCACAATCAGTTTCCTAAAGCCCAAGGTGATGTCTTAATATTGCTTGTTATCGTCTTTATTGCCCCATTATCATAAGCATTATCAGTATTATAGTATCAAAACAGTTGCTGATTAGTCATTTCTGTTAATTAACTTACTCATTTTAGTTCATTTGTTTCAGCTTTGTGATATTCCTCTACAAATAGAATCGAATATTAATAGTCATATCACATTGAATAAGACATTTAAAAGTTGAATACAGTATAATGTTTATTTATTTATATATCTAAATAACAAATAAAACATAGGTATTTGTAGCTTTAGATTTCTCAGTTCCTACGTCTCCTGATGAACTTTAAATAACCACAGAGAGACCCGACACTCTACTCTACTCTGCCTCCAAGTGACTCAATGTTTTTTTATAATGTACTGTAATGTACTGCCAGTTCACATTACATTCATGCTTTCGAGTTTGTTGATGTAAGTATGGTTTCTTTTCATTCATTCTTTTCACCTGTGTATTCCTGTAAATGGGAGCCTGGAGGCTATCCCAGCATGCACTGGCATGGAAATGCTGCACAAAGCTGTTTTCTGAACAATTTAATATTCCTGGTGAACCCTGTTGTTTTTCATTTGATTTGTATAAATCTTTACCCTGAACTAGTGAGATGCCTCAGTGAGGGCAATAGTAGAGAGAATTATGACCACTGATGTGAAGGATCGCTGCAACACCTATAGGAACTATGGGCTCGCTTTCAGGTACGACAGAACAGCTCGCATACAAAACATCCTGGTTAATAAATTTAAAGTTATGTATGGAACTTGTATTACATCGTGAGAAACTCACCTTTTCAGTGCTTGTGCACATACATTTGGTTATCTGGAGTGCCTGACAAACCAAAAACTGGGCTTTGCTGGGCTGCTTAGATCACAAAACCACAAATCCATCCAGCAATTCAGATTTTTCTCCTCTTTTTGTGTCACATGCAGGCTTATTAGAATGAACCCTCCCATCTGACTATCTCCACCCCAAGTACTTTTGCAAAGGTGGGCCATATTTTTCTCACGAGCCAATCAGAGCAGGCTTGACATTATTTGGGGGGGGGGGGGGGCTTGGGTTAAAAAAACAGGCTCTAAAACAGAGCAATTCAGTCAGAGGGTGAATAAGGCTATATTCTGACAGACACTAGGAGAATAATAATGTGTTTATTTTACCTTTAAGCATGTAAACATGTTTTAGTAGAAACCCAAAATACAGTTATGAAACTAAAAATGAACATGATATGTTCCCCTTTAAAATGAAGAGGACAATATCATTACAAAGATAATTAAAGACAAATACAGACTATTCCAGTTACATTACTATTCCAAGAAAGTGTCCAATTAAAATAGTTTAGAGGGGAAAGGAAGTTGATGAGGATCTGGTCCTGTAACAGCAGGACAGTAATAACAGAAGAATGTCACCATCTGTGTCCTACAGACTAAACATCAACTTATTCTAAACACCAGAAATAATTGTGCTATTGAACAATGCTAAACTATACGAAATAAGGTGGAAGTCAGAGCCAAGTTACCATAAATGTACAAAAACAAATTATATGAATTCAGAGGATTCTATCATAAACAAAAGACCAGTAGCTGTCGGTTACCACAATGAAACCATGTGAGAACACGATGGAAAGGAATCCATACAATTAGGACTGGCTCAGTACCATGCAGACACTTTAAGAATGGGTAGGGCGCACACAAATGCTTGAAATAAAACATGTATTGACAAGAAGCTTCAGCCCATGAGTATACACATATCTATGAGCCTTAATACCTCTGACTAACAGATAAATCAGTGTGGATCTAAAGTGTCAATGCTGGGATGTCTACCCTTTTATTGAACAGCCATCTTTAGCGGCATTTCACATGTTAAATTAAAACCAGAAAGCTTCTTGGAAAAGCAAGCGCTTAGTTGTTGGAAGGAGTCGGTCTCTTCTGGCACATGCACAAAAAATGAGTTTAATTCTTAAAGGACTGGGTAGCTTGTGGAATTCAGTTGTGCAGAAGATGAAAGGCGAGTGTAGAGCTTGTAAATCATGAAGGGTGATGGAAAGCCTCTCAGGTACCACATCTTAGCCGGTTCAGAGTCCTTTTTTCTGTGGTCTGTGCGGTATTGCCCCAGGCTCACCTTGACAAGAAAGTGCTTATTGAATGACCAGACACTCCTATGAGTTACATTTCTATGTAATAAATCTGGAGTGGAATACATTGCCAACATATAGGCTAAAACAAAGTGTTCACTTTGCCCCAAAATGCTCCTCTGGCGTATTTGCAAATATGTTCTAGTAAATAGCAAGTGAAGTGGGACTCAAATTTGAGATGTGTGTGGCCATCAGACGGAACATGACACCGGCGCGCAAAGAGAGCGCGGAGATCAGGTTAGAAACATGCATCGCAACACAACATCTCCAAATCGCATTCCGCGTATACTGAAATCGAATCCGAGGACATCAGGATGTGTGACATAATCCCAAAGACATCTGAAAATTGCGCTCCTCCAAACGGGGCTCCAGGAGTGGTTTGGAGAAATATTTGTGGACCTCCGTTTGCTCTTGCGGGGATATATAAGGGGCGGACACCAACTGCCCTATACGTCAGAGCGCACTTAACTATAAATCTCTCCAAACTGCCCTGTGCGCGCGGTGCGGTGTTATGCGCAGACATCTGTCCCGCTTCAGTCCAGTATGAGGACAACGCGTGTGGAAACTCTTCGAGCTGCATAAACACTATCTGACCCGGAGAAATGGAGAATAAATACCCCGATCTGTGTTGTTTATCATGTCAACATATTGTCATATGTCGGCGACTATGAACATTTAACGCAGTTGTGGATATAACGGCGCTTTAACTGTTTTATCAAGAGGCAGACAAGAGCTTCTTGCATCCTGGGAAACAGATTGTTGGACCTTTGGCGCCTTGCTTTTGCACTGGAGACGCTGATGTCTTCATTGAACTCCTCTCAGTCGGAGATGGTGGAACTCTCTCGGATTTCCAACGTGGAAACGTAGCATCCAATTAATCAGCGACTGCAACTGTACCCCGTAAGGCGCAGTGGCACTTGGTACGCTCTTTTCAACACCCACCTTTGGACTCCAAAGTGTGGGAAGACGCGTGGTTTTTGCCGGATCGGAGAATGAAAAAAACAACTGGTGTGGCTTTTTATTTCTATCGGGACATTGACCGAAATTGAACTCGTTTTAAGGACAGTTTCGGAGTGTGGTTGTTGAACAATTCATGCAGCCAATTCAGCTTTGGACACTAACTGAGACGCGTTTTCTGTTTTGGATTTTAACACAGACAGCCAAGCGAGTTTCAGGTCTGCATGGGCCATATTTAAGGTAAGTGGAGCAACATATTCTTTTTCATTTTGAGAGTTTAAAACAAAATATCTTCATATCCTTCAGAATATTTTAGCGCAATACGAGACTCACTTTAGTGATTTTCGTTGAAATAGCAAATTCAAATGAAAAATGCAGCTTGTGCATTTGTTAGGACTTTTGCACGGCATTTTTAAGCACAGTATTTATCCATGCATAGCTGTTTAGGTTTACTGCAGACTCAACATGCCATTAGACAGAGTCACGTAAGCTTTGGGGATCGCCATCTGGCCAACTCACACCATTATTTAGGCTATCGTTGCCAACACGGTGTGGTGCGTGCTTTAACCAACGCATTTTTGTGTAAGGCGCACCCTCCGTGCCTCATTACAAGTAGCAAGAGCTCGCCCTCACAACAACATGAATATATTATCTAATATTCCTCATAGGTCAATAGAGAATAAGTAGGAGGCTGCTGGGAATTTTAAAACAACATAGTACTTTTACGCACACATTTACGCATTATTCATTGTATCACTATTTCTATATGTTGGGGATACCTTGAGATTATCAAGCACATAGGCCATTTTTCATTGTGATTAATCTATTTAGAATGGCCTGGTAGGTTTACGCTGATATTTATATTTACAACAAATTCCACTATGAGACGGAAACGAAGTGTTCAAAGCCTCTCGACATGATGACACAGTTATTAATACAGAATGAGTCAGGGCAGGTCTGGCCACACTGTTTCAAACTCTTTGCTGACTTTATTATGAACAAGAGTTGGCCTACATTGTGATTGAAGAGTAGGTGTATTTTTGATAACTTTATTATTGTTATTTCTTATCATTTGAAATAAAAGAGCCTCTCTTATCTTTGCAGCTTTCTTCATAGGAACTGAGGTCTAAGATGAAGTTATGGGACGTTTTGGCCACGTGTTTGTTGCTCCTGAACTCTGTTGCTACACGGCCTCTCTACCAAAACACTCAGCCAGCCAAGAGGCATTATTTCCCCAGCGGCTACAGTGATTCTGCGTCCCTGTCTGTGGAGGAAGAAGAGCCAACGTTCCAGCGTAAATATCGCAACCTGCAGGAGATCTCCATGGAGGATCAATGTAAGGCACGCGGCATGATTTGACAAAATCTTGTGTGAGGCGCAGTCACCGTCAATGGTGGATAATCGTCCCACATGGGGTTTCACATTTTAGTCTTGATCTGCGCTGCTTGTGCAAACCATTTAAAATCATTCAATCATAAATAGTGAAGCTGGCATCTTTTCATCTCATTGTCATGCAACGTGTTGACTTCCGAGAGGAAAAGTAGGCAGCATATACAGCTCATACTGTAGGTGGCATTGTGTAGAAAGGGCCCTTCAGACACCATTGGTTTGCTGGCCAAGTAATTTACACTAATCACACTTGAGAAACAGCAGGTAAAGTGATAGCCAGTGGGTTGAGCCAACAGTGGAGAGTCCTACATCGATAAGGCTCTCAGACAGGCAGGTTATCAGATGGAAGATCTTCATTTGTTTTTTTATTGCTTCTGTGTGGTTACAGCACTTGTCAAAACAAGCCTGCAGCATGAATAAGAGCATGAGCAGCTCTGATCTCAGAGGTTGCTCTCCACACATTCCCCCTTCTCCCTTTGCTTACGTTCACCTCTGCCACTCTGAAACATAAAGACCCCATGACCTTTGCCCATCTGCCAAAAGTCAGAAATGATGGGTTTAGAGATGGCAGTGTGAACCACATTGCAGGCGAGAGGCTGGACAACACCGGAAAGTTTGAAGCACCGAGTGAGAGTCCTGTGTTTATGTTCATTTTAACAGCAACAGTGGGCAGGAATTTATTTTGTTTGGATCAAAGTGACACAGTATCATCTTCACGCACGAGTAGACGCGGCCAAGAACTAGATAAGGAATGGAACATTTGGACAAATGTTTGTCCTGCCACCTCATATTCTTGTTTGGACCATGGTGACATCACTGATGTGCTTGTAACCAAAGACCATTAACTATACACTAACAGTGTAAACAAAACTTTAGCCCTAAAAGGGGACGGGTCTGTTAGTTTGCGCGTAACATCAAAGTTTTTTTAGGCTAAAATCTGCAGGCAGCAGCTGCACGAGGGGACTGATATTGTAGTATTCAGCCAATGAATTATGGCACAATTTGCACCTTGAATTGCTCCTTTGGCTGCCACTGGCCCAGTCTGTCAGCAGGTGTACACTGTAGCCACCCTGGCTGTCAGCTGACACACAATAGGAGGTGTCTAAATCAAAGGGCAGGTGTGTCTAAACAGATTGGCCCGGGCTCACCTGATATACGAGCAGCGGCCCAATCAACTGTGGAGCGCAGGCGGATCAGATGGCTGGTGTGCCGCCAAAGGTAAGACAAGAGATAGGTGACACTGCAATATGGAGGCTGTGTTAACCACAACACCACTTGCCAGATATCGCTCCCCCATTGGCCATGACTTCCTGACACACATCCAAACACTCACAGACGCACGCAGGTAAAGAGTTGGACCAATTGATTCCCTTCAGAACAATATGTCTTCATGATTCGCACTCATAGTTCATCGTTGCCAGACCTTCAGGCGTTGGGAGTAGGAGAGACTTTACCCCATAATAGAATCAACATGGAACACAGGAGGGTCCAAGACTTGCAGTCAGTTCTCATCGCTGCTCGCAGCAGATGGCGGAGAGCTGAGCTGGTGCATGTTTTGAGTTCCGAGCAGACGAAAATCTGCTTCATCTAAATGACCCAACGCATATGATTTCCTTTTTATTTGGCCTTTGAAGTGTTGGCATTCTCAAATTACATCCATGAAAGAATTAAATGGCTGAAAAACTATCTCTCACTGCGTCTCTCGTGGTGGTGTAATTGGTCTGTGCCTACTGTATCATCACAGGCAATTGGTGTGTGAAAGCAAACATGGTTAACTGCAGATGTACAGCTGAACAACCTTTAACGACTCAGGTTCCCTGAGATTGAAAACGAATGTAGGCAGCGTGCCGGCCTTGGTTATTCATGCAAAATCAAGTCTACCCACATCCCGTCATTACAGATGTACAAATCTTCTTCTTTGACTACAACAAAGTGGAAGTGACAACACCCTCTGAACTTCAGCCTCCAACTCATCCCCCATCAGCCATCTTGAAAAGAGTCAAAGCAGGGCACCTGCACTCACGTCAATAAGAACAACTCTGGACTGCTCTCTGCATTCCTCCGCCTGACATCTAATCTATAAATCAGCACGCACCGTTTCTGATCTCTCAGAGGATCTTTCCCAGTATTTATGGACATTGTCTGCATATTTTTCAACACGTGTGTGAATGGTTTGTTGAACTGATTGCTTTGGTCGAAGTGCATTTATTCAATTCTGCATGTTACGTACACATCTGTATTTGTGCATTTAAAAGGAGTAGTTTGACATTTTGGGAAATACGCTTATTCACTTGCTGGTATAGAATTAGCATGAGTTAAAATGAGAAGATCAATACCACGCTCACATTTGTACAGATTAAACAAGATATAACACGTCAGCTAATTATCTTTAGAGGTGCTAGTTGGTGAATGTTGTTACTGCTGGACAGAGCCAGTTAGTTTGTGCAACCATGTTACATACTCATTTTTTGTATACCGTGGACATTTTTCCATATTTATTGTTTATCTCACCTAGGGGTGCAAAGTTCTGGGAATGTTTAAGGTGGAAACTTTCCCTGGGAATTAACAAGAAATGACAGGAATAAAATGGCAATATAGGGGATATCTGCTCAGACTGTTCACCATGTAATATGCAGTAACTACACTTTTATCATATCACAAGCAGAAATGATCCATTATGTTATCCACGGATGTCTCAGAAAGTCAGTGATATATTATTTTAATACCAACTTTATAAGGGAATGTGTTCCTTCTCTATCTTTCAGATGACAACGCGGGTCCCTATCCGGAGCAGTTTGATGATGTAATGGATTTTATTGAGGCCACCATCGGCAGACTCCGGAGATCATCGGAGCCCAGCGGAGGCTCCAAGGGACGGAGGGAGCAGAGACAGAGGGGCGCAGCAAACACAGGAGGCGCGAGAGGCGAGAGGAGAGGACATGGTGACAGGAAGCGTGGTCGGGGACGAGGCGGAAGCCGAGGTGGGAAAGGAGGGCGAGGTGAGAAGGGGAGGGACAGGATAGCGGTGCAGACCCGAGGCTGCTTGCTAAAGGAGGTCCACCTCAACGTGACAGACTTGGGGCTGGGCTACCAGACTAAAGAGGAGCTGATCTTTCGGTACTGCAGCGGCCCCTGCGTGGAGGCGGAGACCAACTATGACAAGATCCTCAACAATCTCACACACAACAAGAAGCTGGACAAGGACACGCCCTCCCGCACCTGCTGCCGGCCAATCGCTTTCGACGATGACTTATCTTTCTTGGACGACAATGTAGTATATCACACGCTGAAGAAGCATTCTGCCAGGAAGTGTGCCTGTGTCTGATGACGTGACAGACGAGATCTACATCAGTGAACTAAGGATCACTGTTCCCGGCTGGTGGGATCTCTGTTGGACTACGGTCACACCTGGTCGAAAAAGGGAGTGTATTGACTCGTGTTTTTATTGGCAGTCAAAAACAATGGGAAAGCCATTCAAATAGCAAACTGTACATTCAACGTTGACAGTCCATGCTCAGTCCTTCAGAACCCCTGACCAGTATATGCAGGAGAAACGAGACTGTTACACTTTGCTAACTAACTGTGCTGTCTAAAAGAGGTGAGAGTGAAGAAAACTTGTTTTTGGTTTTTATAGCTCCGGAGGAATTCATTTTCCCAGGAACATCAGTTTTTCCATAGCTGCTCCTAAGACTTCAGAGGAACGCGGAGATTTGAGGAGTATGATCAGCTGCAATCTAAATTACTTTCACTGCATAGTCTGGATGTTGACATTTACATTCAGAGCCATGGGATGACAAATACCACGGCGGAGTTCAGCAAAGACTTTCTGTTGCAACGCTACATCTACATAAAATCCATTCATATATATATATACATACATAAATACATATATATGTATATATATACACACACGTGTGTGTAAGAGGTATATTTATTAAGATGGGAATTAACTTATTGTTATTTATTTCAATCCATTTTATGAAAGAAATTGTCATTTTTCTTATTTATTTGAAAGCTTTGTTTGTCCTCGACGGTGCCACTGTGGAGCATTTTCTCAAGCAAAATCTGAAAAAGGTGATCCAGAACTGCGAAACACTCGCCCACAAATCCTAATATTGCTTATTCGCTTCACTTAGATTCCAGAGTTTCTCCGTTCATGACACCAAAGGATCATCATTAGCTATCCAGTTGAGGGAGGGTAGTAAGAGACACAGAGGAGGGGACCAATAGAAGATGTTTGAGTGAATTGATTGTTTTTGAGCATTTTGAGTAGATCATTCTTTTAAACACGTCACCTCATTTTTCCAAATGTGACCATGCTAAGACAGGGGGGACTTCACACGTTGCTCTCTCGGCAAATTACGCTTTGCTGCTGTTTATTGAACAGATTGAACATCACTCTGACCAGGAGCCATCACATTTCTGAATTTGAAATCTAAAACCGACACGACAGTAGTGGTCTCTCTGAGGATCTGCAGGTGCCTCAGAGGATCCATCCTTTGAGTCACAGAGTATAGAAGCTTGCCAGGATGCCTGCCTATCAGCACACGTTACGCGAAACCTCACTCTATACTTGCACCGAGTCTGTCAAAAGGCTTTGCAGCGGTTACTGTCCCAATAGGCTTTAAATTTCCTAAGACTGCTTGTGCTTCTGTCTCGACTCTGACAGACAGGTCTTACTGCCTGAAAAGGGATTTGAAAGTGATCCTCTAACATGAGTCTTAAACCAAATATCCCCGTGGGGCAAAGCCATGTTGATGAAGGCAGTTTAAGGAAAATCCTGCAACCGCAGCGGCTGTCATCGCGGAACTGATGTAAATATCACAAGACTAGAGGCTTGGACAAACGAATATGTTTTTGGAATTAGAAGCAAGACGATGGGTAGGCTCAACATGCTTTCTACATGTAAAAACTAGTTCAGCAGAGTTTCTTCCCCCCCAAACTATACACAAATATACATCCAGGAAAACAGGCGGCATTTTGAAAGCATGTTGCTGGGCCCATCGAGACCCTGCGAGGGGATGGTTTTAAGTGGAACAAAGAGAGCCCCCGGGTAGGTCTTGATATTAGCACGGATTAGGGACCAAGGTATCTGTGCCCACCCAGCAGCAAGCAAGCCAGCTTTACTGTGTAATCCCCCTGCACACAGAACAAATCCACTGCATCAAGCTGAATTAAGGCCAAACACTACACACAGAGAGAGAGAGAAAAAAAATCTAGCTTTTATCATAGCATACCTCATCAATTGGATCATCTTCCCCTTTAACAACTGATTCGTGTATAAGCCTTTCCAGATGAGAATGTGCACTGAGGAGTCTTCCCAGAAGCCTCAGAGCGCCTCGCTTCTCCTCGATACCATACATTAAAGTGTGTAAACTGTGACCACTGGCCCTCTCATCTTCGTGACCGGTCGCTCCACTGTTCCTTAGCGATTAGTCCTTTGGTGAGACAAGTAAAAAAAAAAAAAAAAAAAAAGGTAAAGATGCGAAGGAATCCTCGGTGTTAATATTCCAAGGATTGGATTTCTTTTTTCACTCCTTATTGTGTTAACACCTGTGTCATGTCGTCCCATTTGTTTTGTGTTACAGAACCAAAGCTGTCTGCAAACTTTATTTTTGTACAATATTCATTTTATAACTTTTTACAGAATTAAACTTGTTTCTATTAAACAAGCGTGTCTCCTGGTATTCTGCCGTGTACAATAACGCACCGGTGCCAGATGGTGCTAATTTGCCTAGCATGTGTTTACACAAGCATCATGTAAATTTGAGGATTGAAAATTTGGGTTGTATGGAGAATTGCGGGGATGGTTTTGAGAGACGGCCCTCTGCAGTGTGGCGTGCATTCCTGAACACTGGCCCAGGGTCGTACCCGTAAACAAAAAGCCCGCCATAAAGCGCCACTGAGCTGTAAATTAAGGCGCTCAAGAATGTTTCCACCGAGCAAAGAAGATCTGGAAATGCTGATGAGAAGATGGCAGCGGTACAAACAGGGAGTCATTAAGCAGGGGCTCAAGGTGTGTATACAATGTGTAGTTTAAGTAATACAAGAGATGTTTAACTTCAAGACAAGTCTCAATTCTTGTAATACAAAAGGCACAAGTCTCACAAGTTAAGTTTCAAAAATGTCGAGCCTCTAAATACTGACCTAAATCTTTTATTTATTTTTTGAATCAAAGCCGTTTAAATGCTGTTTTTGTTTTCAATATCACATGTCTCTTCAGTACTGAGGCCTAGTAATTAAAGCTGCGTTCATCAGTAATTTGATATCAATAATGGAACAAATGACCATGTGTATGTAAAAGCCGCTGCTCATAGTGACAGACAAATACAGGAAATCATCACCAAACTCAGCTCATTGTTTTTGGTTTTACAGCCCACAACTTTAATGTTTTGGTCACGTTTCATTTCCTTCCTTCAGCATCGTTTTCTGACGTAGGCATCCGCCTTCAGCTCTAAAAACCCCAAAAAGCAGACAGATTTATCAACCAAACATTTTAGCAGCTAAGCGGACATACATGGTGTTGGTTGAGACCAAAATCAGAGCTAAAAGAAGAGTGAATATTTGTCAATTAGGAAGATATAGAATATCATCAGCCGTATCCTTCAGTCCACAAATCTGGGTCCAATTTGTTTGTTCTCGTCAAGTTAAATGTAATTTTATCCATCATAGTATCTGGGCCCGACAGTAATTGATGATTGCTTGCGGCCACAAAAGAAAGCTTTCTTGGGTAGAGAGATGGCCAATGAAAACTAGTCACGACGAGGTCTGTGGAGTATTTCGAATAAAACTATCTGGGGTTGAGTTTTTCTAACATTTTGATGCTTCGAGAAGCACAAAACCAGCATTCACCTTCTCTGTATTGCATAGGCATAACACAGCAGGTACTGTAAGTGAGAACGTGTTTGTACATTTGGATGAACTGACCCTTTGCCTGCACCTGGAGGCTGTGGTTTCAGCTCCACACATGGCTTTCTCTCTTCCACGTGCCAACTGGTTCATCACACGCCGATGGAGTGAATCAATCGGCGGTCGCTCTTCACCTCTTGCTGAGGGTTGAGAGCGCTTTTTGTCAAGTCGAGCTTGACGTCAGCCCCCCACCCCCCCCCCCATGAAGCCCATCTCATCTCAGCTCACCACTTTAGTTGCTCTTAAAAACATCATAGTTTTAGTCCTTCCATATTTCTTGTCCTGGTATTTCTCTGTCTCGTATTCATTTTATGGCTACAGGAAGTTTGCCAGGACACTGAGACATTAGTCTGCCTGTAACTTTGGTTGGCTGGGAACTCAAGACTGCTCTAGTTTCACCCCCGAGTAGAAAAAAAAAAAAATCAAGATGTATACAGTGAAATTGACCATGTGGCTGAAATTTCTATTACAAACTAGTTGCGGAGGTTGCACTCTAGAGAGATGAATAAAAAACACAAACATGTGTTTGATTAGATCTGTATGTTGCGGTTTGCTCTGTCAGTTGAAATATCTTTGGACACTCTGCAGGTCATTCAAAGACAAAATATAGGTTTTCCGCATGCAGAACAGTACAGCTACTTCCGGATGGAACAAACAATCGAACAAAGAGATATTGTTTGTTTGCAGCCACGCCCAAGTTTAACATTTCAAATTTAAGAGTGAAAGCAATCGGAGCCGCTAGAAATATGATGCAATTTGGTGATGGTTCAATATTTATCTTTGAGTAGTTGCTTGAGAAAACGATCTTAACTTAAGGTTGTATTATTACGATTATTTTAAATTTGAATCATGATTTCTTATATATTCATCAATATTAGAAAATGCAGCAGTTACAACAAAGTTTACCTAAGCAATAACTTCGCAAAAAGTTGCTTGTAAAAACTTTATTTAAAGCCGTGAGTCAAAACACCGGCTTTGGCCCGGACTGGGTGAACCAGATATCTGCAGGATTAAGTCAGTGCCTCATAAAAAACATATCTGGCAGAAGAAAGCTGGTAAAAAAACTGAAATATCACTTTAATTTGTGGTAAAATATATCACTATTTGACAAGAGAATACAAATGACTTTCTATAGGTCTTGAGGTGAAAACTGCACAGCTTCATAAAGTCTAAAACCCTGAAAAAAAAAAACGAATTGGCTGCAAGTTTGTGTACTTCTTTGCCATTTACTTTTTACAAACTAGCAAACTGTTCTTCAGAGCTGATGAACACAACCAGGCCACAAAATCTGGAGACAATTCATGAGGCATTAGCAAACTGGAGATGTGGGAGGACAGAACAATAGAAATTATGAATATAAAGTCCATGTAATCAAAACAGACATAAAAAGCCAAGTTCTTCCAGAGGATGAATTGCAAAGCGAAGGAGTAGAACATAAAACTATATTATGCTTGCACAGTAAAAAAAGAAAAGAAAAACCTGCACATTTATGTGCTATCCCTCGACACAGAAGCACATAAACACATGTATGCAAACATTACAAGAGGGAGGACAGAGACTGTTCAATTTAGTGACATAATTGATGCTTCTATGCAGTGTCGGATAGTAACTCCGTGTTTTGGGATTGATCCCGAGACCTCTGGGTTACGATGATATATACACACAAACACAAGCCCACCCTGTCTGCTGTTCTATACAAAACGAGCTGCTGTTGATGCACCTCAGATCTTGCGTTTCTTCCACTCTGGTTCCTTCTCAGCTTCCTCATCCTCCTCCGAGTCCTCTGCAAACAAAGGCACTGGCTGGGTTCTAAAGGGGGCGGGGGGGGGGGGGGGTAATGATTTAACAGGTCTTTTCAGACAACTTCACAGAAAAGCAATAAACTTCAAATGTAGATAACCAGATAACAGAGCTATGAGGCCACAAATGGTTTACGACATTTATTATTAGAATTTGAGTAACTTCTTCTGTACTGGCCAATTTGGGCTTCAGGAAGTTCAGGCTGTAACTCAGAAGAACAGTAGACCTGCCTGCACAGGCCTGTTCCTCCGAGCAGAGCAAAGAGAGCTGTGATAGTGACTGTTACTTCTTGAGAGAGCTCAGCAAACTGGCTAAAGTGATGCACTTTATCAGATCAATCTACTATAATGTATATCCCCAGTCTATTATCTTTAACTAGAGATCGTTTCCTTGCATTATGTGAAACAATCTGTTGAGATTTGGCTCAAAGCTTTGTTTTGACGTTTATGTAGCAGTCTGAGTCCGATAGTGATCTAAAGTTGTCCATTACTCTCCGTTCTGCAGTGTAAAGTGTATATCTGTCAAACTGCACAACTCTTTAAACATTTATGTGTCACACCGGTAGGAAGAAACCCAAGTACCATTACAATAGAGTAAGCAGCACTCCCGGTACTCGTCTTACACTGTCTGCTAATAAGAGCAAAGCCAGAGGCTGAATGCGAGAGGAAACGAAGAACAATGAGGTGGACAGGGAGAGTGTAAATGATTCATAGTGATGATATAAGGGGGTTCTTACTGTTTGTATGCCGGGGCAACCCAGTAAGGGTTATCTGAAGCTTCCTGGGCGTGACGTAGGATGGCCTGTCGGGGGTTACTGTCATCCGTTTTATCTAAAGCGATGTTCTTCACGATGAATGAAGACAGAGTGCCACCATGAGCTGCTACTCTTCCTCCTCGACCTGTCAGGACACATAATCAATATCGTATTAAAAACACTGTGTGACTACACCACGGCACACTATTTTAACAACTCACACAGAAGCAAAGAATTATCACAATCTGAGTTTTTTTATTACTTTAGGTAGAATTTATGTAAACTCTTTGCATTCTTGCTCCAGAAGGGAAAAGCTTGCTGCTTTCCAGAAAGGCCATTGTTATGGTTGTCTTTAAAAGGTCAAGAACAGGCGTCACACATGCATGTGAGCATTCCCGTAATTAAACACACAGGGTTTCCTTCTAGAGTTGGGCAGTGACGTTGTTTGGGGGATTGAAAGGCAAGTTTTCCTTTTGCTTGTAAGCACCAGCCAACCGCCAAACATTATCTTCCACTTATGCAAAGTCATTTCACACAAAGCATAAACAATATAAAGACAGCCTGTCTTCTAAAAGCCTGGCCTGCTATCGAGTAGTTAATCCTATTTTTATAGAATGGAGCTACATTTTCATTTCATGTCTTTCTCCCAACCCTATATGTTTTAATACTTTATATACAAAACGATTCATTGTCATTTAGCTTAGCAGTGTTCCATGAAAAGGCTTTATTGAGTAAATACAGTTTTTATTACAATAAAGAAAGACAGATGTATTGAATATGTTATATATGTCAATAACGTATTTTGAGTGCAAATCATGTTATTTGCCTTATTGTGCTGCTGTGGCTTTTTTTTTGGGTGGTTCTGGCAGGCAACATTTTCGTGACACCCTTTTTTAAATGTTGTATTTTTCTTGTGGGGAAAAATAAAACATTTGAACTGTATTACACTGTGGATCTATTAGATTGCTTTGAGTACAAAGTACTGAAGAAATAAGTGAGTGAAAAGTGGGAAAAACTAATAAAAAATAGCAGCAATGAGCCAACTGGAACCAAATGAAGCAGGAAATAATGTCTGGCATCTCGGCTCATTGGAACTAAGTTCAGACTGTAGCCATGACCGTGCATAGGTGTGGCGTTTGTTAAAGTGTGTATTAAAGTAGCAACACAAACAGATTGACCATGGGTCCTAGAGGAAGTTCACAATGCATCATTGTGTCCCAGCAGTTAATAATGTGAGGCAACAGCAGGCTGAATCCTTGAGAGGCCAAGTGGGAGCATTGCTGGTACAACTCTCGACTTCAGCCCGGTTGCATAATACCGAACACATCATCAACTGTGGATTTGTATATCTGCCTCAAACAGTCATGTTTACTGGATGATTCTAACAATATGATTTGAAAAGCAACGGTAGAACTGTAGCTGTACCTCGTTACTATGTTTTAGATTTTGCTCATTCGTGGTTTTTGCTTTGTCTTCCAGGGACACTCAATGTACACGGGATAGCTTGCCTTTCCTGTTACCTGTTTTCTTGTTATTTAGTTTATTCTGTGAGGTTTATGTTTTGCACTAATAAAAGCCACAATAAAAAAAGAAAAGCCCAAATGCACTTCACCTGGTCCCGACACAGGAGGCTCGGGTTTGTGGGATTTCTTTGGATCAAGTCGGTCCTTCTCCAGCTGTTTCCGTGTACTCCGCTGCCGGGCCTCTCTGAACATGGGTAAGGCATGAGCTGGAGACACACAGGGTAAACAAGGGTAATCAAGTTGCTTAGGTAACTGCGAGATCACATAACACAGCCGCACAAATAAGCAGACGGGGCACCTGGCAATATGCGTTTGTTGCTCATGTGAGGAGCTACGCTGCTGAATGAAGACAGAATGCAACGCTGACATTTCACAGTGTTTTTATACAGCAAATGCAGAAACACAATCTCACCTGCTCCCACACCTTGCAGGAGATACGCAGCATTTACGCAAAAATACACACACACACCTGTTGAGCTCTGGCAGGATCTCTCCTCTTGTGTACTCTTTCTGCCACGGTGCACACCAACATATTCATTATATCCCCCATGTTTAGACTGAGACAATCACTCTGCCACTCTTCACACTTTTGTGAACACTATCACAATAAAGGACCCCAGCACTTAAATCCACGAGTGTGTGAGTGAGCATGTGCATGAGTAAGTGTGAATGAGTGTTCCCAAAGGTGTGTGAGAAGGAGAGACTGAGTGCGTGTGAGAGAGAGAGAGAAAGAAAGAGAGAACGAGGGAGAGAGAGAGAGAGAGAAAGAGAGAGAGCGAGCGCGCCAGCATTTGTGTTTGTGTAAAGTGAGTGTATGCTCTGCTCTTATCCTCGGGGTTACAAAGAGACACTTTAGTAAAGGGCTAGATAAAGTGATTTTCCATTCAGGAGCCCTGTCGCTGTTCAGTGTTAATTCTTCTCCTCCACGCTACATTAAGCAAAAAGGTTACTGTTAACAGATTCCCTCGCTTTTCTCAATGGGCCATCACTTGCTTCCTGTCCCCTCTAATTTTCCAGTGCCGGGGCATCAAGTGCGTCACTCGCCGCTTGTGGCAGTCAAACGCCGGCCTATTTCACACCCTGTTGGCATGGCAATGAAATCACACGATGCATCTGAAGAGGCTGCGGTAGCCCAAACAATAAGCGGCGTCTGAATTGGGTCCTAGCAGCCAATCAGGGACGACGTGTCAGCAGCTTGTGTATGTTCATGACTTCACTGTGGGGGCAAAGGAGCATGAGGCACGCAGTAAAGAGATGACAGCCTCGTGTGTTGGTGATATGACAGGGTGACAGGTGGGGGGGTAGTTTGTGTGTGTGTGTGTGGGGGTGGATCAGGCGGAGATCACGCCAGCAGAGGTGGGAGAGGTGGCCGTTCCTGGCGTGATCCGGCGTGACTGCAGACCACATGGCCGGCGCGTGGCACAGTGCCCCGCGGCTGTCGATCCACTTATCCACACCCTGCTCCATCAGCTAATGGGCCCGTGAAAGCCCTATACACTCTCATTCCTCGCAAAGCCCTCGGTATGTGTGTGTGAGAGAAGCAAGAGAGAGGTAAGCACGTAAACAAAGGTTGGTATTTTTGTTCTTTATAACTAAGAAAGAGGATTCTTAGAATATGGTCCACTTGTCACATCATGCACTTGGAAGACGGCTACCGTTGTTTTGAGGATTGGTAAAAAAAAGGCGCAGTGCCTTATCATGTAAAGAGCAGATGGGTTAGTGGCTCAAGGTGGACTAAACTGCTGGAGGGCTTTGAGAAAGGCTCTTCACGTTAATTGCTTCAGTAATTGTTCAGGGCCATGCACGCCAAGGCAAGATAGCAGGGAATCATGTGCCACGTAAATTCTATTATTCTTAGAAGGTATGAATTAAACAGATTGTGAGAGTTTGAACAGGCATGGAGGAACTTACGTGTGATGATGTAATCTTGCGTTAGCGTCTCGGCTTGTCTCTCTTTCCGCTGGCTCTTCACTACACACAGCTTAGCCCCCCTGCAAAAGAGACCGTTTGTTACAAATGAGGCTATTTGAACGTATCACACAGAAAACAAGAGATCAAGGGTAAAGCCTTGTTTTGTAGTTTTTCACTCACATAAAGAGACGTAAACCGACAATTCTTTGATTTTTTTGTCAACAATAGAATTCTATGGCGTGACAGCAAGATATTTCAGGCTGTGGCTACACAGACAATAAGTATAAAGATAAATTCATTGTTGTTTTTAGTGTCTTTTAGGGGAATTGTTACGAAAAAAAGGTAAAATAACACCAGCCTTACATATAAAACCGAACGCACCTGTGGCTTTTAAGAGGGTCATAGTAGACTTTGGCCAGTCCATTTCCAGTTCCCACCATTATCTGGTTAAGTTTTGGGTGCCACAGACAGCGGACGACGCTCTGGAACACACAGACAGAAACAAAGTGTTGAAAGCGTTTTTTTGTACAGTAACTGAAGGTAGTGCATGCGAGAACAGCAGCCCACAGCAAGTTGTGAACTACTTTTTATCTGCTGTGGTTCAGATTTGCAAGGATGTGAACAAAAGGTAACAATCATATTCTATTGTCTTAAGTATTGTGAGCGTGTGTGACCCAGGTTTGGTTGTGGTACTGTGGGGATCAGTCCCAGCGTGCTCTGCTGCTCTAGTTGACTATATTTGGTTGTTGGGATGAGGGCTGGATCCCTCAGTCTGTGTGTGTGTGTGTGTGTGTGACAGATGGCCCAGTGCCAACAGGCAAATGTGACCACATTTATCCAGAGGTGTGTGTATGTGAGGGAGCGATAGAGACAGAGAGCCAAAGAGGAGTACAGAGAGAAGTGATGAAGACCCTCTGTTCATCCTGTGACATGTGAGCTACAGTGGAGAGCTGGACTCCCTGCAGCAGTGCCTCTTTTCTTCACGCGTGTTATTAAAGCATCACAACCTCCGGTGACGACTTCTGTTAGCGTATGCACATTTATATTTATTTGCTGTGGTTTTGTATGTCCTGTAGCTGCATCGATTTTTTTTTTAGAGAGGGAGCATTTTTTTTTTTTTTTTAAATGTGGAACAGAGAAGGCAATCTGGGGGCGGGGGGCGCGGGGGTCTATGACAGGGGAGCAGGATGGGGGGTGGGTAGGTCTACGACTGGGACGTCCAGATTCTGTGACGGTGAAAGCTGCTTAGCGCCCAGCTGTTCAGCTTCCCGCCAGGATACCACGGGAAGGAGTCTTTATCTCTCACTCACACACACACACACACACACACACACACACACACACACACACACACTTCATGAAAACTACGAAACACAACGTTAAGTGATAATATAAAACAATACATCCAACCAATATTTCTCGCAAGCACGCAACATAATTAAGACTTAAATTCACTCACAATCTGCTTCAATTTTACACCAGCCTTACACATACACTCTGGTTCTACGCTATCAGACCAACTGATCGCTGGTGTGCAGCTCATGGGACAGATGACGGTTAATCTGCTCAACCAGATCATGAGCCGGCTGTAATTGATAGAAAGATCTGGAAAATGCTTTAAACGGGACGTAACACGAGCCTCACATATTCCAGTAACACACCGGTAGATAGATGATAACATGTAGATAAATAAATAACTGGAATAAATAGCTTAATAAGCACAAATATAAATATGTTTGCCCTGTTTTATCTGAGCATAAAAACTGTTAATTAAACTGTGAAAATCTGCTGTATTTGTCCTAAGGCAGATGCTGATCCCATAGAACGCTCACCACTTCTAAAAACATGTGTCAACATGTATGCATCAATTGATCTTCACCCTGTGATTGTGCTTCCATGTAAATATCTAATGGATTATAAATTGCCCCATCAGCGTTACTAAAGCAACACGGACAGTCCCTACATGCAACGGAAGGCAGAGACAACAGTTAGGAATTTTGGTTACACTCCGCAGGTACTGTCAAAGTACAACATAGCATGACCCAACTCAGGCAGTAAAACCCCCAAAAAACCCCATCACAGCCAGGTAACGGCAGCCCAGCCAAGTTCAGAAAACAACCTCAGACCAAAACAAATCATTCTGTCAGTGGTGAAACATGTCGAACGGAGCAGCTCAGTGGGGCCCATGCACAGCTGGATCCACTGAGCAGCCCGGAGCCAAGCACAGCTCAGTCCGGTCCAACAGTAAAAACTGCTCTCCAGATATTCAGAGCAGCATGTTTATACTCTAGGAACCACTGTTTATGCTTCACGTCCACAAAATTACATCACATCATGAAGGAGGAAACTTTAATCAGTTCTGCAGTAGCAGCCTTCTATGTCCCGTCAGATTAAAATACCTAAGTCTGATTAGGGATAAATAAGACAACAGCCACTTGCCCGACATGTACGACGATTATGAAATAAAGTTATGCAGCACTAATGGGACACAACCGTCACAGCTGTGCTCCTTGTTTAGCCGCTGGTGAGTGGATCCACATGTGCAATGCTTCTGACTAGCTTAGCTACGCAGGCCAACTGAATTCAGTAGGAGGAAGGAGAACTCTAGGCTTAGCACCTCAGCTGCACACTGAGTGGGCACATGTCCGAGAAATCTGTAGTTAGGATGAACTGCCTCACTGGAACAACGGGCTTTTTACATTATGCAAGATTTACTTGGGTGAGATGCACAAGAAAGAACATAGTTAAGGCCTCCCTTCTACCTTTCAAGCTTGGCTGCTCTTACGGAGGATGAAAGGCCTCCCTGAAGAGCAAGGCACCGGGAGCAGCTCATTGTTTAATAAGAGCTATCAAGCGTGACATGGTAGGAGAGCAACGAGTGAAGGTGGCCCCCAAAAACAGTCCCATTCCATTCAGAGAAACACCATAAACAGGGCTAATCAATGATTCTTAAGCTGCACTCCTGAATCTAACTTCTGGAAGTCAAACTGAATATCAGGCATCAAAACGCCCAAATACCAAGCATAAGAATATCATATTAGGGATGTTCTGATGCCACGTTCATCGATCCCAAAACAGATACTCAGGATTTTGGCTATTACGGAGTATGGATCACTGAATAGATCTGATTAGGATCATTCTTCTGTGTAAGGTAATAAAGCTGTAA
This sequence comes from Anarrhichthys ocellatus, assembly GCF_004355925.1. Taxonomy (NCBI): domain Eukaryota; kingdom Metazoa; phylum Chordata; class Actinopteri; order Perciformes; family Anarhichadidae; genus Anarrhichthys; species Anarrhichthys ocellatus. The sequence goes on from NW_022280046.1 coordinate 246,832, forward strand.
CTACACCTTTGTAACTATAAGTTGGATGCACCAACACTCTTTTTTTAGTTTGTGCAAATATACATTTTTCTCAAAGGTTGAGTTTATAAAATGTGATTAATGACAGTGACCAATAAACAGTACGTAATATCGTTACCCAATCCATTTAATAAGGGAATTAATGGCACACGTGAGAATCTGGTGCATCAAATTGGAGCAGCTTTACACTTTTTATAAAACATTTTAGGGGCAACTTTTATGCCGTTATCGCATAACAACAGTGGAAAGAAGACAGGAAATGAGGGACAAAGATGCAACCAAGGTCCTCGCCGGATTTGCAAAGTACAGACAATCACTAAATACTGGAAGATATACTGGAACATGCGCGCAAGCTGAAATGTGAAAACATTCATACATACAGCACCCAGAACTAAACGCACACATTTAGAGAAAGTGCACGGGGGCTGCAGGTTTAAGTTCCATTTGAAATCCAGCCAAGAGCTCGGCCCTTTGATAGTCAGCATGGTCTCACCTGGTTTCAGCCCCTTTTGATGAACTAAGATAAGCTTAAGAGTAGCTGAAGTATTTACCAAATGGACCTAAAACAGCCTCTGCTCTCAGGCATACCCCAGAAACTCCAGGTCTGGGGTTATGTAGACTGTTTAGTTAGAAATGATTGGTGGCCCTTCCTTTCACTCGCCTAGCTGGTACGCCACTTTATAAAGACTGCACTTAAATTCTTCGGCCATCCGAGAAGCAGACAGCTGATGTAAACATAGTAAATAGCACATTCATCAGGTTCACTGAGTGCATGTCAACCAGAAATAACTGATCTACTGCAAAACTAAATTTCCCTGAATCTAAATTTATATTTTAGAAAAGGGGGTAAAGCTGCCGATACCCATTGGCGTGGGCGGTACAGACACACTTAGATTGTAATGGTGATGGTCAGCGGGTTGGGAACATGGATGTGTGAAGAGAACTGGATGCAGCGTCGGAGGCGGCGCGTCCGTCCATTCCTATGAAAGTTGCTCAGTAGCACATAAAGCCAAAAAAAGTTGGACTTCCAAGTAAAGAATTCAGATCAAAATACCCGGGTCTTACGCAACCATGGGGCTGATAGAACAAGCACACTATCGCTTTCTTTGAACCCGCCTCCCAGCCCTCGGTCCAGCCTTGTTCTCAACTCCTTCACATGAACAAAGGAACAGAATAACTCTGGATTTGGCTGTTAGTGCATTTTACTTTTAGAACCCAATTCAAGTGTTTGTACTTGGAAGTTGATTCACTTCAAAAAAAAACATTCCCACTGAGTTACATTGGCCCAAATAATGGCAAAATGGCAAAACAATAAACTAAAATGTCTATATGCTGTATTAAAGTAATTGATCTCAGTTGTCGACGAGGGGTGATTATTACCATTAACGGCCACTTACTACATTTTCTCCACCACATAATGTATTTTCTCTGGTTGTCTCTATCCATGTGGACAACCAGCTCAACATGTTGACACGCATAAAGCTTTTATGTACACAAAAGCAATGAAATGAAACTGCTCAAATATGTGAAAGGCTTCCAACAGATATTTTCATAGACCTCATAGCTGTAGTTCCTTTGAGGAACAAAGCATTATTAAAGTATTTAAATCATTACCATATAAGTTCTGAGAGGTTACAATTAAAAGATTTGAAAGCATTGCCAAGGCGATTGGCAGCTGGTGCCGTTTCTAGACCGAATTGTTTTCTATGGCACTGGGTGTGATTTTGTGGGAAATCTGCTGGATTTCTGTGCAGACAGGAAGAGGTTTTGCTGTTCATCCAGTGAAAGTGAGCTGAAGCTTTCAGCGCTTCTTACAATGGTAGATGGTGGAACGAGTGAACGGCCAATGGAAAAATGTGTTCCAAATGTTTTATCCTCTTCAGTACAGGGAAAAGATAAAACGTCCATGGAGTGATGTTAGGTTCTTTACAGACTCTTTGACCCAAAGTGTCTGAGGTCTTTCTTTGATGCCGCCTATAGCGATATCGTCTTAAAGCTAATTCTGTTTATGTAGACTCTGCAGGAAGAACTTAAACTGAACATGTGACGCTGATCACTGCTTGATCTAAATGACAGACCTCCATATGCAACATATTGTGCAGATCAATAATACCACCTACTGTCTGTTAGTGACACCATTAACACTGAACATTCAAAAGTAAAATGTACTTTGATTGGAGGAGAGAGGAGAGGACAGGTAGAGTGGCAACATCATCTCCAGAATCAAGAACATGTGGCTTTGATTTTTGAGAAACACTTGCAGCCAATAGAGCAACGTTACTGTGAGACAGAGATAGTTGTTGTTGTTTCTCCTGAATGAAGATAAACCAAGGTACTGACCGACTGTGTATATAGTATTGCTAAAGATAGCACCTTCAGTCAATTCTATGTTAACATAATTATTTATTCTAACTTCAGACGAGCTCACACTAAACTTTCATTTTAACAGTTGTCCTTTTACATACATTCACATCTTAAATAACACTAAAATCATATTTAAGTAAGGATTACAACAGATTAAAAATTATTTATTCAAATGAAGTTTAAATCTCAGATTAAATGGGTCAACTAAAACACAGTCCACCCTCCTCTCCCCTCAGTTAGTGCTGCGGGGTTTGCACTTAGTGTCAATGCTGTGCCAAGGTTTGCAAGCTAACAGCAGCTGGCTGGCAGGGCAGAGGGATGTACAGACACACAAACGGGGCTTTTGTCTCTTTCCCTCCCTCCAACACGTTCAGTCAGTGGCAGATTTAAAAGTGTCACGTCTTAGCCAGGGAGACCAAGTTAGAAGCCATTAGCCTCGGTCGGACCTCAGTGTTATGACTACAGATACACACTGCTGAATCTGTTGAAAAGGATAGACAGAGGAGGAGCAGGAAGCAACAAAAAATAAATAAAAGTATTTCTACTGAAGACAGCACCTCTGCCCTTCATTTTAGCGCCTATGGCTAGTTGCCCTCACCAAATGGATTTCTGAGAAAGCAGGATTAGTAAAGTGCATACTATGCTAACGTGTTTGACGGTGTAGCACACGTGAATGGAACATGCCGATTGTGTCCGTACATAATTTAATTTCAAATGTAACTCAAAAGGCATATAAAAGCGTCAGGAGCTGTCCTGCCAAAGGTTTGTGGGAATGACTTGCAGTAAGGAAAGGTCACATTACTCCACTTTCTCCTAGCTTGCCTCTAAACCATATTTTAAACTTTCCTCCTCCTTTGCCTTCACTCCCCTCCTTATTTCCCCCCCCAGAAACACAGCCACGTCTATCTTTCAGGGTGAAGATGGAGAACATACGTGTTCTGTCTCTCTAAATTCCTGTGGTGTACACTACTATGGGTTCGAATTTAAATATAAATAATAGAGCTGGAATAATCCTGCGTTGGGTTAAATAGAAAGTTAAATAAATCTCCATATCAGGCCAGTGAGATCTGTTCGGCTGTCATAATGAGGACTGTTGTTGTGTTCTCAGGGAGATATAACCAAACAAAAACATATGAAGGCTGCAGTTTTGTTTGAGCCAAGACTACTTACGTGGAGGAGGAATGACATGCACATCGGTTTCATTATGTTTTCCATTGTGTATTCATTGTGTTTCTTTTCCACTGCAAATTATTTAGGGTAATTTCGGTTTGTAACCAAAATATCATACCAACCAGTCGAAAAACATCTTGCCATAAGAGCCGTTGTGGTTGTGGAGATTGAGGCGGGACTTACTGCATTGGTGACTTCTATTTCATAGACCTTCTGAAAGGAAGTTCTGTCGAAGAAAACTAACTTCCCGTTTCCCTGCTCTCTTTTCACAGAGGTCCCCGTTACGAGAAGCTTGTCGTCGGGGCTAAAACAGCAGTCAGTCCTAATAGAGACAAAAACACAATTACATCATCATCAGTTCACAATCCACACACAGTTTACAGTCGTTAAGATGAAAGTTAAGAATTCTCACATTGTAAAGTTGTTGCTCAGTCCGGTAGCTACATTCACAGGCTTCCTGAAGTTACGTATGTCCCACATCTTGAGAGTGTCATCCCCTAGAAAAAAGATCGAGACAACAGGTCAACTAGAAATTGTGATATTTACAGAAAGTCACCACAGTGGAACTTGACTATACAACAAGGTTGTAAGAGATATTTTTCATTTACATGACAGAAATATGTTGAGTGACGGACTCTTGCACAGAGATTCCGGTTTGTCTTTATGAAACCTCCTGACTAGATCACGTACCGAAGAGGAACTCAAGTGTTTGTGTTTACATCTGTTCCGTGTGTTGTTGGTGGTGGTTCCTTGTATTTTGCACAGGAAGAGAGAAGCTTCTCCTGTCACTTTGGATGAAGCAGCAAGTATTGCACCTAAAAACTGGAGGCTTTGAGCTTGGCTGTGTGCAACTGCTGGCTGCCGGGTTTGGTGGATACTGTAAGATAAAGGCCTTTTTTTCTTACCTCCACGTGAAGCGAGAGTCCTGCCATCATAGGAGAAGGAGATGCAGGAGGTGTCTGATCCTGGGATGTGTGCTTGCCGACAGTGGAACTTTGTATGGACCTAAGAGGAAAAAGAGAAAACAATGCATCGGTATAGTTTATGACCGGCAATGAATGGGTCAAATAAGTTTTAAACGCCATTTGATTATTCCCGGTGATGTGCTTGGTCTTTATGAAAGTGAAAGGCTCGTACAGAGGTCATGCTAGCAGCAACTCACTCCTGTTTGTGTTCAATAGCAGGTGCGTTAAGTGGCAAAAGAAGAAATACTTGAGCAAATCCAGAATGTATTTATACACAGCTGATCACAGACAAGTCTCGAACGACATTGCAGAGACGGAGCAAACCTAGACCCGATGAAATTCATCATTCATTACAGAACAAAATGAATAAATTGTGCAGCCCTGGCTCTCTTTCCATAAACACGCCGCCTTGGTCACTGCTGCTCATCAATATTAAAAAGAACTCTTATAATCTCCTGATGGGCTGCAGTATCAAACTGCCAATGAGTCTTTACAGTTGCTAACTGCAGTAACAAAAAGACCTTTTCACTCTCCGTGCCGTCAAAACAACACACGGTTTCAATTTCCTCGATGAACACCATACTATATATTTAACTACGAAGCCCACTTCAACTTATGAAATACCAGCAACTTTACACACTGTACCCACCGCACTCTTTAGCAGGACTACAGACCGCAGAGATTTACCTTGGCAGGCGTAGGTCTGCGAGAGATTTTTCCCTTGCCCCTACCTGAAACAGTATGCTAATAGTCAGACTGCGGGCGGTTTATTAGCCGCTAACACACATCAAACCCTTTTACCCTCAGCTCCGGGCTAACATCTGCATTTTGATTCTCTCTCATTATAAGCCACCCTTCAACAAGTGTTGTGTCCCAAGGGTCGGCCAGGAACAACTACTAGTCCTGAGTGTCGCATCAAAAATATCAACAACCCAACGGAACTAATTACAAAAAAATGGAGATGTGCCAGAAGCATAGGAGACAGCAGAGTAGGTTGAAAAGATTGGAAAAAAAACAACTGTGGGCTAGAAAGTAAATAAGTAACACACTCTTAAAAACAGTTAAAGTCAGGTTGCTATCAATGGGGAGGACTACCCTGCCTGTGTCTTCTGTGGTTCTAAAAGGAGTCCGAGTATGTGAGAGCACAAGTAATTCTGAAGCAGAGACGGCGATCATCAGCTTACAATGGAAGAGGAGAGTTTTACCGCCCCCAGCCATCGAGGTCTTCGTCGGGCCAATCATGTGCAGAATCTTGCCCGTGTAACTATTTCCTCGGCATGTGGCTGTATATGAGAATGACATCTTACTCAACTTGGCTGTGATGATCAGCATGCATCACTGAAAACCAAGAAGGCCAGGTGACATTTCAGCTGAGGTCATTCTATAGAGGTGAGAACAGACAGAGTGGAATCTCACCGTTTGTCGCTCATGTGGGGTAAAAAACGATGAGTTGTTTTAAAAGGTTTTAGGAGAAGCTGTTGTTGGCCTTTTAGATCCAGTTTGGAAACAATTAGAAGTTACAATGCACCCAATTAAAAAGTAATTAATCCCAGCCACTGCAGCAATGCCCCCCCCCCCCCCCCCCCCCCCCCCCCCCCCCCCCCTTCTCTGCAAACAGAAGCATTCAAGCTTCTTGTTGAAGCAGCTGTTTTCAAGATGGCCAGGCGTGCAATGTACCTTCTCAGTGCTCACTCTGAGCAAGTAGTGTACTACTGTAGTGCGGAGTGTGTGTGTGTGTGTGTGCCAAGGTCTGCAGCTCTAGGCTGGAAATAACCCAGCCCCCCCCCCCCCCCCCACCCCCTCCCCCCACACACACACACAGATTATTCTCTCTATCTTTCTCACACATACACACAAGAGGAGCAGCAAGAAGAAAAGCTCTCCAAAAGTACACAGCAACCCATAATGTGGAGAAGGAACCGAAGTGAAAAAGGAAAACACGAAAATGTTCAAATTCATCTTACGCTAGCCAAACTCAAGTGTATACATTTGTTATGTGGCAGTAAAAAGTTATAGCATTTAGAATTTTTCATTTGTTTAACTCTAGATTATATAATTAGAGATATACGAATTATAATTTTCATTGTCGATTAACCTGAAAAGACTTTCAATGAATCATTTAGTCTACAAAACGCACATTTTACACAAGAACCCATGGTGACGTCTTCAAACTGATTGTTTTCTCCGGCCAACGGTCCAGAATTCTAATTTTTTTCATGCACAAATATGTAAAGCTCAGAAAAGCAGCACATTCTCACATTTAAGACGCTGAAACCAGCAATATTTGGACATCGATGCTTGATGCATGACTGAAATGACGACTCGATTATCAAACGACTCAACTGATTGCTTCAGTACCAGCTTCCAGTCTCCTCTCTGCATCCTTCCCCCTGCCTTAGTGTTTGTTACCCGAGCACTGCCAGATTAGAGAGATGGATCATTAAGAGACAGCGGTGAAGCAATAGTCTGGGAAGTAAAGCTTTGCTAACGCTCAAACAAACATAACCTTGGTTTATACGGCTACACTTTCATTAATTCTAAACGGAATGCAAATAAATCAGTGAAAAGAGAATTGCAGCAATACGGGCTTTTGACTTGGAGAGGTGGATAAGGAATTTGAAGTGAGCACAAAGCGCGGAAGACAGATAAGATAGAGACGTGTAGAGAAACGCGAGCAAAAAGGAGCAGGAGAGAAAGGAGCGTGAGATGCATGAGCGATGTGTCCTTACGATACAAGAAGGAAACGAGGTCATACTTCACTTCCAAAGTAAGTAAAAGGAGGGAAGTTATTAACTCGGATGAGACAGATAACACTGTTACCTTGAACTGTAGATAACATGGATTCCACTTTTTTTCCAGGCGTTGGCCATTTAGCCTCCGTCGTCTCTCCGGGGATAATTTTCTGCTTCCCATCATCATTTTACCCGTATATTACCTTCCACTAAAATCCACTCTCCTCACTTCTTATCTTCCTATTCCGCTGCCTTGGAAATTGACTTGGTTGAGAAATAAAAAGTCAAAGAGGTCAATTTAATATGAAAGGTACATTTTGTAATCTTCCAGCAGGTGTGGAGCAGCTAGGCCAGAGGCTATCTCAGGCCCACTAAACAGCAGCTAAATCATAATGTGGAAGGCTTGAACCCAGTCAAACGCACAATAGTCTACCTCCAGGGTGCATGGCGACTACTTTATTCGAGGAGCCTAAAACAAAGACATCGGGGACCGCCGTCACTACTCTGTTATGTGCACATGGACAATGGGAGCGTATCCAAAACACGCAACATTTCCATTCATACAACTGTGAGCGAACGATGACAATAAGTCATCCTTGAACCTATGCATGGTAGCACAAATAGGTTGGGGCGGGGTCAGCGGACTATGAACAGGAGGGTATGCAGAGGAACCGTTCTCCTGTAATGATCTTCTGTTATGAGCTGTTACATGAAGCTCACGCCATAAAAGTGGGTCGAGTGGAGAGGATAGTCCTACTAAATCCAAAGTAAGAGTAGATATTAAACCTTAAATATACTGCGAGGAGAAGGTGATGAAATCTGCTTTACATAACTCCGGAGAGAATTTTTGAAGATGCGTTTTGTTTCTCTTCCTAAACATAAAGCTCAAAACACATGTTTTTCCACCATAGCCTCAGGTTTCCTCGGGTCAAATAGTAAGAAAAGTTATGAGCTCTTGTTCGACCCATGATGAATCATAGCACATCATCTGACGTCTTTCTTTCCAAAATGAACACCATCTGCTGTTAGCCCATGCTGTGTTTTAACTCCTCTTATGTTGCATTGTTATGTTACACTGTCTTCAGTGTCCGTTGTGTCTGCAGTGAAAATAAATGTTTTCTGCATATCAATTGATATATTTTAACTATATTCTCTAATCCTAACAAACAGGTGGAATGAGGAAAAGACAACTTCGACTCTGGAGTAAATTATGAAAAACAAGGGCACTAAATAGATACTAAATACAAAAGGCAGGAAATAAAAAGAATTGTTTCATTTTTTAAAACTTGATATATAATGTCAGTGGGTAGCTGGTGGTTATCCTAGCTGCTTATAGCAAACATAAACCCCTCCAGCTATTTCTAGATCGTTTACTGCTGTTGTGAAAGCTTGCGTGTTTGTTTACTATCCTGATGTTGGCTGGCGTCGGTGGATGCCACGGTGTTCGCTTCCTGTGATAATCTACACAGCCGGCCTGTGAAACCGGATTCTCGTACACAGTTTGAAACCTCTCTTTGCGCCTCGTGACTTCCTCTGTAAATTGTGCCCTTTCTCCCCCGTGTCACAATTTTACTCTGCTAGCCAATGTGAGCATTTTCCTCACACAGATACGCACGTACGCCGCTTCATATACGATTGTGTACATGCGCATGTACGCACCGCTTACATGCGCATGTACACACAGAGCCCTTGATTCACATGTACACCCGTTTCGGCAGCAGGAGTTGATAAATAGCTAAAGGAACACAGCATTGGGTTTCATCCGTAGCAGACTATGATAGCAATCTACCGCAGGGCCAACTGGTCCTGACCACACTATCTGGGTATCGTTATATAAATACTGCCAAAGCGCTGCCTTGCCCCAACCTCCATACTTCTACAACCGCACACCTGAAAGGCTTAATGATGCCCACCGCGCAGTCTGTCGTAATGTCTCACTTTGACCTCTGCTGCTTTCGGAGGATCGAGTGGCCAAACTGCAGTCCTGAGCAGCTGCTCTGATCTTTCATGGAAATCAACAAGTGGTGATGGCGAAGCCGTGTCGGTGTGTGTGTGTGTGTGTGTGGTTTTAGCTCGTCACACTGGAGTCATCATAACCTGACAGTGTGTTCCATTGAAGTGATCGTATTCCTCTATGTCTCAGCCACAAACATAATTCTAAAGTTAAATTTTAAAGTCATTAAGTGAATGTTTGTCCCCGCATGTACATGAAGGAGGGAAGATCAGGCAATGGAGGCTGCAAGATGGGAGATGTGGTGTAAATGTCTTTAGATGGTAAACCCTTCCATAAAGACATATCCATGATGAGGGCCATATATGTACTAAAGCCAGTTATCAGATCTTAGGCAGTTTTCTAAACATTTTTGTTGGACTTTCAGAAGTTCTTTTGTTGTTTTAATCTTCCACTGCCCACATATTTTATGACCCGCAGAGTTACTAGTTTAAAGTGATGCATTACTGTGCCGCGGGTCCTATTAAGCCAGCGACTGTAAATGATGTCAAGGCCAGTACTGGTGGTCAGTTTTAAGCAGGTGACAATAAACTGTGTGTGACGAGAATAATAACAGCGTGTTGAGTTAAAAGGAGCCCGGCATCTTAGGTCAAGTTTAAAAATATCAAGATGGGCTGAATCACAAAAGGATAAAGACAAAATCTTCACGCACATCGAAATTAATCCAATTCAAACAGATTTAAAACTTTTTGGGGCTCTTTGCTTTCTCTCATAATTAAGAATTGTGGTGACAAAGCCAGCAAAAGCAGAAAACAAGAGAAAGTTTGCCATATCGTCTCGTGATGACGTTCCCCGACGGAGTAGTTCATCAAAACCACATCTTCCGAGGTCCCACTTTGAAGTCTAGAAACATCTAAGTCCACCAATGACATCATAACATTCCCCAGGTCTCTGTGGTTATGTTCTGGGCCTGCACCCTCAACCCACTCACTTCCACAGAGCGCACATTACCTGGCAACCATTTAAATGCAGTGTTGTAACTCTGGCACCGACCCCTCTGGTCAGAGAGTGGAGCATGCGATCCCCCTCTCTGTGGCGGTCCACTAAAAAAAAAAAAAAAAAAAAAAAAAAAAGAGACCTACTTGACTCCCATCACAGGATCAATCAACTCATGTCGGGGTTCAACAAAACGATGTGTCATCCCCAATAGCTTCTCTTTAGGCCCAGCTCCAGATCAAGGTCATGTACATGATTGATTGTGATTGATCTGCCTGCATACTCTGGCCATGAGTAATAGTGGCGATACAACAGGAGATGGACCTTGTTTGAGTGTGTGTGTGTGTGTGTGTGTGTGTGTGTATGTGTGTGTGTGTGTGTGTGTGTGTGTGTGTGTGTGGGGGGGGGGGGGGGCAGCAATGAAAGCTTCGGGAGGTCAACTCCTTTTTAGGCTTGTGGCTGGATTGGAGTCAGCAGCACAGGTTGCTGATTAGGGCAGAGGGCACCGACTGAAGTCTTGAGCCATTCAGACAGGACAGGCTCCAGCGGTCAGGCAACAGACGCGACTATTGTAAGCTGCTACGGGACGCAGGGTAAATATTTAGTTTGGAGAAAGAGGGGGTAATAAATGTGGAGAGCTTTAACCCAATCACTCGAAGCCTGCCGCTACGAGCGGGATAACGGGTGAGGGGATTCCATACAAACACGGAAGCACAAAAGCTTTTACAATAGAAATCCTCCATCTAAATACATTTTTTTTGTGTGTCGTGTGATTATGAAGTTGACTGTTGGGAGTAATTATCATGTAGCCTACTTCTCATTTGACTAATCTGGATAAGCCCCTCTGTCCAATCAAGCTGTTCCAACTCACTAACTGCGGCTTAATTATCACTATTCTCATACGAAATAGCACAGGCATTCAACCTCGTCCACATATGGTGTTGGACAGATGAAAGGACGTGAAGTGGAGCAATTGTGAAATGAAAATGTCCCGAAACATTCAGGGCAGAAAAACAACTTCTCATTCTGCAGATAGCTCATGAAAACAGACCAAGTAGTTGTTCATAACTTGTGTCGACCGGATACTGGTCGTCTTTGAGAGTATTTAGCAACATCTGCGTGCAGCCCTCCATTCATTTTATTTCCTGTCCTAAAATCTGGGCTTATAGTGTTTTAGGGGTTCCCAGGTGAGTATCCACGAATATTCCTCACAGCGCGGAAAAAGAAACTTGTGAAACCATGTTTGTAAAAGAGCTGGCCATAAAGTAAGACAATAGCAAACTGGAGTGATGCCTGCAATATGTCACCTTTGAAAATACAGATTTATGAGTACTGCAGGTCCCCTAAGCCCCCCTTCAACAGGAATGCACCTCTTCTGGCTCTTTTTTCCTCTTCACATCTGTGCCTTGGAGGTAAATTGTGTGTGTGAACGAGCAAGGGAGCAGTCAGATGCGAAACATCGAGACACCCATCAGATCTCTTCAATGAAAGATCTTCTAGGAGATGCATTCCGCAGCTCCAAATGGAAGTCATTTTTGTGCCGATTTGTCAAAAATCTCAAGTGAAAACAGTCGAATAAGTGAGAGCAATGATCAGCGATTACCTCAACAATGTGACGCTTGAAGAACGGAACAAACGCGCTGACCACGTAATTACCGAATAAACAAATAGTGGAAAATGTACAGAGGGAAATTGTGGTTGGGCCTCCAGGTAACTTTCATATGACTCAACTCAATCATCAAACATCAGTTAATTCAGTTACATAATCAGCTATTTTTAACCATGCGAGCTGCGTGGCTCTAAGGAAAGCAATGTCAGTCTGACGGTCAGTCCACCACTTTGGTCCAGAGTGAAATATCTCAACGAGTAGATCCCTTTGCCCTAACATTTAGGGCCATCATCAGAGCAACACTTTAATGTGTCCAAACTTTGTTTTAAGACCAAATGCTCAACTTATGACATTCAAGTTCGTGCTAATGAGCAAATGTTGCCTAAACTAAGATTTTGAGCATGATAAACATTAACGCTGCTTAACATCAGCATGTTAGCATTGCCATTGCTAGCATGCTGATGTTAGCATTTAGCTCCGAGCACTGCTGAATCTACAAACAGCCTCACAGAGCCTCTAGCGTGGCTGTAGACTCTTTTTTCTCCAGAGTTTGCACAGAACGAGAGTGTGAAAACAGGTTCATTGCAGGTCAGACGGGCTATTTGATCATATTATTTTCAAAGACTCCCAGTTTGGAAAAAAATGCATTTAAAAGCCAGGTATTTTGAATTCTGGTCAGTGTTAGTGACTTGCTGAACTCTGACCTCTCTGGCCTGTGACCGGACGACCCGAGTCTCATGACTCTGCACCCAAGGCCACAACAAAACAGACATCCAATGTTTACAAGCTACTGCATATGGTATGTGTGTGTGTGGGTGTGTGTGTTTTAAAACTCACGCTGAGGTTTCTGTCCCAGATCTGGATGGTGCCGTCCTGGCAGCCGGCTGCAATGAGCTTCCCGTCGCGGCTGTAGGTGCAGGACGTGGGGACGACCTTCTTCCCCTGGAAGGAACGCGGTTTGAACACGGACTTGTGCTTCTTCTCGGAGCTCAGGTCCCATGTGCGCACAGTGCTGCGGACGGACGGACAGACAGACAATTTAATTTATCCTCCCCCAAGTGTCACGAATCCCTCATAAAATATTATCCCTCAAAACATATTTGGTCATCAACACCATCCGCCGCTGTAATAAATCAGAATCATATAGAGATACAGTGTGTGCCTCTGGTGAGGTTAGGCGGCTATGTGTTGCAGGGTGAGAGGCTAGCAAACAGCAGAACAGTAGATCAGTCTGACAGGCATGTCTGACGCTTCCATGACATTCTTGAACATATTACACAACCCGGACTACTGACGAGGAGGAATTCAAACGCAGACTTTTCACACAGTATGAGTGCCAATAGGAAGTTTCATTCCAAAATGTCATCAAACTTAAGCCCAACAGGAATCCCTGCTTGTTACAGATTTATATTTTAAACATTGGACATAGTATACAGACTCAAATGGTGTTATTAAAAAATATCTATTAACTAATAGCACATGCAATTTATTAATTTACATGTAACAATATAAACAATGTAAAATGAATAGATATAGTCTTCCATTAATCAACAGATTAAACACAAAATATATGTGAAACTTCAAATGATTAATTATTATTGCAGTTAGCATTTCTAAATTATCTGTTAAAATAAGAAAAAAATAGCATGATTGGAGCAAGAAGATTATTTCGGCCAGTCAATGTAGTTGTCAGTATATCTGCTGCATACTTTGAATTTCAAAGTAGAGTTGACGATGATCTGAGAACAACTAATTGTTTAGTTTAAACCAAGGTGGAACGTTCACCTTTGACCCCGTTGGCAGAAGATATCCAAGCAAGCTATGTTGCACACACCTTCTATCGACCTAATCTAATTCGTTTCCATCAACTAGCTATGTATTTCTTCAGAGTTTGCGAAAAACGCATAAGGGACGCTGCAGTGATTACAAATAAATGATAAAAAGATGGAACTTATAAATAACCAGACAAAAACAACAACAAAGAGTACAAACACCAGCCCTGCGAGTGACCTTGAGAGCCTTAAACCTCCACGTCTATTTATTGAACTACCTGACTACACACAAACATGTTCAGCCTACCTCTCACACACCCACGCCACCGCTCACGCCAGACAGAGCGTGTCCAAATGTGCCCGTGACCCGCTGCTTGCTTTAGTGAGCATCATGCCCTTTGGGTCAGGAGGTCAGCAGAGGAGCATAAACATACAGGCGGGGCTGCTACTAACAGCCAGGCAGGGATTCCTCCAAAGTCAGACACACACACACACACACACACACACACACACACACACACACACACA
>NW_022280046.1:260946-262802 GCF_004355925.1 Anarrhichthys ocellatus
CACACACACACACACACACACACACACACACACACACACACACACACTCAACTGTGTTTGGATAAGTCTAACAATGTGATACAAATGCCAGCGGAAGACATATGGTTTGAGTGAAAACTGGCGAGGGTCAAATAAAACTCTGTTTGATGCATTTGATGTGTTTAACTCCACATAAACCAAATCTCTTGCTGGAAAGAAGAAAAAAAAGCTAAATCCACCTTTAAAGACGAGTGCATTGTACAGTAAGTGTTTCCATGAGCAGACATGTGTGATAGTGAAAGAGAAAGAGAGACGGACTGGATGACAAATTGGTCCACCTGCTGCCTCACACAGACAACTCTATTTTGTTTACAGAAGACCGTAGGCGTCTGTCAAGGCAATAAAGACAACATAACCTTTCGCGTAGCACACAAAACCTGGAATGCTATTTATCGTAAGGGCTCTTTCCAAAACATGGCACTGCTGGCTGTCAGGGGGACAGAACAGAGGAGGTCGGAGCCCACCAGTGTTGAGGCAACCCCGAGCACACGACTGCACAACCTCACCTGTCAGGGACAAAGACACGGAGCGTGACGGGGAAAAATGTCGGCTCTAACATGAGGCACTCTAAAAATGGTTAATTAAAGTGTAAAAAACTTCTTGTTTGCCATTAGAGTAACAACAAAAATCAACAGAAGTTAAGTGCAGCTTCGCCTAATTAAAGTTGCACCTTTATTCCCCCGAGGGAAACATCTGGGGTGGCCTCAGACTGCATTCTCTCGGAGGAGGTAGTTGTTTTGGGAAAGTAACAGCAATGAAAAGAGCCGAGACGTCATAATATTCACACTCAGCACAAAGACACCCCATTCCTCCTCCTGTAACCCTGTTTTCCCTTCAATCAGCAGCCCCCATTTTTCTGCACAAACAGAAGAGACAGAGGGGTGAATGTAATAAAATGAGAGCCATACATCCTCAGCCATGCGTGTGCACTTTACGAGGTAGCGCAGTCATTCACACATCAACTGAGGAGTGACAGCTCCCCGGGCCCCAGATTTTTATCTGTGCCTAGTGGGGGAAGATGGTTGCTAGGATCACTTTCCCAGATGATGAGATAAGGAAGAGAGAGGGATAAGAAAGAAAGACGTACGTCTGGTAGGAGGTTGTTTATTGGTCATACTCCGGTGATGGGGATAGGCTGTGTTGGCCGGTTGACTGACTAACTAGGGCTCTGTTGTGAGAAACGCAGATTAGGAAGGGGAAGATGGTCCGTCTTGCGTCGCAGCTGAAGAACATGAAGTGGGGAAATAACAGAAGGATTTGGGAGGAGGCGTACACACAGTGGCACTCAAGCGAGGAAGTAAAAGAAGAAACACGTTGGTCGGAGCGTAGATGCTCTGTGGGAAACTGATTCAAATACATGCACAACATTATTAGTGTGGCTCCAAAGTAGAAAATCAACCTAAAAAAAAGGCCTTAGCCAGAAAGGTGAGACCACACACACACACACACACACACACACACACAATGCTAAAAGAAGTCAAGACAGCTCATCAGATTTAATCAAGCAATCTGGCTGATAAGATGTGAAGTGGCCTCATATTTTGTTGAAATAAGAAAAGACACAACCAGCATTCACACACACTAAAGAAGTAGATGCCACAGCCAGTCACAGACTCAGCCATGAGGATAAATGCACTCCTTAAAGGTATGCTATGTGCATTCTTGGGCAGGATATGGAACACTTGCAGTGTGAGGCGGGCAACAGTTGGAGATGAGCTGGACTGTGGATGAACTTGATGTGTTCAACTGTGTGAATCGCCCCAACATGCTCACACACACACACACACACACACACACACACACACACACACACACAC
>NW_022280046.1:262812-299498 GCF_004355925.1 Anarrhichthys ocellatus
ACACACACACACACACACACACACACACACACACACACACACACACAGTAACGTCTGTCCTCACTCTTGATCCCCTTTCTCTCACGCAGATAACACTTAATAACCCATGAGTCATTTTCCCTCAAAAAAAGAAAAGTTATCAGCGAGTATTTGGCTGTAGCACTCAAACATAGATGACCTACTTACTTGATAGGATCAGTATGCTAGCAATGATCAGTTGAGGGAAACATACTGACTTATGTAAAGTGCCTACTCACATGCAAACAAAATAAATAAACTTTCTTGATTACCAGGATTTATCCAAGCAGTAGATCATGAATCTCTATGTTTGTGGCTCGCTCCCCAGTGATAAGTCCTTAATGTGTCACATATATCACAACACGCATTTGGTTTGAGCGCATGATAAAGACAAATAATTTGTTTTTTTTTGGGTCTCCTTGCATACAGCTACACATCCACATCCAGCTGCAGCGCTGACAGCAGGCCAACACCAAGGGAATCCCTGGCATTCAAACCTCCTGGAAACATTCCTCAAATTGTGTATTTGTGTGTGTGTGTGTGTGTGTGCACATGCGAGTGTGTTTTAAAGAATCGACAGAAGTAACATGTGGGCCCAATTAGAAAGTCGCCGTTTGTCCTGTGCTCTGATCCACTGGCTGAAATTTCAGTCGCAAAAAAACAGCACAACGGGAATTTTTGATCGCTTTCCAGGGGCGCTATAAAACACGACATCAAGTGAAAGCAACAATCAGCGGTGTCACGTCCTCGAAGCCACTAATGCAAAGCCTTTGTTAGTCATAGTTTGCGGTACAGTTTGTTAACTTTAAACAGAACTTATTCAAGAATCTTTAAACCACTACCGTTTAGAATTGTGTTTGCAGCTCTCAAAAACCACGACTGACACACGAGTCCAACCCAGATTTTTTAAGTTTACTTCAAGTTCAACCCTGCCAAAGAAAGACGTCCACCGGGAGTAGACCCAGCACATATTGCCCTCACTTTCTGAGACATAAATCAGCGTTTTTTCCAACAGGTGTTCGGTCTTTCAGCAAGGACTTAGTTAAAGTGGCTCAGTGCTTAATACGCAGTCCCCCCCCTTGAATCAAACATGAATAATGTTGGAAAACATTTTTGCCACACAACTCTCAAACAGAATGTGAGATGTTCACACCCGTCTCAGCACAAACGCTTTTCACTGACGGACTCCCATTCAACCCTCGGTGTGAAAGGACAATCACTACCACCCTGCTGCTGCATTATTATGCCTCATCAGTACTTCCCTCTCATCCGTCCTCAGGGGGAGAAAAAAAAAAGTCTGGTTAGTGAAATCATTCAAGGAGCCGGGAGGCTGTTCTTATGAATGACATTCTATACAACTAGGGGGGGACCTTCAATTAAGGAGCTGGGCGGTCCAGTGATCATGCTTAATAACCTATTCAAATAAACACAACAAAGACTCTCTAACTAGGCTGACACGGGAAGAAAGACAGGAAGACCTAGGTGCTGGTACCACGGACAACTGCTGGTCCATTCTCAAAAGGCTTACCGACTACAACGTGGCCTCTGCAGACTCAGTAGTAGTTCAAGATGGCCTGATGGAGCTAAAGGAGGATGAGCAAGATGCCACAAATGAGTAAAATACAATTACAAACATAAATCAAACTGTTCTTTTTTAGTAATTTAGACAATACAACATTGAAAAAATACTGATTTTAGTACAGAAGTTGAGAGTTTGGGCCCGTCTTGTGTGCCGAGATTGGAAAAGAAGCCCTCATGAGATCAGACCTGGGAGCAGTTCCAGGAAGCAGGACACACTTGCCGAGTACCAGAACCCCCTCATATCTAGATGGATCAGCGAACGCCTGGCTGCCTTTCAGCTCAATGTACAGTCACAGCGGCTCTGCTCTGAGGATCTCAGGCTGTACTCTCAAAAATGCAAAAATCCCTCTCATTCCTTCAGTGCAATTTTTGATTGAAGAAGTGTGAAGATTGAGGGGCGGCGCTTCAACCAAGAAATTCAAGTCCCAGCTCTTCATCACCAAGCAGCCCCTGTATTGCACTGCACACCACGTATGTGACGACAAGTGAGAATATGAGAGCTTTGACATGGGGTTACGTGGACCACGTCTTTCACTTGTAAATCACTGTGGGCCCGTCAAGGCCTCCATCCATCTCCGAGACGCCGGTTGCCACGCTGACCTGCTCTGCTGCCGTGAACCCTCCTCGCATGCAGCTGCTCCACCTGCGAATAGTTCCCTGTACGCTCCTCTCCGGCCAGGGGCAACACCCAGTGCTAACGTGCCAGGGGAGCATTTCCAGAGCCTCAATAAGAGCTAAGTAAACCAGCCTCCACATCTGGGAGAGAAGTAACACTGGTAAACACCGGGGCCACGGCCTGCCCACAAAGCCAGGCCCTTGTTTCCCCTTAATGATGATAGCCCTGGATTTCTGCACTGCTGCCTGTCACACTCACTTAGACTCATCGCTGTGCTCTCACTCAAAGCCACACGCTCACAAATATGCCCTCACACCTTTACGCACGGCAAAGGGTCACAGCTTCTGCAGTCACACAGGACTAGAGCTGCTTTAAAGAAAGCAGAAGACGGCTAAACCACTGTTTTCTGAAGCAAACAGATTGTAAATAAGAGTGTGTGTGATGTCTTGTTATCTCCAGCAGTGCATGTTGCTCTGGTCAGAATCACTGCATAGAAATAAAGGGCTGCAACTGGACTACATCCAGTATAAGATGTGTCACAGCCGGGAGGCTACACTACCCATTGCAGAGGCATAATCTGGACTAGAGGACTCCCTGCTGGTGACAGAATGACAGCAAAGACAAGTCTTTGGCATCAGTGGGACGATTCTGAGTAAATGGTGGAGTAATCATAATATTCAGGTGGTGCGTCTATAAAAGTCATTAAATATGCCATGCCCAAAAATCATTTCACCCGACGAGATAAATAGATTGTTTTGGTTGTTTCTGGATGTTACGGTAGAGGAGACAATTTAAAATTCCCCACTTTTCCTGGTACGTCATATGGAATAATGAAATAAAATGCGCAAAATGAATTATGTACAGCTAGAAACAGACTTGGGTACAGCATATATATTTCATATCATTACTTTTAAACACAGCAGGCCTCCTGTTTTACGGTTTAGGCTTACAGTATTTACAATACTGCAGCTACGACCTAATAATATCACAACATATAAGGTCACAACACGTTTTTACACTCACCCATCATTGGAGCACGTCATGAACTCTTCTTTAGTCTTGGGATGCCAGCAGCCACTGTTAAGCATAGCTGTGTGACCCTGAAAAGAGCACAAAGTGAAAATTAAAACCTGCACTAAATGGTTCCTGGCCAGGTCTGGTGGCTAGCGTCCAGCGGCTTTGAGGAGCAGCAGACAGCACCTGTGAATCATGCGGTTCGCTGTGGATCTAGTCGGCGAACTGACATTCAGGGCTGCCATCTGCCCGACTGTTTTAAAATTCATGTGAAACGGCTGTAACAGTTGTAGCCAGGAAGAGCGGGAGGAAACATAAAAAAAAAAAAAAAAAAAAAGGTGAAACGTCTCCAGGAGGAACCGATGAAGGTGCATTCATGAAGACGTATTTTGCAATCTTACTGCACACACAACTTATGTGCAGAGACAGCTGTTGTTCTTCGTTGTTAAGTCTCGAGCCAAAACTGTCACGCTAAAGGTCACCAGTGAATCATGTCTGGGAGCTACCACGTTTATTGTGACGATGCTTTTACTGAGTTGTGTAGTGTAAACTGCATGGCAACTGGGAGGCCTGTATCCACAGAGACAGAGTTCCCGGTAGGCACCAATTATATGTTGCCAGATCTGAAAGCACCTTGAAGGGCCCCCGTCTAGAAGAAAGGATCTTTTTGGACCTTTAATTTGATCAAATTGTAACCTTGACTTTTAGCCTTCCTCGACATAGACCTTTGCCCTACAGCTGAACTGTGACTGTGTCACAGCTTCAAACAGCGAGCTCCTAGAATAGGAACTTTTAGACATTTCCTCTGCCGGTGTAGTCCTGTGGTGAACTAGTCATAACAAAAACGACTTCAAGGAACACTTCGGTGAGCTGCAAAGAGGCTTCACACATGACATACCGCTGTTTGACAGGATGCTCAAGAAAAGCAGAACCTTGCCCGAGCAGAGGTTGACCAAACTGCATCGGTATGTGTGCATCAGGAAGAGAGAGGCCTGCCTGTTCACCGTTTAAACACACCACTTTAATAATCGATAAAAGGCAGAGGGCTCGCTGTTTAACGACTAAAAGAAGGATAAATAACAAATTGCTGAGTTGTTAAATTTGATGGTAAATACACATCTGCTATATGATGGCGTTGAAGCTGAAATGGGCTGTGAATGACTGCTTCCCTGCTCTGTGCAGTGACATCAAAGTAGAGAGAATCGTGCATTACAAGAGCTTCATGATGAGGGGGAAGGGGCCGCTATCGTCCTAAACAAATGGGATTCCAGTGTAGAACAACAAATTGCTGGTGACTAAAGAGAAACAGATTGGAGTTCATACACACAGTTCACAAAAATAGAGCCGGTTAATGACAAACTGCACCAAGAACAGAAGCCTCCCTGATAACAACAAGTGATTCTTTCCAGTTTGTTTTCATTACAGTTGCATGACGCATAGGATAAACAGCTTTCTGTAGCTATTTAGGTTTAGGTTTAGTTAATTGTAAAAACTGAAGCTGGATAGTGAAATCAACAAAACAGGTTGTTTTGATTATCTAGCAGATGATTCAGAAAAGTTTAATTCATTTATGAAGCAAGAATGCCCAAAAATCTCTGGTTCCAGCTTTTCAGATGTGAAGATTTGCTCCTTTTCTCTGTTTTTGGGGGTCTGGAAAATGGGCTGTGGATGTTTAACTATTCTTCTGTATCCTAAAGAAAAAGCTATTATAGAAAAAAAAAAACATATCATGCCATTCCACAGCATTGGCCTCTGTGGAGCAAATCTCTCTGCACAAAGAGGGACGAGGTACAGGGAAAGTAATTGTCTGTCAAAAGAGTAGAAGCACGGACTTAATTATCACATGAGCCACAGCTAATCGACTGGGACGTCGTCGGCGGGCCAAAATGCATTTTCGTTGAACCACACTCTCTCATCAGCTCCAGATGGGACCGAGGAGGACGAGAATGTAGGACATCCAAATGCTCTGCAGCTGGCACAGATGGTAAGTGACCACCAATACGGCGTTCTTAAACACAGTAAAACCCAAACATGGGCCATTCATTAGGATTCTCCTTTGTAGAGGCAGGTACAAGCAAGAGATGAACCACGGCAGTCCTGAAAGTATGTGGTGGTCCTCTCCCCCGGAGACTGCCTCCGGCCGGTCAATATGGTTACGAACAGACCAGCTCACAGCTGCACCTTGCCACTATTATGCGTTGGCAGGAACCACCCGCAGAACATTAGAGCAGAGCATCCAGCCTGTGTTTAGAATTAGCAGTCGCTCTCGGGCCGCTTTCTCAATAAAAGAGAAAGCATGAATGCCTGCGACATATTTAAAGTGGCGATATTCAATATTTGTTTAACAACTTATCAAATGACGCTGTAAAAACAATGTGGAAAGGGTCGCTCGAGGTGATGAACAAACCTGAATCTGCAGCTCCTCTCGGCTTTAAAGAGTTTTATGGTTTCAGCTTATTGTTTAGCAGTCAGTTTTGAGATTAATTCCAGTTTATTACAACTTGGGTTGTATTTTTTATAGTTTTGGATATCAATTTGATCAGTTATTATAACATGAGAAGTAGTGAAATCTAGGGACTAGTTTGTCAAACTTGTTTGAAGGAGAAAATGGAGGGAAACTATTATTGCTGAAACTGTCGGTCGTAAAAATCCATCTCAGTTTATAGACTTCTTGACTTTGACTCACTGTACTTGCAGTAGTTGTATGCTTTCATTCTCTTCAAAAAGTGGTCCAGAATCTGGTTAAATTGATTACAACATGTCTGACCATCTGACCACTCGGGTTTATTACCTTGACGCTGCGTTACCAAATTTCAGCAATTACTAGGCGAGTACAATGTTATTATGACTGAGCGACACGATGGCCAACACGACCCGAACTACACACAAACACCACTTTACCTTGGTTTTGGCCATGTCCACAATGTACTGGTCTCCCTTCACACACTCCATGACATTGAAGCCATCGCGGTCCAACACCTTGGCTTGTGCATTGCCAGAAACCACCAGGATGACGTCACCAGTGTTGCTGTACTGCAGGGACGTGATCTGATGGCTGAGGGAACACACACACACGCACACACACACGCACACGCACACACACGAAGAGGACATCTGAGACAAAGAAGGTACTTATTGTTTGCATTTCTGTGGTGCTGATGAGTTTTAATAAGTGTCTTGGTGGTTTGCGAACGATCTGCAAGCTGTGATTTTACAAAACCTCTGCACCAAAACATTGTTATACAAGAAGCAAAAAAATATATTCAAAAATAGATAAGTGTAGCTATAGGAACAAAACAAAACAACATCTGATGTACATGTGATGATTTTCCTCTTTGATCTACCACATGCAACTGTAACAGTAAACATATTGGCATTTTAAGCCAAGAAATGGAAAGAATGATAACACTCTCTTTGAAAAAAACGTTATACACAACAAACTAAATTAAACACACTGAAAGAAAATAAACACAACACGACAATATAAAGAGAAACAGAATAAGCTATGCATGTAACAACTTTATAAGAATCAGTCATTCCGTGCTTTTCAGAATGGATGTGCGATTTTTATGTTTACACTGAATAACAGAAATACACATACAACAGTAGAGACAGACAACTACGTGGAGTACT
This sequence comes from Anarrhichthys ocellatus, assembly GCF_004355925.1. Classification (NCBI taxonomy): domain Eukaryota; kingdom Metazoa; phylum Chordata; class Actinopteri; order Perciformes; family Anarhichadidae; genus Anarrhichthys; species Anarrhichthys ocellatus. Next base: position 269,675 of record NW_022280046.1, read on the forward strand.
TAACAAGAGTGAGATTAGCAATTCAGGTCAGTGGCAAATAGCATTAACACAGCAGGGGGTAGATGGGGCGCCAACATTTCTATACACAGAGAAAAAGAAGTTCCATTGCTGAAATGAAAGTGTGGATAACACCAATGTTGTTTTGAAATCGGGGGCTTTGGCATCTTCAAAACGCTCACTACAGAGCACCAAATGATCATTTCCCACATTGTTTTTAATTTGACTGAGCTCACACGTTGCCTTTTTTGGACAGGGAAGAGGAACAGTGGACCTCAGCAGCACAGCTCTCTATATGAAGCCCAGCTTGTTAGTAAACCAAACAGGTTACTGGATCACGTTGTATTCAAAATAAATGTAGCGTAAATTGCAGTTAATAAGGGAAAATGTGCTCCAGCTCAGCTGCCTGGTTCCCAAAGCCAAAAAGGAATTTGAACTTTGATGATGGTTTCAGTGAATCACAGAATAAACACACGCAGACACACAAACAGCCGCATATCTTCACCATCTGCTCCTGAAAGACTCATTTTGAGCAAATAGAGAGGATGTCACCTGGTTAACATGAGGCCCAACGAAGCTCAACAAACGTGTGTGTGTTTATGTATGTGTGTACACTTTGGCACACGTAAATGCCAGTTGAGTGGACTGGATGTTTGCACGAAACTAATTAAGCACATGTTAAGCAACTGTGTTGATGTTCCACCGTGTGTTCTCGGAAGTGGGACTCACCACTCGCAGGGCTGGAGAGATCTGAAGGCCTGCACACCCTGGTCCATCCCGGCAAAATCCCAGAAACGCACATCGTAATCATACCCGCCGGTCACCAGACGGGCTCCAGAGGGGTCCAAGGCGAGCGCCGATACCTGAGAAGACAACGAACGTATTCAAAAGTAACACACGATCTAGCCGGTAAGATTCAGAGGCCATCCAAGTGGAGGAGGTTGCTTCTGCTGCTAGGAATATTTGACAGTGTAGTCATACTTTCGGCTACAAAAAAATCATAGGGAACAGACTTCCGCTCTTATTGCTAAAATTCAGCAAAGTTAAGGAACCTTGGCTGAAAAAAAAGCTGATGCAGATCTCCAGATGTTTTAGAAGGTGCTTAATATAAACTAAATATGGTGTGGATTAGAAGACACGATCGATATAGACCTTCTTATTTTTCTTTCTAAAAGAGAGTCATTGAATACATTTCCATTGAGCCACATAAGAAGAAGGCCTTACTGTCTTGGTGCCGTGCTGCAGAGTGATCTCATGAGTGTCTGGAATCTTCTTCACTGGATTCTAGGACGGAAAGTTGAGGTGAATATAAGCAAACAGTACAAGACTGAAGAAGGCTGAATTAGGTGTGCAGTTATAGTGTGGAGTTTTGGACCAAGATTAAATTACACATGACATTTTAACTTTAATAGCCTGTTTGACTTAAAGGGTCTGGAGTCGCAGTAATAACCAGTAAATGACAGACTGGGAACAGTTACACTGGTGGATGTAAAAGGTTAGGATCTGAGTGTAAATACTCTTCATGTGAGAACCAATGATTCGCCATATTTCTGAATAATGTTGCGTTTAAGATTCTGATACGTTTCAGGTGGCTCAGATATTTTGGTGTGGGAAAGAAAAAGGAGAAAACACCTCAGAGACAACACTTTCATTACTATTCAGTAACATGTGATTAAAGGTGTCTCATCCTATATGGTGTAACACTTACCACCGAATTATTTTATTGTGCTGCCATCTAGTGGTGAAAGTTCAAAACAACCCACAACACAGAATAAACAGGTGCCTTTATAGGCCTTCTTCACTGAAGACACTGACATGGTGTAAAAAGGTGTAAATAATAAAATTGCATTTCACTGCTCTGGATCCAGGGTCCTGTATTGTGCAAGCTTTCGCTCTGTCATGGATTATTGATAGATTTGAATAAAACTGAGCTAACATTAATGTTATTAGTAACACTATTGCTTATCCTCCTTTTACAAGTGAAGATGTCTGATGTGAAAAAGGCTTATTTGAGGCCGCGGGGAGATGGATCGGATGTTTTTAAACAGAATAAATAAAAACTCATTCAGGAAATATTTTGTAATCCACCTATAAAGTCTACTGCTAAGTGAGTTATTTCAGACATACATCATCGTCATCATCTTGTGCCTCCCCATCATCATCATCTTCTTCTTCATCAGTCTGAGCCGTGCTGCCTGATGCACGAGTCAGTGGCCCATCCTCGTCATCATCGTCCTGGGCTGTGTGTTGCGGAGGCAGTGGAGGCCCAATAAGCTCAGAGTCTGAGTCTGAACCACTGTCGCTACTGCTCTCACTCTCCTGTTTTCTAAAAAGGATTTAAAAAAAAAAAAACATACTTGTGAGTTAAAACATATCTTACGCATGACTTACAGAGATGTAACTAACCTCTAAAGCAGTGGCAGCCTGATTCAACTGTAAACTCACTCAAACAATCAAAATACAAATCCTTGGTTACCCGGAAGTAGCAGCTGCAGCTTTGTCTCTCGGAGCGTGGAGCGATGACTTGACTGATTGGGAGCTTTCCCCTTCCTCATCCATCTGATCATCCTTCTGCCGCTCATCTAAAGAAGTAATTACAGTACACAGTTAACACGCACCCTGGTGACAGAACAAACAGCTCGTCGTGTTGGTGAACCTACCCAATACAAGCTGACTCCTCTCAATGGCTGTTCGACGGGTCTGCTCAAAAATGGCTTCCAGGTCAAATGTGCGGGCCTTCTTACCTGGATGGAAAAAAGGAACAATAACCGACAACCCATATTGTTAGTTTGTCATATAGGAAATTTAAAAAAACATGTGAAAGTATTGAGAATTTGTGCTGGACTATACATACCAAACCCTGAGAATCCCATGACAGATGCGATTTCTCCATCATCACTCATCTTGTCCGATGCTGCAAAAACAGCGAGCACATTATTTATCATATCCTGCGTTACCTTGTTTGTTATGAAACTGTAATAACAAATTGCTTTAAATACAAGATGCAACTTTGTTGGTTTTGTGTTTCCTTTGTAAGCAAAGCAACTTCACAACACGTCCTGCCATGCCAAACAATGGCATAACGATAACGTCCACTGAGCTGAACATATTGAACCTAGGCTGTTAGCTGACAATACTGTAGCATTTCAGCTTCAACGAGAAGAATATCTTTAACACTGGCAATAGCAAAAAATATGTATTGTTTGAAGGACAGACAGCTTTTCAGGACAATTAAAGCTGTGACTAGTTACATGTATATGGCTTTTAAAATGAACGTTACAAGTGGCAGATAACCAAGGCTAACAAATAAGCTAGCAAAACCAGCAACGAAGAATGTATCTTCTCACATAACGTTACTGGAGTAAGGTATCTAAATGATAAATGTAATACAAATTACAAATAAAGCCAAATATTCCTGCACATACACGTAAGTCGTGTAAGACAAATATACAAAGCTTTAATAAGTGACAGCAAAACGTTGCTACCTTCATCCACTTTGTTGGGATCCATGTTTTCAAACACGAAGATTACCTTTGACCCCGGAAGTTATTTCTTCTTCTTCTTCTTCTACGCATGTTGCGGGACAGCTGACTCAGGGTGCTGCCTCCGAGTGACGACTCTTGCGTAGTGTCAGTTAATAGATAAACACGTGGTCTGTATCACTTTCTTTCAGTGTTAACTGCTGTGTGAGCGTGTTTTGTTCTCAGGCTGTATAATGAGGATATAGCGCTAACTTTACTATGTATACGTCCATGGTTTTAATGAGCACAAGACTGGTAAATAGCATGAGATCTGTCTCATGAAGAAGTTTAATGATCCAGTGCAAAATGCAATGTACAACACAATAAAACAACTCAAAAATCTATCGATCCAGTGGGCAGAGCTATACAGACAACAATGACAACTATGAAAATGAGAGAAACAGCTTTGAAATGCTTGAATACAGATATTTAATAGTTTGGACAAAAATAAATTATGTAGAAAACGTTACACACAAATGGCACAAACCTAAAGATTCAAGCAAAAGAGATCACTGCAGATTTCAGTGCATCAAATATTCTATTACAATTTTTATATGAAAATTAAATTGATACCAAATATAATATATTTAAGGCCTACTTTAACAATAAAAAAATCTATCCGTCATGACATATTTAATATCACTGCTGATCATATCTAATTTATTAAAAATATCTACATTTATATTATTTTACTTTAAATGCTTCTGAATTACAGTATATAAAATAGGCACATAACACCTTGGAAGTGTTTTTTTAATAATATACCATCTACTTAAGCTCACGGGTCCTCTGCAGCCACCAGCCTCTCGATAGCTTCCCAGTCTATTTTGCTGACGCTGCTACCGGTGCTCTCAGAAAGGTTGTCCAGCCAGTCCATCGCTGACAAACCAGCTCTGGCACCATCATCCTGCTCATCCACAAGTCCAGCTAAATCCTGAGAAGCGTACACAAAATATATGAAACTGGATATGAAACCACATCATCTATCAACAAAGACGTGTGGTGTTTTTTTCAAGTGTTTTTGATCTACTGTAGTTACATTTGTCTCAGATATAAGCTAATCTGTGCTGAATGTGATTCTTACTATGTAAGACTCCTCCGGCTCCAGCAGCCTATTCAATTCTGAAGTGGGCTCCCGACGGTTCACATCTTCTCTCTCTTCCATCCTCGCCTGGTCCCTCAGGATGCCTCTTCCGACAACAGTCCCTCTTGAAGGACCTTTGTTCAGGCCCGTCACTCTCTGCTGTGCGACATGCCGTTCCTCACTCTGGCTGGCTGTGTGCAGTGTAGAGTGGCTCTTTGTGTGTGTGAGCATGCCACGCCTGGTCACCTGAGACAGACGGTCCCTTGGCAGGGAGGTAACTAACACAAAATTCACAAAACACAAACAAAGTGTCGTGAATATAATATTATTGTTTTGAGGAAAGTCATTTTCTACAGGACACTAACGTAGCTGAGTATCACTATGATACCTGGTCTGTGTAGTCCCAGTCTCCTGCGGTGATCTTCTGAGGGCTGTCCCTGCATCTCAGCAGTCCATGGACGAAGGTGAGGTTGTGCTTGTCCTGACTTAAGTCTTATTTTATCGTTGGCAGATACACTGTAAGAAAAAGATATTACCTCCATAACTTGCTAATCCAGATGTGTAAAATCAACAGGTTTGGTTCGGTACAAAATCTGATCACTGTGGAATAAGGAATGAATGATTAATGGTTTGTTCAAATGCTAGATCAGAGTGCAATTATTCTTTAATGAGACAGAATCCTGGTCAGATTACTGTTGCTGGAGATACCTGTGAGTGCTACCAGAGGGTGGCGCGGAGGTGGGTCGTGTAGTTAAGACCACTGGTGAAGTGCGTAGGGTTGGACGACTGGTGAGGAAGTCACTGGCCAAAGAATAGGCTTCACGGGTCCTCTGGTTGTATTGCTCCAGAAGCATGAACCTATTAAATCAAATGGAAACAAAAGTTATGCATATACTCATGCATGTTTCTTGTGCAAGGACAATGTAAACAAGTACATACTTTTCCTTCTCCTCCCTGGTTCTCCAAACGGTTGCTTGATTCTTGTTTGTTGATTTCTGAAGGGGCACGAACAACAATGTGGAAATAATATTTTTTTTAAATAGCTTACAATGAATCATCATCTCGAGTAAAGATGGAAACATATCTCACCACCGTTCCAGAGGTAGAAAAGGGTTTGTGCTCCCTCTCCCTCAGGCTCTCTCTGTGTTTTTGATAAACAGCCAGTCTTTCCCTCTGTTTCCTCCTCATCCAGATCCTCAGCTCTCTCCTCTCGTCCTCTGGAAGGACACGTTTCTGCGACATCCAGCCACTTTGCTGCTGGTCCAGCCTGCTATGGGTCACACTACTTTTCAGCTCAGTGATAAATAATAGTCATTTGGACAGCACTGAATTTTAGTAAGCACCTTACCTGCTACGGTTTGCAGTCTGTGAATTGGACAGATCCAGGTCAGTCGGGGATAAATAACCTTCCCTGACCAACTCGTCTAAGATTTCTGCTGTATCGGATAGCCCGGTCTGACCCAGATTCTCATCTGCCCAGCTAGACATCGACAGGTAGAGGGCAGAGTATTGTGAAATAGAAAAAAACAAAAGTGTTGTAAGCAAATCCACGACATATAATGTGAGTCATAACATGGTTAAGATTTACTTAAACCTACACAGGAGATATTCCAGATGCTTCTGTCAGCTGATTTTTCATTTCTGTGGAAGCAACACAAACAGATGAAATAGTAACTTTTAACATTATGACTCTACTGAGAAAATAACCATGTATCCAACCATACAAAAATAAAATCATCCTTTTTAATATCTATTCATCAACTAAAATGCAGTTGCAGAAAATGTTTGATTCAATTGCATCTTTACTTGGAGGGGTGTGAAGGTAGGAGGGACCAGCGTTGTGACTGTAAGAAGAAGTAGAATAACGAAAAGATGGCTTCCCTTCAGAAGCCCAGGAATCGTTGTGAAGCACACTTTCTTCTTCCTGATTTTCTTCTTCTTCTTCAAAGGCATTTGGTTCAGTCAAAGTGTCCAGTCGTGGTAACCATGCTGTTAGAGACAGATAACATACAACAGACTTAGTTATTTTTTGTTTCTTGGTTTCAAGGACTAGCAATGCAGTTTAAAATACAATGCAGTTTTTGCTATTATTACAGATGAATAGTTTTACCTTCCCGTGGGACAGACAGTCTGACAGTTTTTTTTACTGCCGTGGTAGTCTTTACGTCCGGAGCCAAGACTGGCGTGAGCTTTTCAATAGTGTTCACCAGCTACACAAAGAACGACATATTACATTTGTCAGCCTTTGATGACAATTTGTAAATGTGGGCGTCATTAATAATATAAGCAGGATAAATAATGAAAATCAACATGCTTACGTACCATCCTGGAGTTGCAGAAGTCTATCTCCAGATTGTCTGCAATGTTCTGTAGAGCAGCCAGCTGAGTGTCCAGCTCTGACAGTCGGGAGGAGAACCAGACAGTAGGAGGTGTTGATGAGGCACCGTGTGGTCCAACGCTCTGGGTCTTTATGGCTTGACAGATTTTAGAGTCAGATAGTTCTACCATCTCTTGTTGAACGATTCTTTCTGGATCCCAGACCCCCTCAATGTGGCTGAGTGACGGCGACTCCTCTGGGATATCTAGAGTGTACAGGACAACAGATATTTCGACCAAATTATACCCGTAGTATTACGCTTCACTGATCGTATTCAGGATAAAGACATAACCGCGGTAGACGTCAATATAAAGATATATAAATACCTGTGTGTGACCTCCAGTCGAGATCCTCTTGAATTGCGACAAATGCTTGTGGATCAGCAGCAGCATCACTCCTAACAACAGAAATAGCGAGTACATGCAGCTGAGCAGAAGTAGGTGAAGAAGGGCGGATGGAGGGAACATCTTGTGCTCCTGGGCTGAGATAGGATGGCAAGTCGTGATGCAGGGCTTTGTCTTCTAGATCCAAGACACTTATGAACTGCCGTCCATCCAGACCCTGAGGGACAAAGACATGAACGTATGGAGACCATGGTCACTACATGAGATGGAGATCAGTTTGTACTTATTATACTGCTTTCAACACACAGAATAGTAGGCACATGTACTGTGTGTTGTATTCAGTACATCATTTCAGTAAGTGGAATGAAGGACTTGTTCAGACACAGCTTTAGCGACTAGAAGCACCATTCACAGTGTCTGCTTTGTCCACCTTGTATGTCTCTTACCAGATTCTTCTCTTGCTCCTGTGGGCTCTCTTCTGTGTCTCGAACGAGGCCCTCGCTGCAAAACTGCTGATTCCCTGAACTTTGTGCTGGATGGAGAAAACACAGACATACACAAAGACATAATGTTTAACTCTTCATTGTGTCCACAACAAATAAAAAGCTGTGTGTCGACCTTGTAGCCGGAATTTCAAGTCAACTTACGTTTAGGGCTACTAGCAGTCACAGAGGCACACACAGCTTTATCCACAAGTGTGGGAGGACAAGCTGAAAGAAAAGTAATTAACATGTTACATGCGCAGCATCTGTTTTTGGAAAACATGCACTTAAAACAACCCAGGCAGAACGGAGAAATCCAATGTATACTATTATTTTTCATTGATCAAAAAATAAAGAATCTAAAAGACACATAAAAGCATTCTCGTTCAACTACGAATAAAAGCTACACCTGTGTAATAACATTACAACAATGCAACACTATTACAATTTTAACTGGGTACAAAGGTAACCCAAGCTGTAACTCACCCGGGTCTGTATTGGTGAAGGCATCATGGCACTCTGGGGGTCTTTTACATGTGGAAGCGAAGGCATGCAGCTCAGCTGACGTGGATATGGACCTGTCCAATAATCTCTGCCCACTCAGCAAAGAATCAAAGGACCCTGTGAGTTAAAGGTAAGAAAAAAAACAATAAAATCAATCAATCAATAGAATTGAAAACACAACATTATAATGTTTCAAAGTCTCATGACCTACTTTATACTGTGTGTAACGTATGTAAAACTAAGGGACAGTGGATAGATTGTTGTTAAAAAAGGAGTTGCATGTTTCTCTCTCAGCAAAATGTAAAAGAGCTTTTATTTAAAGTCCTAAAGACTGAATTCAACTTCAATATTCATTTTGCTTATGTGATTATCTTGAGTTTTTAAAATGGCCGTAGATTGCAATGAGAATCTTGTTTTGTCAGAATGTCAGAATCAGAATGTGACCAGTGCCACGCCATCAAAGAAAGTGTGCGTCTTAATTCAATCAATGCAAATGTGGAGCTGCAAGAAGCAGAATTCTGCCCTGCCTTTGAGTTGTAGTAGTGCGAGTTCTTTTGTGATTTTTGACAGATAATCAAAATATAAAAAATCATAACAGCTGTTTTTTATTAGTGCCTCGAGGTAAACCCTTTCTTTGGTGATACCGAAAAAAAGGGCAGATATATACTCCACATCCAACATTCACTTCACACCGTGATTGGCCACCTGTGTGGAGGTGAGAAAGGAGCTGGGTTTGATCTTCTCTCTCTCGAGCTCTCTTTTATTGTATTTGCACTACTTTTACTGTACAACGGAGCGCAACCAGATGAAAGTCTCTCAGGAGAGACCGGCAGAATAATGCGTGCCGTTTAGCCTCATATTTAAATACATACTGAATAGAGTTAGCTTTTGTTTTTGGGTGATCACAATTCGTTTTGGGACTAAACTCTTAACATATTGGTGTATTTGTGAAACGTGCATTTTGACACTAACCAAATTGAGCAAAATTAGCAACATCTTGTCCAGGGGTGATCTCTTCAGCAGCTGCAGGCTCGTCGTGCACAGGCTCATTTGTTGGCTGTAGATATATTGGAACAAACAGATGATAGAAGAATTGCACTCAAGCACATAATACGTCTTACTAGAATGAATATTATTCTACCTCTTGTGTAGGGATGATAGACTCATTTGGTCTGAATGTGACTTCTGTTGTTCTTGTCCTCTTTGCCTTCTCCTCTCTCCTCTGCTGCCTATAAATAACACAGTGAGTATAGTGAGTAAAATGATCTACTTTAAAAAAAAGAACATCAATAAGGTGTAAACTAGTTTGCGATTGCCTCTTGCTGGAGATAGAGCTGGGAGAAGTGGTCGCTCTTCTGGTGCTTTCAGTAGCTGGGTCTACTTTGAGCAACTGCAGTTGAGCCTTTTCAGCGTTCTCCCGCCCGACCACTGAACTTGACAATTCCTCCACGGACATGAGGCGGGTCATTTGGGCTGAAGGAGCTGCTTTGTGAAACATCTGTGGCGGAGACAAATATCTGTACATAAACTACAATGCAATATTTCATGAAACCCAAATAAAAAAATCGTGAAATAATGGAAGTACAGCTTGCCATTTGTGGTCCAGCATCCATATGTAGAAGCTTGATCATAGGTGCTTCTCCCATCGGAACTGCAATGTTTGGGGTGAACCTGGAGGACGGTGGTAAGGGAAGCTTGGGGAACGTGGTGTTGCTGTGTGGAACGGGCTGTAAGTGCAGCAGACGAAGGCCCTGCATTGGTTCAGGTGTGTGAGCTGGTAAAGCAGGAGGAAGCAGGGAGAACCCTTGCACCCTGGATCTCTCCGATGTCCGACTCTTGGCTTGAGAGTGCCTGGGAGTTGGATCATGCGGAGGATAAAAACTGGGTTGTCTTTTTGGAACCGAGCTGGATTGGTCATTGTATCTAAGGTTATCATGATGGGATTCGATAGTTGCAGGGTTTGCAGTGGGCAGCGTCTGGGGGCTTTGGGGATGTTGGGGGCCACTCTGCTGGGGCGACGGAGGACAGTGGAGCTGAAGTAACTTCAGGCCCAAGACCTGGGGAGCAGGATCACTTTGTCTGCTAATATTAGAAGGTAGTAACACAGGGGCGGTGTGAGCAGCATGACTGCTGTGAGTAGTGGCAAGAAGCCCCTGTGAAGGTGTGATTAACCTCTTGTTCTCGCTGCAGTGGATTTCTGGCGACACCACCTGGAGAGACAGCGGCTGCATTTCCTGAAGAAAACAGAAAACTGCATTCAGCTTGGTTTCACTGGGATTTAGTTATTGTTTACAAAGAAGCACAATGTGCCATAACTCAAAAAGAACACTTGAGCCGTACCTGATAACTTGCACCTGCACCATTAGCGGAGGAGGGTAGATTCCTGGTGGTGTGATGCTGGCTGCTTGTTGGAGAGGTTTTCCCTGTGCTTTGGAAAGCAGGCTGCTCTGCAAACATGCATGCAGGGGCCCGACTGGACTGAGGGTTGTCGTATCTTGAATTTGGCAAACATGTCTGAGGTGGCAAAGGAATGGTGGTTTGAGCGGGTAAGGGATGTGGTTGAGGGATAAATTTGGGAGCATAAGATGATGGCACATTAGGGTGTGACATGTTCATGTCAGACTGGGCCAAAGAAGAGCTCTGCTGGGCAAGTTGCAGGTTAGAAAACGAAGCACCCAAAACCTCCATCAGGCTCATGTAGTTGATGTTCTATAATGAAGGAGAAAAACACTATAGAGTCAATCTAAAGAGTCAGTTGAGTCAAAAGCTTTCCTTTCGGTTATTCTGTTCTTACCTGAACCAGTCTGAATAAGTCTTCACCCAGACGCTGTTGCGTTGGCGGAGTCTGATTGGATAATGGCTGACTGGGGGTTGTAGAAGCCGCAGCGGTTGCAGCGGCTGTGGAGCTTTGTGGCTGGAGGTTTGGAGGAGCCACGTGTGTGTCGGTGAGCAGCGTTCCAATTGAACCAAAAGGATCGGCATGGACCTCTGCCTCAGGCTGGACAGTAGGAGGTGCTTGGGGCTCTGGTTCTGGGGGGGCTTGTAGGCTTCCAGCATGACTGTGGCTTAAACAACATACCATGGTACGATTTAAAATCTCAAGCAATAACAATTACGCAATACTGAGAAAAACTTCTGCTACAATTCTGGCACTAACTTACTGCGGAAATGGCTCTCCTTAGAGAAACACTTGACACATTCATGTGTGTTCTTGCAAAGTGAATAAGAGTATATTAAAAACTCACAGAGAGGTGGAGCTGGACATGTCTTCAGCACTTTCTGAGCTGTCCAGGTCTGCCAGCTTCAAACTCTGCACAGAACATAAACAACAGTTATTTGTGTGTTTTGACAACGTTGATGACACATATGAAGAAGGGGAATCCTGAATGGTAATATTCACCGTTTCAGGTGTGCAGATGTTTTCAGAGATGTTCCCATTGGAAACAGAGGAGGACACTTCCAAGCCCTCACTGTCACTTCTTTTACCTACAAATACCAAACACATCAATTAATATTCTCTGTTATGGTTAAGGGTCTGCTTTACAGCAACTTTGATGATCCTATATAACTAAGGTAGACTACCTTCTTTTTCGGGTGTAACATCTAAGTCCTCGTGAGATGGTTGTTGTGAACCCTGCTGAGCATCAGAGGTCAGTTGATCTTGGTCATTAGAGAAAGGTGTCCTGTGAGATGCCTGTTCCTCTGGTTCATCTGTGTGAGAACCACTGCAGGGAAACAAATAATACAGAAATTGAAACTATTTACGAGATGAAACAATGTGAAATACTGAATGAGTATACACAGAACAATCATATGAAACACTATCACCTCTTAATATGCATACTTTAACATCATATGTCCAATTACTGTCATTTATTAGTTGATGTATCAGTGCTAGTAATAAAGCTTTGTAAATAAAAACATGGTGCACTCACGTGGACAGTTCTCCTTGCTGCAGATTGCAATCAAGACCAATGATGGGAGTGTTGGCTGATCCAGGGTAACCTGTATCAACACTGCTCTCTCTCTCCAGCTGCTGATCCGCCTCGGGTTGCAGCACAGGGGCTACAGTCCACTGTGTTTCCGGAACTTGGATGTGGGCACTGTAGCGGTCTGTCCCGAGTAGGGCAGTGTACCTGCGCTCCAGCAAGCTGAGGGAAGTGAGGACGGCAGGCGCCGAGGCTTTGACGCGGATCACTACTCCTTCATCAGCTGTTCCTCCAACGCCTCCTCCCCTCTCTTTCTTCTTTTTGCCGTGATGTCCTAGTAGCACCCTCCTATCAGCCCAGCGTACCATCCACTCCAGCAGCCTGCCCAGCTCTGGAAACTGAGCCTCTAGTTTCGGGTCCAGGCCCTGCTGCAGTTCAATCACGGCCTCCACAGACGTCGAGGAGCCAAATATCAAGTTCTCTGAAGGCTGCCCTGCTGGAAAGGCACTTCTACTAGGGCTAGTTTCAGAACAAAAGAGCCCCCCCTTCATTCTTTGGCCTAAAGGCCTCTGCTGTCGGAGGCCAAACAAACCTTTTTGCCTGCCAGTCCTTAGCCCAGGAAGAGAGGTGACGGAGAGGCTAGTTCTGGATACGGGGGCTTCACTCCAGACGGAGGAAGTTTGCAGATCGGGCGTTGCACCTTGTTTCACAGGCTTGTAGCAGCAGCCGGCTCTGAACACTGGAGGCTCATTGCCCAGGTGTTTTCTCGCTGGCTGGTGCCCATCTCTTTGGCGGCGATGAATAGTTGTGAGCACATCAAAGGTGAGAGAATGCAACTCCCTCTCCCTCAGCTGGGAGGAGAAGCCCTTCAACAACGGAAGATCACCGCCTGAGTCGCTTCCATCAGCGATATCCTTCTCTAGCACGTAGCTGAGGAAGAGCTCCAGGAAATTGAGATACTCTTCATCTTCCAACTCAAACTCCCAGGTACCAACCACTGGTAGGGGGGGCTGCTCATTCTCCTTGGCATCGCCTGGCTGGCCCTCCTCCTGAATGACACTTTCAATCTTAACAGCAGTCTTCTTTGCATGTTCTCTGTCCCTTACTTTTACTTTTTTGCCCCTGCAAAGAACAACACAGAGCACAGATTAAGCCACAGACACAAAATACCTCAGTGTAATAGTAGATCTACTATTCTACGCTGGCTACCTGGTTGTGGCTCTGCTATGCATTTCAGGAGAGACAGCCTCATAGGTGTTATCCACTGTGTCTCCATCACTGTACAGTGAGGGAAACCCACAGTCAGTTAAGGTGCTGGTGCTCAGGCTGGTACCCAGTGAGAGTTGTCTCAACATGGCCATCCCGTGTTTGCTTCCCCTGTCATCCTGCTCCTCCTCGTTCTCCCACAGGCGGAGCTCCAGGGGGGCCAGGTGCCTCATCAAACGCCCAAGATGTTTTCTCCTCTGTCTGAATTTGTCTTGGATCACAATCATCATCAACTCGTTCACGTCCTCTTTTTCCCCCTCTAGGAGACCGACAGAATAATATCGAGTGACATTTATAAATACATATATTAGGAGGTCATGGATTATAAGTAAAATACCTATATCCCTCACTTAAAAGAATACACAAAGCATACATTTATAGTATGTAACCAGCACATATAAAAGGACAACGACTGGTGTTATGACCGGCTCAAAGACCATAACAAATTATCTTTGGGGCTGTCACATTCGGCCTTTCAGAAACACGTTTATTTTTATTTTTTTTCGTTACATTCTTTAAAGATTTTAACAACTAAAAATGAAGAATCAATAAGAAAATGTAGCCATCGGGTAAGTTAAAAAAAACAGCATCCCTGTATAGTGCCTCAAAGCAACTTGTCAATGGACAGAGGAGTTCGTACCAAGGACATTGCATCCCCTCAGTTTCTGCAGCAGTGTGTGATACTTTTCTCTCAGAGGGACTCTGACGGACTCTTCCTCCTCTGGGAAGGCTCGGACCAGCGTGTCTGCCACCTAAGAAGAACAAGGATGAGAAACTTACTCACTCAAGGAAATTTTGTTTAACTTCGACAAACACTGTTGATGTAAGAGAAGGCTGGAAGACGTCATATTACCAGAGAGAGAGGAGGAAGTTCAGACACAAGGCTGAGCAGTATGTCCTGGAGGATCTCCTCCGCATTGAGGAAGCAAGAGAAAGGCAAGAAACGACGGGCCCAGCGGAGAGCATCAACACAGGTCGATCTCACTTCTGAACCACCAGGGATCTGGCGGACACAAATACACCCAGATATTCATAGGGTATAGATAGTTAAGAATATTTATACATAACCATGTCATAAAAGCAAACAGAAATAAAATACCTGTTCATCTCTACCATGCTGTCTGGCAGCCTGATACGTCCTGCAGGAAATGGAGAGCTGGTCCCTGACATGAAGCATCCAGCACAAAGCACACAGCTCCCTGAAACAGACTTACAGGAGAAACACACTGAATAAGTACTATCTGAAAGTAGATCATTGATTATGATGTGATGGTGTCTTACTAATAGTTTGAATGGTGTCAGCGTCCAGGTGACCGTCTTTATTCGGTCCCCGTCTGAAGAATCCTCTCCGGCTGACAAACTTCATCAGGCCCTCTGGGAAAGCCCTTTCTTCTTCAGCGGCTGATGGATAGGCGTACTTCTTCTTGATCTGAACACAACATCACATATTTCCTCTGTTTAGGATGGCATGGCACTTCATACCAGGGTGTAATCACAGACTGTCAGTAAGTAACAATGTTTGCACAAAGTGAGGCGATATTAGCAGGATAAAGCATTGCAGACAGTCAACTTTATGAGATACAACCGATCATAATTTAGAGTTTCATCTGTATTCTCATTTCCTATTTGAATGACGACGCAATGAAAGTGTATTAAAATGTAAAATATTCATCATTTCTTCAGGGAAATTTGATTGTCGTTGTCAAGCGTCTTTTAGTGCAAACTCTTGAATTTGCATGTAATCGCAAACAAAGAATGTCAGCTACGTCAGCCACACTTAAGGACCTTAATGCTCTTTTTAAACCAGATAAAATCCTTCGGTTGGAGAAATTACCTTGTGTAGTATGTGTCTGGCACGGCGTAGATGGCTGATGTACCACTGGGCAGCAGGATGGCAACAACGTGCAGACCTCAGAAGTAACAGTAATCTTTGGAGAACTCCAGACACTTTGTGACGCGATGCAACTTCTGCAAACTGCCCTATTGTCCCTATTGGGTCCTAAGCATGAGACAAACACAACATTTAATAACAAAGTTTATGTGTAAACACACTGTATGGGAAGGTTAATCTTCTGTGTCGCGTACCTGTGTATTGGGGGAAGGCTGGGGGCAATAAAGAGGAGGGGAAGGCAGATATAGCCCATTGGGCACCAAGATAGGCAGGCAAGAACACAGGTCTTTGACTGTGTCCAGCAAGGAAGACAATGGTGAAGACATAACATTCACTCCAGCCATGACTGAAGCCTTCAGAATCTCCTGTATGGAAACCTGTAACAAGTCCCAGTCTTCTCCTTCCGCAGGGTCTAGCACAAGGAGTTCCGACAATATTAATTGTATATTAATCAAAGGGTTCTATGTGAGTTGTGGTCATCTTATAGTTGAGATCCCACCAACCTGTAAAGCTCTTGTCCCCATCTTTATCTCTGCGCTCTTGGAAGTCAGACTTATTGCCAAGAAGGCACTCCAACTCAACCTCAAAAATGCTTTCTGGTTCCAAAGCTGTCGGGAGGTGGAGCTCTCTCCTCCTGAGCCTGTCGTAAAATAGGTGAAAAAGATGAAAATAATCATGGTAAAAGTTTGAAATCGAACTAAACTTATTCTAGTAAAACATTTTCATTCACTACTTGATGATACTGTATGCATTCACACTGACCGAGTAAAGTCAAAGTGGTCGGTGCAGTAATTCGTATAGGCCAGGCTCAGAGAGGCCGCTGTCTTCCAGTCCCCAAGATGATAAGCCAACCACACAGTCTCAGGAAGCAGCCCCCCTAGCAGGAGCAGGTCCTGTGCGTAGTCTACCGTCCATACTTCTGACAGCTGCTGTTGTCGCACTGCTCTAGACACCTCCTCCTGGCACAGTGGCACCAAGCGCCCAACGCTTGGGGCTGAGAAAGGATATATTACCAAATAGCAATATAAATGAAGAAATTAGCTGTTTAACTGACAAATAATCATGGAAACACACCATGAGGTAGATGTAGTGGAGGCAGGATGGCCACATGGTGAGGGGGCAGGATGTAGAGGGGTTGGTTGGTGAAATAAGAGGCCATGAATCTCCCCAGGGTCTGAACCACAGCGCAAGCTGCATCACTGTGGAGGTCCATCGGCAGCCACGGGCAAGGAAAAGAGTCTGCTGCAAGGGCATATAAAGGCAGAGCTAAAACTTAACTCAAGCGACTGTGAACATGGTACGATGGTGGAGGCTGTGCACATGAGTTATTCCTAAAACTGCTGTCCCGAGAAGGGCAGGACTTTTAGGTATGAGGTATGAGGTCAACAAGTTCCTAACACCTGGATTAACTCATTCTTTGCAAACTGATTGGTGCCAAAAAAATGCTCCCCCCATTTACCACATTCGTAATTATTGACCGTGGCTGACCTGTTATGCAGGTCACGTTGTCCTTCTGGTGTCCAGCCCTGTGCAGGATCAGGCGGGCCATGTGGTCCCCCAGCTCCTGGCTTTCTCTCAGCCGGTACTGGGATAACAGACCGTAGAGGAGTGCCAGACAGAGCCGTGTCTCCTTGAAGACACTACGATCACAGTCTAACAGGAAGACATACGATTATCAATTCGGACTGAAGGTGAATCTGTGGTGTACTTAAAATGGAAAAATGAAAGGAGATGTTCTTACTTTCGTTACTCTCCTCACAGATTTGTGACCGCCATATATCTGCACTTTTTGGGTACGAGCCGCACAGGAAAAGACGTTCACCTGGTGGGAAGAAGAGTGAAATACTAAACAACAACAATTATTACTCAGACATAACTATTAGGCTTTTCTTTAATCTGACCTACAGTGAAATCCTTTTGCATTTGGTTCGTTTTCATTTAAACTACCCCGTTTATTTCCTGTGAGCTGATGCAATAACCGTTAGTTTGATAAATAGTCCTTCTGCTACAGACCTGGGTAACTCAGCAGTGCAGGACCCTCCTCTAGCCTTTCTCCTGTAGCCTGCAGAGCGGTTTGGATCTGGGACATGATGACAGACAACTGTTGCTGCTCCTCCTCCCAGCCTTCACAGCCTTTAAAGCTTTTCAGATCATCCATATACTGCTGGGTGATCTTGTAGACCCACTGCCACACTCTCAACAATCTGGTCAAAGGAGAAAATCAAATCTTAAATACCAGCCAAAACATGACATGCAATGACTAAAACCAGCGTCCACTTTTTGCTCATGAACACGGAGACATTAAAAGCCAGAGGGATGGTCTGTACCTGCTGGACGGTCGCTGGGGAACAGGTCGTGCTTGATGTAGAGAATGAGATTTCTCCTCTTTCTCATTCTGTAACAGAGGCACATAGTGTGCATCTGAAGGCCAGAGCTGTGGTGGCCGGGCAAGAGATTCCGTCTCTGCAGAGGACCAGACGGTTCTTTGCTGCAGGCTGTAGGTGTCGTCAAGAGAATCAGAGACCAGCTGCAAGATAAGCAGGACTGAGGAAAGACTATGAGATGACAATTGACAGTGACCAGTCTGGTGGGACTCAGGGAGCGGAGTCAGTAGGAGGCGTATCAGCCTCCTACTGAGCTCTACCACCAGCCCCAGGCAGCACGGCCCATCAGAGTGAGTGCTGTCCCAGGGAAGGAACGAAAGAAGGGCCTTGAGAAGGTGCAGAAGGCGGGTAGAAGCCAAGATATTCTTTCTCCCCGTGTTCACAGAGCTGGGGAGCAAATGGAGTAAAGCAGCAAATCGCACCACACAGTAGAGGGTATGCTTCAGCAGACGGGTTCTGTCTTCCACAGCATTTCCTAGAGACATGCCAATAGCCCAAGCTGTTAACAGCTTCGTCTGGATTTTTCCAAGTTCGCGGTGAATAGCCGGGGTCTTCCTCTCCGTTTCACCAGAATCATTTTCATAATCTGGGCTCGTAACAAGTCCAGCGTCAGTCTGTGTGTCCAGGGCATGGAGTGTGTCGAACATTGAGGCAAACTCCAGACGGCCGCCGTCCTCCACATGAGAACCAGCAGGAGGTCCGTCTACATCAGAGTCATCCTCGAAGAAAGTCTAGGAAACCACACAAACAATCCGCAGGTTAAAGAGAACTAAAGGAAGTAAATCAAGCAACTAAAACAACAGCAATGACACATTATTTACTCAGGGTAATCAAATACAATTTAGTAATTATAGCGGTAACATGACATCAAAAATGTAAAAAGAGAAGGCTGTGTTTTGAAGTTATAAGACAAAGGCACATAATGTTTAAGACTATGAGAATATGTCAATGCTGGCACAAAAATATGTCAGGGATGGGTGAGCAATATGATTTTGAATCTGCTTTTTAACTTCATATAAATGTAGCCAGAGTCTACACCATACTCAGAATCTAAACCTATACGTTTCTAGCTTATACTATTTGACCGACCTGTACTTTTCCAAGTAGATCCTTGGTACCACCCAATGTCCCCTGATCCTGCAGGAAAAGTGGCAAAGTGGATCCATCTGTGGCCGCTGAAACGACAGAGTCCGCAGTGTTGGGCCCACGCGTAACAAGGCTGCTGTCAAGGTTAAGACAAGACAGGGACTCCAACCACGCCCTCACATGAATCTGGAAATAACGAATGTGAAGAAAACCATATTGTCAAGAATAGTCCAACATAAAGTACACACAAAAGCTGAAGATGAGTAAGATCCCTGTTCCCTGGTTTGCCACCTGTGATTTATCCAGTATCCGGCTGGCCTTCTCCAAGTCCGCGCTTGTGTCCTTTAGAAGTGTTTTCAGCATCAGGGCAGGAGAGGGCCTATCTAGCACCCTCATAACTGTGGCCATGTAGCCATCAGACACGATGAAATACAAAAGCCGTGGATGCCAGGTCACAGAGTAGCGCTGTCTCAGGACATCCCGCACAGACAAGCTGGAGCTGGACCGAGAGGCCTCCCCCTTCCCTGCAGACACTGGCGCCCTGCAGAGGGAAAGGATACACAACTTTAATGACTAACATTATATCAACGCTGAAACGATTAGTTGATTAAATGATAAAACGATCACCAACTATCGATCGTTTTGATAGATGTTCCCCTCTTTTGTTTCAGCTCCTCAGAGTGTGGGGATTTGCTGCTTTTCTCTGTTTTATATCATCGTGAACTGAATATTTTTGGGTTTTGGACCAAAACAACACAGTGACCACACCTTTGCCTTTAGGAAATAGTACCAGTTGCTTTCCCGTGTTTTCTGACATTTTATAGGTCAAACGATTAATCAAACCAGTAATCAGCAGATAAATCAATACTGAAAATAATCAATAGTTGCAGCTCTACATTATACACAACAACCACTATATGTTTGACACGGGATTCATACATTAATTCTTGGGACAATATAAAGCAGAGAGGCATTCTCACTGGGCTCTCATGGTGAATCACAGAAGAGACGGGAGAATACAGAATGAAGAACGTCGGCAGAAACATCAATCAATCACTTGTAACAAAGGCTAGTAAGGGATTAAATGAATACCGGTAAGTGACGAGAGGGTGCAGGGGTAGGAAGTGTGCAGGCCCAAAGTCAACGTTGCAACCAACGCTTGTTAGAGTGATAAGCCCCCCAAGGCGAGTTAAGATAAGAAGGGAGCCTCTCTTCAGAACACAGGCCAGGAAAAGACCGCCTGGTGACCAACTCACACTGCCCACCCAGTAGGATCTAGAAGAGAAGATATGTTAAGTCCATTTCTAAATAAAACCACACTGTGTATCAAGATTTGAAAGTAGTTCTTATGACAAATTTAATTTGGGTGACACACCCTTTGTTGGCAATAATTTTCTGGTGTCATTACATCTTAGCAGTCAATTGTTCAGACGTTGTTGTCTTTGATGGTGATGCTGGGAAATGATCTTTCCTCTCTGGTACATTTTATACGTACACAGTCCGGAAACGGTGCGTTGAACTGTCAACACTACTATGTCAAACATAAAGTAGTAAGTCATACACCTCCACTAGCAATATTTAGACAGTGTGACTTAATAGATGTTGACCCCCAGGTTGGCTGACTACTGCACATCACCAACCATAACACATGTTCCCATCTTTATTTATGCATATTGTACCTTATGTATTTAGAGGGGATCTCCAGTTTCTTACTTCCACATCCTCCGAGGCCACTTGATGTTGAGACAAAATTCTGTGTGCTCACAAAGAGGACCTGTGTGGCCTGCAATCAACAAGAGGAAATATAAGTCTTAAATTCTGGAAAAAAACATATAAAGAAGTGAAAACGAGATACAGAGGCCAGATGTTCACCTTAGGCTGTCTCTGGTTCAAGACGATGGCTAACAGGCAGCCATCGGGGGAGAAGGCTGGCACCAAGGCCCCTCTGGACTTCACTGGTTTGCAGGGCGGGGCTAGACAAGACATGGGGTATGTCTTTGTGGCCCACTGTATGCTGTATCCCACAGAACTACAAAGAGAAATGTGCACTTTTAACCACGGTAATACCCAATGAGAGTTCTGTCTGTTACATACACCTGTTTACTCACCCCACTCTTACAGGGCCTTCTTCCCATTGGATTTTCAGGCAGGTGATGATCAGCTTCTTCTCAGATGTGAAAACAAAGGCTGATAAGCAGGCATCACCCATCACCTGAGAGAGTTTGGAAAAGGATACAATAAGATATAAGACGTATAGAAAACAAGAAATGGAGTGAAGGGTTGAAAAAACTGTCATTTACGGAAACATGACACAATATGTTAAATATGTATTCTACAGAGTATACAGACCTCTGTCTTGATGAAAATAGTGTGTTGGGATGCTTCTTTGTCTTGTGAGGAAGGCAGAATGGAGTCTTCAAGGGGCTGTATATGTGCCCAGTGTCCCTTGACTGCGCCATCTCGTACCCCTGTCAAATCCCTGACATCCACACACTCCCACAGGAACACTTCCCCTGTTATG
The DNA here is from genome assembly GCF_004355925.1 of Anarrhichthys ocellatus. Lineage (NCBI taxonomy): Eukaryota > Metazoa > Chordata > Actinopteri > Perciformes > Anarhichadidae > Anarrhichthys > Anarrhichthys ocellatus. Next base: position 291,061 of record NW_022280046.1, read on the forward strand.
GCCACCAGGAACACACGCATCCCATCGTCTGAAACCTGGAGCGACAGTCGCATAGCGTTCCCTGAGAAAACATAAGTCCATTAATTGAAGGTTTAACATTGAATTAACTGTAAGTCACTGTATGTTACAGGCTCACAGTAGAGATAATACAATGCATGTACATAATATACAAGTAATGTGCATACCCTGAACGTCAGTAATCACTTGAACTACTTGTGGGACTGCTGCAGCAGTCTTCAACAAGTCTTTATCCCTGTTCCACAGAAAAAGCTCTCCTGAGACCAAAAGTCCACAAAGCCACATACCTGAAAAACAGCAAGAGACAAGTGATGTATTCTCACAATTGACAGGTGACATGCGCTTTGCTTTATAGTTTGCAGATTGTACTCACCATTGTGGGATGAAGCCATAGTCACCACACTGTTGAGCAAAGGATGGAGTTTAGGAGTCCTCTTCTTGGTGCGACCAGACATCATGTTGATCTCACTGATCCGCCTGTCATCTAACAGGAACACAGACTCCTTCTCCTGAAGAGTGACATGACACAGATTCACAGTTATGTTTCTCTCACATGGATATGTTTTAATGTCTCTGGCTGATATGCTTTACTGTCCTCACCTTCCCAAGCCAACAGAATCGCGGCCATGGTTTCTTCCGTTTGATGCTGGATGACAAAACAACCTCCAGCTTTAGATCCATGTTCGAATGACAGCATCAGTTCTTCCTTCTTATTGTGCACTCAGGAGGGGTCCATCGAGGTTGCAGGATCCCACTAGACTAGCGAGGCGACGTAGGTTAGCGTTAAATATAACGTTAAATGTTAAGTTAACGTTAGCTGACAAGTAAAAATATGCATGTGCTAAATGTAAACATCCTGCATACTCTTACTTAGAAATATCACTCTTAAATATGCGATGGAATCGTTATATGTTTAGGGCATCACGTGGCATAAACATTGTTAGAAGCAACAACAACAACCATGTTATGTTGACCATACCGCTAACTAGCATTAGCTACCTAGCTCGTTTTGCTCACTGCGCGGAGCATTGGCCCCCAAAGAAAGACTTACCTGAGCACTTTAATCATCGGGTAGTCACCTGTTTAAATGCTCACATCATTTGGTGGCGGAAATGTTAAATATAACTTTGGCTTTACGTGTTATACCGCGGATAATCGTGACATATTTCGAAACTCCCTCCGCTTCAGCGTCCAGAATTATTTCCCATGATCCTCTCGGAGGAAGCTTCAATGCGTTGCCGTAGGAACGTAGATGTAACACACCCACACACACACATAGGGAGGTGCAGGGCAGGGCCTGTCATACAACATTATGGGATGCAAAAACGGAATAAATGAAGGCAATAGCATTCAAACATAATACTCAAAGACTGAAGACTCTGCCCCATTATCTTTCTGCAAATTTCTGTATGTTCAATGTCAATACTCCAAAAAGACTCGTGACAATAACAATAACACCTAGCTAGTGTAGAGCCCTGCACATTCACAGACGCCTCAGAATATTGCTGCACAAGCATACTTTTGCCAGCAGATGGCAACGCTGCAAAAGACATTACTGTCAGTATGTACAAAGCAAAGTGTTTGAGTTCACATGCAAGCCAGTTCTGACTAGAGCAGAAGAGATCACTTTGGTAGATAATGGGCGGTAGGCCTATAAAAGGTTTTTTGTACTTTGCCTCTGAGCTATTGCAGATATCTCTCCACAAGGTCAAGTTTCTGTGAGGAACATGCAGGCCTATTAACTATCTGAATGTTTGTGTGCAGTAAGTGGTCCTCTTCACTATTAACATGCTTTGCTTTGTGCGAACTAAGCTCTCTTATTGGCTTGTTACAGAGAGATATTAGGTTTGCCCCCAGGCCCCTGCTGGTATTTAATTACCTTTGCACTATCTCCTTTTCATCGCGAGGAAGATGACAGCAGCCATTGCCAATAGGTGAAAGAGGAGACTTCACCGGACCTTAATTGGTTCATTTGCCGCTGCCTGACAGGCGCAGATGGAGCTCTTTATTAGTGTCACTGCCGGGTACATTCTGGTCTGATGAGAACCATCTTAAAGAGAGCGCTCGACATCATGAGGAGATGATGACATGGCCAAAGCAGAATAATAATTAGGATGAGAGTTGTACAAGAAACAAACTGTTACACATGTGTGCATTTATAATATAAGCGTACCCATCTTCTATCACCAATTTCTTTTGTTGTTTTAATCGAACAATATTATTGGCATGCTTATGACCATATTGTTTAATCTAGCTGGGTCCTCAATGAGGCTTTTTTTGTATACTAGTATTTGAGTGTTTGTATTTCTGTGTGTTTAGATGTTTACAAATGTTTCGCATTTGCGTGTTCCTCTTGCAAGGTATCAGCCTATTGTTGAGATATTTTAGTGCCTCTGCATGTGTGAATGGACATCATTCATAGTAAACAGTCTTTACACAGCCAAATAGGACAAGACTGAGGAACACATGGCAAGAACATGCAGGGCAAAAGCTTAAAAATAGACTAAAAACCCAAAATGGTTTGTTTAAACACAATACTATCTCCTTAGCAAATGTCCCCTGAACACTTACGCTTTTATTTGATTTTGGTTTGACTTTGGATTTCTCTCTCTCTCAGCATAAAATACCATTAGCTAATTGCATCACTGAATGAAGTAGAACAGTATTTCCAATAGTCTCAATTTGTTAATCACTAATCATAACACACAAGCATGTCAATACTGAAGGATGCCTGTAAATCACCCAACACCCTTTCTACACCATGAAGAAAAAGAAACAAAAATGCAAAGAGTAATATAGGTTTACTCTGTAAATACTCTATAATTACTATTTATTTGAATGTTCCCTGCTCTCTCAAAAAGGCATGCCTGCACATAAGGTGGTGACAGTTGGGTTAGCATTTCTGGATAATCCTCTACCAAACTGAACTATGACTACATTTAGATTATAAAGACATGATAATTTGACCACAAAGCATCAGTATAATGTTTTGCACGATGCTCTTAAGGCACATGCTAACTGTGGGCTCCTTTTAATTTAATAAACTGTTTAGCCATTACAACAATTAACGAGAGAACAATGATCCGTCTACGTCCTCAGTGTTCAATATAGGGACATTAGTTGGCATGGTAACCTCATTTGCCATCTGCAGGCCTCATTCATACTGAAAAATGACACTCAGGAAGCTATAAAGAAACAGTTCATTCTTTCTCACAACAGTGGGTCAGAGTATGTCTGCTGCAAGTCGCTTGGTGTGCACTTGATTGCCTTTGTCAGAACAACAACTGTCTTTGAAGGGTTGAATTTCATGTTTATTGGGAAGTTTCTTTTTAGTGCACAGAGAGCTGAGTGCAGCTTTTTGTGTTAAATATTGACAAATGGGTGTTCAAAGCCTAATTCAGCATTTGAGGATGACAAATGCTGAAAACAAAAATGCCTTCTTGTTGAGAGTTAGATGAGAAGGTCAACGCCACTCTCAGATCTAAGAGTATTATATTTCAAAGGATAACATTGTAATTTTTACTCCACTGGCCTATCTTATAAATTATTATGTATAACAGTATAAAGCCGCAGTATAAAACAGCTATAAGCATAAACTTTGATAAGAGAACTTTATTTATCCTGAGGGAAATTGTTGTGCGCCTACATTGAAAATGTGACTACATGTTAATGCATATACATTTGTAATAAAACAATGTAACAGATACGATAATATGACACTTTGGAGGGGACATTCTGTCTAAGGCTACAATAGGCTGCTTTTCATTTTTAATTGAAGATATGTGTTTTGTACAACGTGGTATAACTCCTTTTACTTAATGACAATACTTCTTCAATCACTGCTCCTGCAGCTTCTCTCTCAATATTCCCTCAGTGATGCTCTGTCTTCCAGCTCTACTCCTGCACACCTGAGAGACTGGAGCCCTGCTGCAGAAGCATCTACTGCACAGTGCGGATGCGCAGCTTTTCTACAGCGATCAGATGTGCACGAGTCAAGTGAGACCAAAAACTTCCTTTGTTTTGGACTAATATATCAGACAGTCTTCTCCTTTAAATGTTTCCGCGAAACAGCAACGTGCTTACTTTGACGGATTCAGCATCACGACAGATGCCGCCTTCTCTTCCACACGATTGGCCGAGCCGTGGGAATATTCAAATGCAGCCTTGATTGATTGGCCCAGAGCCGGTTTCCACAGCGCGCAGGGGACTCATTTCCATTCCGACATCACTCTCTGTGGCACACACACACAGCTTGGTCGGCTGCCGAGATGAGATCCAGGCAGATACGCGGAAAAACATAATCGGCAAAATAATCTGATATACGACTGTTGAATATGTCGAGGAAGTACATCAGCTTCATCAATGGATAGCCTGTATCTCCGGAGGTTTTTGCGAAATCAGTGGCAAGATTGCCTTTGCAGAGGAAATACGCCTTCCGAGCCGGAGAACGACCAATCAGCCGGGGCGAACCAAAGATAAACAAGCCTTATGATAAGACAAAACTCTGTAAGACATCATGTTTCTTATTTCCATCCTTAATGTCTGTGTGGGCTCATGGAAGCTGTTTCTCAGTGCAGACAAATGTTGTTTTGTTATACTAGCTGAATTGATTTTTAACTGTAGCTGTGTAACTTCATGACAATAACAGAGTAAGACAAATATTCAGGGTTGTAAAGATAAATCAATGTATGATGTCTGGATTCGCCCTGCATTGATTTTAAGTCTACAGTGTTAAAGTGGTGAAAGATGCCCAGAGCGCACTAATGGATAGGAGCGTCTCGCCCTTACTATATTTCAGTGTGCTGCTATTGGCTAATGTGTATTTATATGGGCCGAGTCCAACTATAAGGTTTGTAATTTATATTCACCATATATACAATAGCATAATTTGTCTAATGGCAGAATATTCCCTTAATGTATTCAACAGTTAAATAAGGGAATAGTATAGGCCGAAATTGGTTATTATAATATAAATTAACATTTGCTAAACAAAAATCTGTAGTTTTTAAATGTCTCTTCTCTGGAAACTGTTCTGTCACTAGCCAACACAATTTCGAGTCTCATCCTTTTCATTTGCTGGGAACATGGCTTTGCGCGCAGTGAAAGGCGCTTTATATGTCAGCATCCCAGTGGATACGGGAAGTGCTTTGAAGTATATTATCGGTCATTCAGAGCTGCCTCTGAAGGTTTCCATTTCTATTGTCTAGAAGCCGGAGGTGGGATCATCGCACCTCACTGCACCGGTGGCAGCCGAGGTTGAAGGTTAGCCGCAGCAGAGAGGGGGCCTATAGATTATTGGCCAGGTGTGAAATTCTACCCCTCATGCTTTTTTTTCTGCTTGTGCCAGATCCTTTATTACCCAGAGAGATGGGATGTCACAGCTTCTCACCGGAGGCAGAGGAGGAAAGCCTGCAAGCCTTCTTTTCTTCTGGCTGTTTTCTTACCAAAAGAGAAAAATCACTCACCCCCCTCACTTGATTTATTTTTATTGTGAGTCATGAGACTCTCAGGAATAGGCTTATCTCTCTGTCTTATGATTTCCTATGAACATATTCAAATCATGGCATTGTGGCTTTTGATTTACCACAGTGTCATAATATAATGTTTTAGTGCCATATCCCCCTTCCACCGTAAAGCATATTGGTTGGGTGTATTCATTAAAGAATATACAGTTTGGCTCTACTTAGCCAGTCAATGTTTAGTGCTGCATGTTTTTCATGTCATGTACACAGCACTGTTTTCTTCAATTATAGAGTGTAATACGTAACTACTCTTAATGACATATTCATTTTTGTTTGTTTGAAATGTGCTTGTGCTTGGAGTCGTTTGGGAGGCTTGTAAATTGCGTCGTGCTATGAGCAGTCGATGTGCAGGTATCCCATGGGGGTTTCCCTCTGATCTCGCATCACACCCCAGCAGTAATTCCAACTCCGTGAAGGGAAGGGATTTGTCATTTGGCTGCCTGCTTCCCTTTGGATTCTCAGGAGCGAAGCTGAGCTCTGATTTATTGTGAAGTTTCCCCAGGCTCGCTCAATCTCCATGCCTACCGAATTACTGAATGGAGGAAACAGCTCACCACGAGAATGACCTTTTCTTGGATGGCTATTACCCAGGCCAGTGCAAGGATGGATTAATGTCATGTCTTTTTCTGCCATGTCACTGAGTGCTTCATATTTAAGGTTTGTTAAGTGTACAGTGGGTTTTCAGCGGCAGATTATAGTCTCTGGCTAGAAGACGGGATGATAAGATATGATGCAAAATGACTTTGAAAATATATGGAACAACGTCTCTGCCCGTTTTATAGGAATAATGTCAAAGGCTCGGTTGCTCAGCAGTTTGTCTCGTTCACCCTTTATAATCACCTTTTTTTTTTATCTACGAAGACATGTCATTTGTAATTACAGGCAGCCTACCATCTTTTGAAATCTGTCTAATTGGTCTTTTCAGTCTAATAGGATGAAGGGGGAGTGAGATCGGAGTTAAGGGTGGGAGGTTAAGGACTGGGCCTCGGAGGTCATTGGGGAGGGGACAGTACCGCAAGGGTTATTAGGAGCTCTGGTCATTTTTGTTTTGTCTACATGATGGCACTCGGTCATTACTTCAAATTAATGATTAAGACTGCCAAATTGCAACTGATGCATCATCATTTGCCCTAAACAGAAAGGCTTTGAGATGATGACATTTTTAGTTGGTCCAGAGATCAAAGAGCTTATTTTTTCTCCCTGAAGCATTCTGTGATGCATGGTAGAGCACTTATCATTAGGTTATCTCCCACATTACTGGCAGCAATTTATCTACAGTTTCTAATGAGTTTCATGTTCGCTTTTGAGATTTTAATGACTTGAAGGAATCAGTGACCCTGAAAAGCAGTAAAGTAAACAGAGAACGGGGGATTTAGTGTATTGTGTAGTTATTACATAGTCTTCTTCTATGGTTTTAACAACAGTTGATGAGAATAGGAGGCTTAACAACGATTCAATACCTGAGTTGACCGACATTAAATTTAAATCTTTTTTGAAAAATAACTCATCTTTCCACAAAACCTTCAGCTCACTCTTTTACCATCTGTTATCTTTGAAGTCAAGGTTTTCTAAAGATTGGACAGCATGGCTCTCTGACAGTGTGTCTCGGTGTGCATACTGGGATACGGATAAGATAAGGCTCTGTTTACCCTCTAATGCTACCTTGGCATTGGCCAGACTTCACCCCATGCAGTGTGTTTCTTTTACCTTGGCACTGTCTGTGGGTAAGGGCGGCTGTGGGTCAGTCCAAGGCTTTCTACTCCCTCCCAAGGCTGCTCACAAAGATAAGACTTAATTGTGCAGCTTGGCTAAATTCGTTCTCAGCATTTGTATACATAAAGCGTCATTGTTACTATTTTCACAAACACAAATCCGTGTTCAAACACTGGAGTCTAACCTCTTGTCTCTTCCATGAATATGATGTTGTGTAAACTATGCAATGTGTTTCTTCACCAGCCATTTGCTCTCGGTATTAAGAGCACTTTGCACAAATTAACACCTGGGCACAAAAAAATGTGCCCCAACAAAAAAGAATGCCAGATATTTAACAAATATTGAAATTGTCAGTTTTTATATAATTTTTATTTAATATTGATATATTACAGAAGATATCCCCTTAATCATCCTACCAATACTGCTGTTAAAGACGGACTCACAGAAATGGCCCTATATTAACTCCAAAGTAAATGATTAATTGATTGTAAGAAACTGTAAACCTCCTAGACATGTCTTCATGCTGGCAGTGGCTGTGGCCGCTGAAATTAATGGTGCAAGCTCTGATCCCAGGGCGTTGGATCATTTGTTTCAAACCATTTGTTGCCGCAGTGTAAGATGTTCAATTCCTCTGAAAAAAGTATTCCCAATGACGGTGATGCACATTTTATCCCTGTTGGGTAGAAACATGGTCACAAGCTTTATGTGCCACTGCAGGGTTTCTTTGCATATAGCTAAAAAGATATTCATATCTGCTGTGCTTTTTTGATTTCCAGATAATGTCAAGCTAGATGCAATATAGAAGGAAAGTAAATAATGATGTATACATGCCAAAGTAAGTAGTAACAAAATGCTGATTGATGTAGATGTCATACAGATTAAGTAAAGGCACCAGCAATTGCTTGAGACCAATTAAAAGAGTGTATACTGCTTTTGACAATACATTTGTAAGGAACTTTAATAATGACACGATGAGAACGCTTCATAGGGAGGTGGCTGAACACACAGGGGAAACACGCAATTTAAATATATAGAGAAAGATTATAACATAACTATAAAGAAGTTAACATTGACAGACTACATTGGATATTGCATATGTTGACAAGTTTGGTTTACATGCATTAGCCTTTGCCCAATTGTGTGTGTGTGTGTGTGTGTGTGTGTGTGTGTGTGTGTGTGTGTGTG